>NW_027396087.1:0-430611 GCF_047715535.1 Aspergillus foveolatus | reverse complement strand
CCTTTGCTCCACCGGACAACCAGACATGTGGAGATTATATGCAGGCCTACATTGATGAGGTTCAAAGCGGCTATCTCCTGGATCCGAGCGCAACTTCCCAGTGCTCGTTTTGCTCCATGGACAAAACGGACACATTTCTCTTGTCGGTCGCTAGTACGTTTGATGAGGCTTGGAGGAATTTTGGTCTCATGTGGGCTTATATTTTGTTCAATATCGTCGGCGCTGTGTTTATCTATTGGCTCGCTCGTGTGCCCAAGGGCAAGAAGATGGCTGGGACGGCATGAGGGAAAGCTTTCGACAATATTTTCGGCCCCTCAAAACACTATTCCCTCCTTACAACATTCCCTGCTTGTTTTCTTTTCTTCTTTTTTTTTTTTTTTTTTTTTTTTTTTTCTTTTTTTTTTTTTTTTTTTTTTTTTTTTTTTTTTTTTTTTTTTTTTTGCTTTCGCCCGTCTTGCAACTTCGTATCAGGACGAGGTCAGCCGTAAGCTGCATGACTAGTGGTATACATAAGTATTACACGGTAGTATCATCGCCCCGCAGCCTCATATTCCGGCAGGTATTCGATAAATGGATGAAGCAAAGTCATCCATCTGCACTCCTGTTGGCGCATCGGCCACCTTTGAACTCGAGCTGCAGGCCAGGCGGAACTGGGGTTGCCGAATCTAAGTTGTCCTAGAGCCTCACTTTGGTGAGTTAAGGCCAACCAGTATATATGTTGACAGCGGCTTG
This sequence comes from Aspergillus foveolatus, assembly GCF_047715535.1. Classification (NCBI taxonomy): domain Eukaryota; kingdom Fungi; phylum Ascomycota; class Eurotiomycetes; order Eurotiales; family Aspergillaceae; genus Aspergillus; species Aspergillus foveolatus. The sequence goes on along the minus strand of NW_027396087.1, from coordinate 429,879 downwards.
CGGCAATTCCTGATGCTCAGAATATAGACACATGGCAAGGATAAATCTAGCCACGTTTCTCATGGTCCGCGGACGGGAGGGGCAAAGAGCCTCGCTCTCTGGCTCACTGTCGCCATCCTCGACCGGGTCGGTGATCTCCAACTACTCCAAAGAGACAAGATCTCTAGTGGAACAGTACGCCGAAGCATTACTGGAAAGAATGGAAAACACAGACACAATGAGGCTTGGCCGCGCATTCATCACATACGACAGTCTCTACGATGTTTGGAAGGAGCAGAGTCACTCTGGGATTCTTAGCAACCTCGAACTCACGGATAGAGATGCCATATACGTGAGAAACAATTTACTGAGGACGTTTTCGATTCTCATGGTGATACGGTGGGATGAGTGGCATAGATTTTCAGAACTTTTTCTTCGGGAGCGAGATTTCGAGACTCCAATCACGGATGAGGCTGTGATGAAGCTACCATCATCGGACCTGAAGCAGCGCCTGGGGGTCAGCTGGGCATTGAACTTTCAAAATTGGATTGCGGCTTTCGATCCCATAATCATTGAATCCGGGAAGATCATGGCCTGCGAGAAGAACGTCATGTCGAGCAGTAGCGGGCACAGCGAGTATGTGCCAGTCCCCAATGGTGGACGACTGCCCTTTCTTCTCAAAGAGTCAGGCTCACAGCTTGGAAGAGGGGGCTACGGCACCGTCACTAGGGAGACGATCGCCGCAGGCCACTTTCGAGACAGGAACAGGGAGCCGAATCTCAGAGTGAGTAGGGCCAGAGAGGATTTCCCCGTTCGACCAGAGACTAACCCGCTTCCTTCCCGCAGGACAAGGTCGTTGCTCGAAAGTGCTTCACTAACAAGATCTACTTTGACTGTGAACGGGTGATCATGTCGTTACTGGTAAAAGGTCTTCTTAAGCACGATAACATCGTCTACCCACTTGCCATGATCAGCCTCGAATCGGAGTACAGCATCTTGATGGACGTCGCGGACTGTAACCTCGAAGCCTTCTTGACAGAGAATGGCAGGATGAACTCCACGATCAGCCTTAAATCGCTACTCAAGCAGGTCGCAAACCTTGCCCATGCTCTCTACTCATTGCATAATCCAGACGCGTCCGGTTATATTATCCACCATCTGGATCTCACGCCGAGGAACGTTCTGGTAAAGCGGTCTAATGATCCTGTTAACCCCGGGACATGGATGCTCTCAGATTTTGGCAGGTCCAAGCATTACTTCAATAGAACCACAGCAGAATCCGGTGCAAATTCGGTCCAGACGGAACCTCAAGTCAGTTCCTCTGAAAGAACGAGTACCTACCTCCCACAAGAAAAGAAAAGAGGCTCATACACCGATATCTGGTCTCTGGGTTGCATCCTGTGTCGTGTACTTTGCCGAAAACGCCACGGAATCGAGGGATTGCAACGGTTCGTCGAGCTGAGATTTAAGGGTGATGAGGATGGGAATGACTACTTTTATCGAGGCAGCACTGTCAATCCATACGTGAAGGAACTGTTAAATCAATTTTGTTCCTCGGAGTGCACGGTGACAAAAGAGTGTGGAAAGCTCTTGAAGTCGGTACTGTCTATAGACAAAGATGTGCGACCTAAAGCACTGAAGCTCTATCACGACCTCGAACGCATCACGGAAACTTGCGAAGAGTCCGCAAACACCGAGATCCCCCTTGAAATCGAGTCCCCCAGACCGCAGACGCCTCTAAACGCAGGTCACACGCACGCTGTTCCCAGCCAACCGTTGTCTGAACATAATGAATCTTTAACTGCCGACGTTGAACCGCGAGGGGTGCCACTAATTCAAATCAACGAGGACACGGACGAAGGGCAAGAACCCGAAAACTCCGTGGATCGCAGTCCCAATCCCGTATTCCTCGCGATTAAGAACCAACGCGAGGATGATGCGCTGGTCCAGATAAAGTCTTTCTTTTGCGGGAGTATCCGAGGATATTCGAGCATAGGGCAGTACGACAAAGGCTTGACTCCCCTCTGCCACGCTGCAGAAAATGGGTATACTAAAGTGGTCAAGTTTCTCCATGATATGGGTGCGCAAATCGACGAGCGGGATAAGCGCAGCAATACGCCGTTGATGTATGCCTGCAAGAAGGGCCATTGTGATACGGCGGAGTATCTGATCAACCAGGGAGCAGACTGGAACCTCCAGGGTTCAGATGGGTATACGTGCCTCCACTTTGCAACCGAAGCCAGAAATATCAAGATAATAGACGTTTTGATTAAAAATCAGTCTCAGGATAGGGTAAGGCTCGACGCGAACATATTGAGCACGTTGGACCGAACACCTCTGGAGCTCCATATAAACAGGAGGCAATCTACGGAAGCTCATTATGAGCTCATGAAAAAGCTGATCAATCTCGGTGCAAATGTTGAGGCACCATCGCCCAAAGCGGATCATAAAACGGCAATATATTTAGCTCTAAATGAGGGGGATCAACGGGCGATGAAGATTCTAGATCCCAAGCCGATTAACAGAGGGTGCTAAAATATAAGAAGCGTGATCTCGGGGTGATAAAAGAGATATCGAGGAGAGTTGGCTGACTCGAAAGGTAAAATACACCTCTTCTGTCTTCGTCGTTAAGTTGGTAGACCTCAAACTACGCCTCAACCCCTCCATGCCGGGGTCGAAAACAGACCACCATACTACGGAGTTGCGTTGCCAGCGACCTTGTGCGGGCCTCTTTCAGGCTGTTACGTCTGAAATTGCGGAAGAGCAACATCAGAAGCGGGAGTCTCGTTCTTGTTCAGTTTGAGAATGTCGGCGATGGATCTGATATTGGTGGCGACACGACCCTTGGTCGGTTGGTCAACTGCATGAAACGTCAGGTCAGGCTCTGTGAAGCGTTTGGAATGGAACATACAGAGTCGGTTCATGTCCTCAAGTGTCTTCCTCTCCGTGCTTGGAATCTAAGACGGCGATGCGTTAGAATTTCATTAGAGGGGCGTAGAATTCGAGCCAGAGACGGGTTCCCATACCATAAGAAAGAGCAAAAACAGCATAGTTGCGTTTAGCCCTCTTGTCAGTGTTAGCCAACAGCCTAGTTCTCAGCTGTAAGAGGGCCAACCTACGTAAACAGGAGCAGGACATTACGTTGACCGACTCGTTCATTTTCAATGGGCGACCAACTGCGGGTGATTCGAGGGACGAACAGGACAAGCAAGCCAAGGCCCAGAAAATTCGCCATGACACTGAAACTCATCCCGACTTCTGATACAGTGGCGATGGCAATGTCAGTTACCAGGGGAGCCAAGAGGGTCAGATGAAATCTCACCTCGAAATGCTAGAGGGAAGATTTCCGCGCTCAACATGAATGGAACTGGGCCGGCGCCGATCGAGTATGATGCAGTATACAGGAGTATGACGGTAACCACGACCGCTGCGACACGTCCACCTTCAGGGTCAATGTTGAAGCAGAAGCTTGCTCCAAGCAGGGTGATTGTCATAAAGAAAAAGGATGTCAGAAGGGTAAATCTGCGCCCCTTGGAGTCAATGAGAACGAATGCCGCCAGGGTGAAGACAAAATTAGAGGCGCCAAATCCTAGAAAGAAGTGGTGGTCAGATATCAACCAGCTTTTAAAGGGGAAGAGGCGACGAACCGAAACTGAGTAGATTTATCTTGTTCGTGGACGCCGCATTCCCAAAAACAATAGACGAATAGTATGAGAGAACGTTAATCTAGCAATGGGTTAGCCGGGGGCCGCAGCGCAGTATTTTCTCATCAGTTCGTCTACTTACACCGCACAGCTGCTGGGAAGTCATGACGAGGAAGGCAACGAGGCATGCCCTTCTGTTCCGGGGTAAGGTGAAAAGGTACCGCATACGCTTGAAACTGTCTATCTTTTCCACATAATCTTGGTATGGGAAGGAGGAATTGCCGATCTCCTGTTCGGCCACGTACAATTTGACCTCCTGCCGCAGCTGGAAGTGGATGAAATAGAGGTCGCGCGCGGCTTGGAGCTCCAGCCTACGAAGTCGCCGCAGGCTTTTATACGCCTCTCCATAGCGCTTGTTACGGATCAGGAGCCGGGGAGATTCAGGGCATAGCATTACAACAAGGATCTGGGCTAATGATGGAATCAGGGCCAGTCCAAGCTGAACCTCCCAGCTCACAGGGGCTATCAACGCAACCACGAATCCGAGCATAATGCCGCTATTCTCATCTTAGCACGAGGTCATAACCCAGAGAGAGAGAAAGACGAGACTTACAATGCATCAAACATCTGCCATAGCATTAATATCCGTCCTCGGGATTTCTCCATTGCAGCCTCCGCGGCGAAGATTGGAGCAACTGAGGCCTTGGTCCCAAACTGTCCAGAATGACCGTCAGCATTGGCGGCCAAAAAAAAAGAAAAAGAAAGAAACGAAAAGAAAAGAGGGCCGGCTTTACGGCGACACCGAGAATCACCCGACAAACAAGCAGTTCTTGCCAACTTTCGCAGCGGGCGGACCCTTTCAGAAGTGTCGTTAGCCTCGTCCTTTTCACCTAGGGCTTCACCTAGCTAGGCGGATGTCCTCGTACAGATACAGCACACTACCGAGACCACCCCACTAAGCAAGAGGGCAAACCGCCTTCCTAGATGGAGCCTCGACTGCCCAACCTCTCGGTGTTCAATGCCATTGGCTTCACAGCGTGCGTTGTCAGGTTCTGAGTGATTCCGCGACAGGCTGAAGCCCTGCAGCGGATCACTAACCCACGTTCCACTGAACACTGATGAACTCTTTCCTGGCCTAAATAGCGAATTGCACAAGAACGTACATGATACTTCCAGAGAGCGATGGGATCGCATTGATTGCGGCAACTGTCCAGCTATCGCCGTCCAGCCCGAACTGGGCTGGCCAAATCCGTGTTGAGGTGTTGATTGCCGACTGTTGCCAGCCCCTGGATGCAAATGGTTCAGTACAATCGTAGATACGGTTACCTGCAAGACTTACAAGGCAGCTGCTGCGCATGCCGTCACCATGATAGTGACACGCATACCCTCCCCAAACTGTTGGATCACCTCCCTCAGCCCGCGCAGGTTGGATCGTTCCTCTTCTGCTAGCACCCTTCGTTCTACATCGGATATGGAGAAGGTATTTATGGCATTGGAGTCCTTTGCGAGCTTCGCTCCTTTAATCAGCACCTCGACATCAAGTAGTGATTTGAGTCCGGGGGCTTCGCCGTGAAATCTCCTCGCGTCGCTCTCAATCTCTTGTAGGGACATCCCATTGAAAGGATCGTCGATACTGTGATTGTGTTTTCAGATTGTGCTGAAGAACAGCTTTCTGTGCACATGAAGGGATTACTCACTCGCCAATCTGATGCGTCCCATCGCCGGATTGCAGCCACCTCATTTCGCGTTCCATGTTCAAGCAACACCTGCGGCTGAGATTATACACAACACCGTAAGGAGTACGTTGTCAGAAAAAGATTAATCATGCAGTTTCTGAAGGCCAACAACACTAGCAGCTTAAGAATGTATCTTTCCTACCCCGCACTAGCTAATTTGTCTAAAACCAGACGGGACTGCCGGGGGGGGACATACCTGGATGCACCGGAACAACAGCAAACGAACAATGGTCGATGAAGGGAGACACGGGTTTAGGCACTGTACGAGAAAAAGCATACATTAGTAGAACCACTGTATTACAAGGTAGGGTAAATACAGCCTCGCCAGTGGGTTCGACGCAAATCCCATGACTTCTGAACTACGACTAGTTTCAGCTCCTCAGCCCTTCGGTCTGCTCGACGCAGCAAACAAACAGGGATATTTCTGACCATGTCAGGCTGGGACAGAGGCTCAAGCCCCAGTATGCCATTTCTTTAGCCTTGCTCGCCGCGGGTTCTCGCCCTTCACTGCCACCATTTTCCTGCTCCACTGCATACCAACTTCGGGCGAAGTGTGCCAGCGGTGCTAACATAACTATGGGTGACAAGCGCAACTACGCGCAGAACATCGTTCCCGCTGATCTTACGGCGTACATTTACAAGTCAAGGCTCGAGAAGCTGCTTCAGGAAATGTTCGGTGAGAATATCAAGGTTAATGTGAGTGAAGTTCCCCTCAGTAAGCCTTATGACTTCAGGTCCTCATACAATAGGCTCCTCAGCATAAGGCTGATCGATTCGAGTTCTTCGCGCCTCGCATGGTGACAGATGTGGGGATTCACCCATCACTGTGGCTTTCCTCGCTGACGCAGACACAGGATGACCTGATGTATGGCTAACACTCTTCAAGGCATTAACCAAAGCAATAGACGACTGATAGGTATGACAGACAAATTATTGAGGTCAAACGGGTTCATTGAGGAGCTGGGAAGCCAGTGCTGTTGAGCACCATTTACATAGTGCGTGATCTGCTGGAGGCGACAGTTGCAGTCCTTGGTGCCCTGCGCAGCCTGCAGCGTCTACAGCCTGTCTAGCTTGGTACACGGCCCAGACTGAGATTTACTGGATGAAAATCTTTTATAGCATAGGCTGGTGTAAGGCTTACTCACATCTGTACCGCCACTTCTTGATGTATTTAAAACCCCCGGCGCGGACTAGTCGTGCCCGCAGGCTAGGCCAGCACATACACGCACACCCTTCAATTACCGCCGCTGATCATGGCAGAGAGTCGCGATGAGACAAGTCTGGCTCGGCAGCTCACTAGCCTTGTGTCCCTAAAGGTTCCCTCTTCAAATGGAGGACGCTCTATCTTCTCTAAGGAGCCGAAAAATGTTGAAGTTTCTCTAATTGATATAGACAGTGAGTCTTTCGTGTCCTATATAACAAAACTAGAACAGAAAATCTCATCAACCGCTGCTCAGCATATACAAAGGGCCCTGCGGAACCCTTCATAATCAGGAATGAGGAGCAGCTCAGGGAGTATATCAAAACAAGGCCTGAACATCAGGCACGGATCATGTATGACTCGCTTAAGACCGTGCTGGATGTATCTCTGACCACGCTGACATGCCAATTGCCTGAAATTACAGCTCGATATGTTGCAAGAATTCGATCACGCCTCTTCTCATCACGCAGTCAGCTATGCAGACCCTTCTGGACCGATACGACATTGGCGTTGATTTCCTGGACTTGGTCCACTCTTTTGGAAGAAAACCCCGGATTTCAGACGCAGGACACGGGAGAATGACTATACATAGACGTCGCAACGGTGCATACGGTGCGGTCTCTCGGGTACATGAAGCGATAGGACATTTTGGTTGACAGAAGTTCCCGTCACAGATATCCAATACCTTCTCCCCTATGTCGAGAGCTACGGAGTCGATGAGACGAAATACACCGATCGATGGGTAGGTGTCTTCAATAGATTCTCCCTGGAGAGGGCTGGCCAGAACTTATCGATTATCCTTCATCCAATGCAAAACAGTGAGGCACAACAGCGGATCGAGTCAGCAACAAAACATGCTTTGGATTTCTGCAATAATCCGTCTCTTTTGCATCTCGTCATTCTGTCGACATATATAGGAAACTGGCGGCTTTGTATACAGAGTATTGGAGAAAAGATTGAAGAGAAGGTGTGTCTCCTTCGCTCTCTGTTTTTTCCTTTCTTAGTTTTTCTCTTTTTTCTTTTTGTGCATTCCGGCCTGCTTCCATCCATGTTGCTAATGAGAATTGGTATCCGATCAGACAGGCGTTGTGATGGTGTCGAAGTTCACGGATGAGACGAACCATTATAAGGCGCTAGGTTGGCTTGTCGAACTGTCAGTTCAGCGAGAGAAATTGCTACCTTTGAAGCCGAAATTGAAAGTGGTACACCAAATTCTAGCCAGGCTCAAGGAAATAAATTCCTTTGTCAACACACAGCCCGGCCGTCCCAACCATGATCGAGAGCAAACGGACGATTTGCTGGAATCCTATCTGCAACGTGTGGAAGGACACTTGCAGAGTGTCGAGGCGCTGGAACATAAGCTTCAAGGGACATTAAATCTTGTAAATTCCTCACCACCCGTCGGGACTTCTGACTTCACCATCGACTGACCATTCTACCCCTGCTAGCTTGAGGCGGCGGTCGATCTAGGGAATCGCAATTCGACTGGAAAGATCGACAAACGAATGCTCCAGCTGGCAAGCCACAGCGCCGACGACAGTGCCGCAATGAGGGTTATCACATTCCTCACAATGCTCTATCTGCCGCCGAGCTTCGTTAGTGTACGTGTGAAGCACTCTCACTACCGTAATTTACTCTTGTCTAACAAATCGCACATTCAGACGTTTTTAGGAATGGACCTGTTCAAGTTTGATAACGAAAACGCGCCATCCGGGGTACTCATATCCAAGGGTTTCTGGTTATTTTGTATTTTATGCATACCGCTAAGTGCTGGGACATTCCTGTCATGGAAGGTATTCTGGAAAAGACACAGACGGAAGAGACGACCGTCGGATCTTCATCAGAGCAAGGACATTGAGTTAGGTTTGATGTGATAAGGCAGGGCGTTATTGCTTTGAATTGTTCAAAATAGACAGTTTCTTTGTTAGGCCCTCGACTGAAGTCAACATGCCGGTACTCTTTACGAATGTACCCCAAAGGATAAATAGGCCCAGCGATCCATGACCAAGCGAACAGACCAACCTTCAGTGCATATCGATACCCACCTACCGACGCCGCTCGACTGCTTGCCTTTCGCAAGAGAATTCAGAAGGTACCGGCCTCATCACACGGCGATCGAACGAGATCCGCAAAGGTGCCAACAGGCTCGTTGCCGCATCATATAGGGCCATACGGAGCTATTGATCAGCTGGCTGTCAGCCGGACGAATTAAGAAGATATACATACGAGGAATTCCAAAATGATGATAGGTTGGTACACTACTAGACAGATACGTCCAAGTCGTTACCTTGGGGATAATGCAAGCATTTAGGACCGAAGTTCGAGAGCACAAGCAGGCCTCCTCCACGCCAGCCATAACCTACCATTTCTGGATCATTCTCTATCTCATTACCGATTGTACAAAGCCGAAATCACTGGAACGCGAGTGAGAGCCATCCTCCTGTCATTGAGACGTGGCATATCAAGGACATTCCTCTGTTCTCACGGTGGACGGGACCTTAATGCGACGTTTAGAGACACCTCAGCCGTCGAGAGCGGCATTTAGCCTGAATGCCGGCTTCGAGCACGCTATCTACAGACATTATCTCTTTCTGGATGTGACTTCAAGCTCGGAGCAGCGCAGGGCATCCTTCAGGCAGCCGCACACTTCATGTGAGCTCATATACTCTCGCCATCCGCATTTGACACGGACCCGAGTCGTCGATACTGGGACAAAGAGGCAGTCAAATTGAGTCATAGTACAAGACTACGAACGCTGTCGAGGCAAGTTTTTTATGCAAATAGACTTCAAATGATGGCATCTCATCATCTCACGTTTTGTCTCTAGGAGGTGCATAGGATCTTCAACACGACGTACGTATTGACACACCGGTCCTCATGGTTTGGACAATAAACTGTAGCCACAAAATAGAAGCGTCTGTCGAAGCTTCAGGGAATCCACCTTGTCCTGAGAATTCATGTCAGATCTTTAACACCTCGGTGCAATTCAGGGAATCGTTGATTTTTTCATGTGATTTACTCCACTGCCCCTGGACACTGACACTGAAACCAATCACAGCAGTCGATTGTAGACCGGAATCGATATCAGCATCTTAGAGTGGATCCATTGAAACCATCAACGGGCCGCTTACCTGCCAGTGTAAGCATTCGGAAGAAAGGATTCGAGAACTGTTGAACAGTCAAAAGAAATTTGTTGGGCTCGCCATGGCCCGTTATATCTTTAAGTGGCTTTAAGTGGCATCTTGCCTCTCAATATCACCCATTCCCATCTGTCAACTAGCATTTCACGTCAACTATGATCGCCAGCCAAGCAGGTGCAACGATCCATTTCCCAGGCTTCACATCTCGCACTGACCAGATCTTCGTGCGCGACGGGATCTCAGCATCATCAGACTCAACATCGATCTCTAATGGCAGTCCAGTCAAAACCCTCATAATCTTCGCCTGGGGCGACGCACAGCCCAAGAATATCACAAAATACGCCGACGGTTTCCGCACCCTCTACCCGTCCGCCAAACAGATCGTTGTGCTGTCGCCAATCTACAAGGCGTTATGGCGCTCGATGGCGCAGCGCGTGGAGGCCATGAGCCCGATAATAGACGAGGTCTTCCTACCAACTGGCAAGAGCGAAGCTGAGCAGGATCATGATGGCTCCGGCGTCCTGATCCAGGTCATGTCCAACACGGGCGGAATAGCTTATGCTGCGGCCCTTCACGCGTACCGAAATCGATACGGCCGCCCATTCCCGCATAGGCTCGTCGTCCTTGATTCCACGCCCGGAAGCACAGATCTCACCTTCGCCAATATGCGCCGGTTCGCGCTGGCCATGGCGCTGGGCACGGCCAAGTTCTTTCCCTGGCCGTTCTGCGTCACGAGAGGTCTCTGGGCAGTCTTTCTCTACGTGCTCAACCTCATTGAGAAGATTCTGGGACGGACTAGCGCCGGCGCAGAGAGTGTGAAGGTAGTTGGCAACCCGGAGCTGGCGAGTTTGGAGACCAAACGGCTATATCTTTATGGGAAGGAGGACCAGATCATTCTGTGGAGTGATACTGAGGCTCACATTGCCGAGTCCCGGCAGAAGGGGTGGGAGGTACAATGTAGGGTGTTTGAGGGCAGCGGGCATGTTGAGCATATGAGGAAGCATCCGGTTGCTTATTGGAAGGCGATCAAGGAGGCGTGGGAGAATGCCACCGGCAGTGCGTAGAACATTGGAGGCATGGCCGAAGTATATAGAACTTCTTTTTAGAAACTGTAATCATAAATACCTAGCGTTTCCCTCTCCAAGTCTGCTCCGAGTTTCGGCTGAAGCGCTTGAAGCAAACTGTTGTTGAGTCCTGCCGCTGGGAGCAGAAGCCGATCTGGCTCCAATTCTTCGGTCCCAGAACCTGACAAGAATTGCACAGTCCATCTGGTTCATCAAGATGCCGATGAAGCCGTTGTTGAGTTTCGACGAGGACGTCGTAGAATGCGCTAAAGACGAGCCTAGATACTACGTCGGTGTTTAACCAGGGCACTGCGCTCATGCTTTTCTCGCTTTCAGGCCAACGATAAAATCCTGAGAAGATGCAAGTAAAGAGATGCGGAGCTTACATTACTGACCATATTCCTAGCAATCTTCGTCCATACCATCTCCAACAGCGGTCAGGAAGTATCAGGCCCAACTCTCCCCACCCACAATGATAGCGGATAAAGACTCAATGCCACTCCACCACCGCATTCATTGATTGAGTGAATGCTTGTGTCAAATGGACCTTGATATAACGTACGGTGGAATGTTTTTCTGCGTTTTCAGTGAGCTCAGTTACTTATCCGAGCCATTAATACCTTGGACGTTTGCGCCGCAGCCGCAGTTGCTCATGAGGAGCACAGATCAGACACTGGGTAGAAGAACTTTTATTTTATAACCGAGCTTGTTGTTAATGAAAGTCCATTTGTTAGACCTGTTTCAAACTAGAGTCTAATCAAACCATATCGCACTATGTCCCCGATTTGGGTGACCATCGCTTCACCGACACGGTTATACCACTTTATTGAGTTAAAAGCTGGTTTGACGTAGAAAGAATACCAGCTCACTACATGGACAACGACGAGCCCAAGGCAGGATTCCAAAGCTTCTGAATCTAAATACCCTTCGAAAGGCTCCAATGGAGCACGGTTTGAGTGTACGTGCGGAATTATCATTCTGCGAGAGCTGGGTTTCCCTGTCGACCGCCCCAGCAACCCTAACAACCGGCAGCTTTGAATACCTTCAGTGACAAAACAAAACCTCACTGGCGCTGATAAGCAAACAAACATCTAGGCCCATACTTCCAGAAAAACGGCTGCTGGATGTGGCGACATTGGAAGAGCTCCTGACCGACAGCCCAATGCAGCGCTCTACATTAACAACGAGAAATATTACCTGTCTGCAGAGGCAGGCGCCCAATGGAGCAATTGATATTCGTTTTGACACTCTAGTCGGTTCGGATGCTGTTGAAGATTTTGAAGTGACATACTATACGTAGTATCTAGTATCTCAACTATGCAGTAGCAGGAATATATAGTCATCTTAGTCCGACAGGGCTTATGTTCTCGGTCTTCAAGATCTTCAAGGCATGACTTGAACTTCATATATTTCAGTTTCTCCTCACCTTATCTCTCAGGGCTGAGGTATTTTCTTGCGCGGTTGCACTCTGAACTAATGGATGCTTGAAAGCGTCAACTATGCCAAATATTCAAGCATGGCAGTAGATCTCCCAGCCTACTTCCGGTTCCCATGTTTTCCGACAACACCAAGGTAGCTGTGTTCTCGCATATAAGTTCAGTCTTGACATTTGATCTATACCGGCAATTTGTGCCTGGATGGTCAGCCGCTCTCTATCCGTGTCTTCTTCAAAAACCGCATTATAATCCAGGCTAATCCCACAGAATCCGCAGATAACATCAAACTTGGTCACCAATTGGGGCATATCTAGATCTCGAGACCAGAAAGCCTCACCTTAGTTATCGGATGAATTTCCGACAATCATCTCTGAAGCTGCAAAAGAGACGTTCCCGACTCTAGAATATGCACGAAACTCGGTCTGAGGTGTCGGATGAGAGAAGTATGCCATCCCCAACCGCTTCTTCTACCCTTGCCTCTCGCTAAAAAAACAGCACCGAAGCCTCGACTTTTGACTCTGTTGCATCACTGACCAGAGTATATACTGTGAGGCGGACTGGCTTATAGTGCGCGAAACAGTTCCTTTGAGCCCTAAATTGTTGGTCTTGATAAGCTCTTCATAAGCTTAGCGTTTAAGCTCAAGGTTTAAAGCATGGGCACCCATGCATGGTTTCCTCAGAAATAAGGGGTCTATTATACTACACCTGCATAACTAGCTCTGACTTGTGTTCAAGGGCTATGGTCTAAGACCGGCTATGTGGGGGCCGGCCTTGAAGGTCTTTACGCTTCCTGGAGAAATCAAATTTCGGCAAAACGGATTATTCTTCACAATTCTGTGGAGCCGATCCATCATCCATGGGCCCCTGCCAGAAAGCATTATTGGTCTAGGACTGGTTAGCGCAGCAGTGAATCGGCCCATCTAGCTATAACTTGGGTTTGCCTTTTTGCCATCAGTCATCCGGGCTTATGGTTTTTGCCGTGCTTACATCCGTATTTGTCAGGTCCCTGGCCCCAGCTTTCCACTCGCGTTACGCAGCCACTCTATATAGCGATCATCTGCACCTCCCCAGTCCAAGACCCATATTGATGAACATAACCATACTCTTACAAGAGCACCAAACATGTCCAGTCCTCTCGTCCTCATCACCGGCGCAAACCAGGGCATCGGCCTTGCCACCGCCAAGATTCTTGCATCACAGTACAACTACCACGTTCTAATCGGCTGTCGCAGAATTGAAGCCGGCGAAAAAGTTGCCTCTGAACTGCGCGCCGCTGGCCACAAAGTCACCTCTCTCCAGCTCGACCTCGACTCCGAAGAGTCTATCAAGGCTGCCGTTGATACCATCGAGAAAGACTATGGCTACCTGGATATCCTGATCAACAATGCCGCTGTCCTGCTGGACCACGACAAAACCCTTTCGCCCTGGGAGCTGTACAGCAGGACATTCACACCGAATGTCATCGGCACTGCAACATTGACGCACTTGCTGCTGCCCCTAATTCGGAAGGCAAAGGCAACGCCGCCAACGATCATTTTCGTGTCCAGCGGGATGGGAAGTATCACATATGCATTCGACAAGAGCGTCCCATTTTATCAAGCGGATAACCGCGCGTACGACTCGAGCAAAGCAGCGGTGAATATGCTCGTTGCGAACTACCATCGCATCCTCGAGCCTGAGGGGGGTAAGGTTAATGCTGTTTGTCCAGGGCTTGTGGCGACGAATATGACGGCGCATATGAATGCGGGGGTGACTGCCGAGGCTGGTGCTACGAGAATTGTGCAGTTGGCTACTGCTGGGAAGGATGGGGAGTCTGGGACATTTACGGATAGGGACGGTGTTGTGCCGTGGTGATGGGAGAGTGCATGATTGAAGTGTTGCGGTGGGAATTTCTTGCATTTGGACTGGATAGAAAGAAGGTTAGACCAGGCGCTCGAGAAACTGTACATACTTGAAGGGATATAGTAGACTCAGGCAAGAGCAATATACAAAAGGGCACGGCAAGGTAGTCTTTGCAGCAGCTGGAGAAGCAGGGCTACGTTAGTGACCTCGACAGCGCAAGGTTGCCGGAGGGCACGCTCGTTGTGCCCGGGGGTAGAGTAGGGAGCGAGGCGGGCATCCTACTACGACGAAAAAGTGATTTGTGGGAATCCGTGGCTTTTCTCTAGGCCGAATCTAATGTATATCGAAAAACGTGACCTCATCAATGGTCAACGGGATGGTTGGTCGCTGCTCGCTGCTCGCTATTTCATGGACTATAGGAGCAGAAGATTTGTATACGTAGGTAGTCAGGGGACAGGGTCTTGCAGTGTGATCAGACTTGTCGCACCTGCAACTAGATGCGAGGCAGTGGGACATTGAGAGAGGGATAACACCTACTGTGGCGACTTCTGATACTGCTTGCCCTACAATGCACCTTCATCGAATCCCGGGCGGGATAGTAGGGTCGTTCAGCGGGCTGTGGGTTAACCAGGAATGTTAGAAAAGAGCACTCTGGCAGCCAAATTCGGTGAATCCACCCCCCTCCACTTCTCATACCACAACCAAGTGTGCTAGGAGCCCGAAAGGAGTGTTCAGTGCGTGAAGGTAGATGGACGGTTCAGCTCGAATGCCCGGCCGCAGCCAATTGCTCCGGCGTAACATCACCCACAGCCAACGACTCGGCCAACTGGATTCTCTCCTCAACCGTCAAGTCACTCTGCGCCTTTCCGATGCGAATGAACACCAGCAGCAAGATCGCAACACCCGAGCAAGCGACTCCAAACCAAAACGCTGCTTTGTAGCTCCCCTCCGCTCCTAGATCCTTCGTCTGCGCGACGACCAGATCCGCCAAGCCTAGGAAGAAGCTGATCCCGGCGAATACGATGGTGTTGATGATGGCGCCCGCTACGCCCTGCCGGTTTTGAGGCAAGTTGGTCGTAATGAAGATGTTCGAGACACTGTACCCGATATCCACGCCAACGGTTGCGGCCACCATGGCCGGGAACACGTATGCCCAGTAGTTGGGATTGTCCGGGATGATAGCAAACAGCAGCATCGAAACGAGGTAGCCGGCGCCAGAGATCAGGAGAAGAAGTTTTCCGGGCAGGTGGTGCAGGGTGAAACCGCCAACCGTGGCGAGGATGACGCCCCCGGCGGCCATGGGGGCGAACCAGGCGGCGGAAATCAAAGAGTCATGGCCGAGGATGTCTTGAATGCTGGTCCTATTAGCTGCCATCGCGGAGCGATCAGGATTGACTTACTAGAAACTGGCGTAGAACAGGTAGATCCCGAAGACACCGTACGAGAATGACAGTGCAACCAAGAGCGGGCTCATCGACTTGACCTTAAAGACATCAAACGGGAGCAGTGGTTCCGACGCCACCCAGCCCTCGATGTAAAACGCCGCGGCCAGCAGCGCTATGCCGACAAGAAACGTCACGAGAACGTACGGGGTCCTCCAACCATCCGGCGCATGCGATCCATCGGTAACCGCAAAGACCAGCAGGATCAGACCGGGCACGATGGTGCAGCACCCCCACCAATCCATCTTGAGGTCTGATGCATGCCGCGGCAGCCGAATAAGCGGCATACTTACCAGGGAGACGACCAGGACGACGAGCACTATCAGACAGCCTATATAAAAGTACCATTTCCAGCTCAGATAATGGCCCGCCAACCCGCTGACGCAAATCCCGCCATAGAATCCCACGGGCGAAAACGCCCCGTACAGGCTGAACACCAGGTTCTTGCGCGGGCCGGGTCGGTAGATGCTCCCTATCAACATGATACCGGCCGGCAAGAATGCAGCCGGACCCAGTCCCTGCAGCGCACGGCACACGACGAGCATCTTATAATTAACGCTCCAGCCCGCGATGAACGACCAGACGATGTACCAGATGAGGCCGGCATTGAAGACAAGACGCGGGCCGTAAATATCTGCTATCCGGGCGATCGGGAGCAGGCACGCGCCCGTCACGAGGGAAAAGACACTCGCCGGCCATGTCTGCGAGCCGGGCGGGATGCCCAGCGCCGCTGTAATGTGCGGGAGCAGGTTATTGAAGCCGCTGACGAAGTATTCCTTGGGAGGTTAGCATGCGCGGTACCGCCTCCTGTGGGCAGAAGCCCAGTGCGTCTCAACCAGACTTACAGCAAGGAGCTCCGATGAGAGCAAGCAGAAGCAGAACCCCAGCTCGATCCAGCGGTTGGGGAAGACGTCTGGTCGTTCGCGGCTGAGCCGGTCTAGGCTTTCCTTGTCGAGGAGGAAGGGGGGTGGTGACTCGGTGCCGGTGCCAATGGCACCGGCACTCGAGTCAGGTTTCTCGTTCTGGACTCCAGCTTCTAGGCTAATCTCGCGCCTGTTATTGACCTCGAACTGTATGGCCATGGCTGCATATGCATATCTTCTTCGCGGTGCGTACGCGAGCCTGGAGTAATACGACGGATATGGGGACTTGCGAACCGCGCTCCTTATGCGATACCTCTGGGCTCCAAATGCCGCATTCTCGTCGAATTTTCAGGTATAAGAGAGAGCTTGCGTAGACGATGATGTGCTATGTATATATACCAAAAAATGGGTGGCTGCCCCACTGGCATACTATGAGCATGTCCATTTGAGCGAGCCACTAAGCGTAGCCCTAAACCGAACTCAGCAGCCAAGACACATCAGCTGCTGACAAAGCGTTCTGGGCATGATTTCATCATGGGAATCATCAATGCCTTTTTGATTCCCTTTTCATCCGCACGTGCATCTTTGCTCCAGGGCCGGCCAGATTAGAAGCCGGGCTGGCGTCGGTTGATCGACCTCCTTGCCTATCACGGGCCGGAAGCCGTCCGTTGTCCGCAGGTAAGCTAGCTGGAACGCCCACTCACTGCGGCCGCAGGGTCCAGCCTGTTTCCGGCATCCATCTCGATCAACTTTCTTGGCTTGATCTTCCCCGCCGATGGGGACCCCCGCCTCTAAGGCTTGTCATAACTGTCGGCGAAGGCGGTTGAAATGCGATCGGGCTGTCCCGTCGTGCGCGAAATGCTTCCACACGGGGCAGGAATGTCTGGGGTATGGCAAGCTCTTCCTCTGGAATCAAGGCGTGGCTAGTCGGGGGAAGATGATGGGGAAGACGTTTCCAGTGCCGGGGTCAAAGTCAGGATCAGGGTCAGGCTCAGGGTCATTGCCAGAGCCATATGGTCAGAAGAAAGAAGCGACAACTGTGCCTTCTCAGGACGCATTGGTCTATACTGGCCCTGGCCTCTTTCTTTCAGGTCCTCTGCTGGACCCTTTATATCAGAGTCTGGACGAGTCCTCGAGACGGTACCTCTTTCACTGTAGGTTACCCTTGGACACCATAATACCGAAAAAAAAAGGAAAAGAAGAGAAGAGAAGAAAGAAGGTCATCCTCAGCTAACTGGCCTCAGTTGCAACAAGCGTTTGCAGCGATCTGGCTATAGCTGATGCCACCGACGCGAACCCCTTCCGCCGTCTTGTCCCGCTCTGTCGGGACTATCCCATCCTACGACATGCCATCAATGCAGCTGGCGCGCTGCATATCTCATGTCTCCATCGCCGAACCGGAGACCCATGCGATGCAGACCGACCAGTCCAGCACCGGCATACCTTCGCCTCAGATCCCACCGACCCGTCGTCCCGCGCATTGATCGACGCGCTGTCAGCCAAGCAACGAGCCCTTGCTCTCCTTCGGCAAGCCCTCGAAGACGTTTCCACTATCGACGTCGATCTCTCTATCGCGGTCGTGCACCTCTTCATCATCTTCGAACTCCTAAGTCCCGGCGGCGATGAATGGCGGGCCCATGTCCAGGGGGCACTGCGACTCATCAGCTACCTCCAGACCCTGGCACCCCGTCGCGCCTCGCCAGCAGCCCAGGTACGTGACACTGTCACCTCGGACTGTTTAACGTAAGTCTCGGTCGCCCCAGCTCAAGCTCGGCCATACCCTATCATCTGCTTCTGCCGTGAACTGACGGTCCTCTGTATGTAGATGGTACATCCTCGGCTCAACCCTCATGAAGACTACGACCCTTTCCGACCCTTTTCTGCTCTCAGGCGACATTTTCGCGTCCCTTACGCGCGCTGAAACAACCAGCTATATCTCCCTTCCGACCACCCTGCTGCACATTCTCTTCAGAGCCTGCGAGCTATCGAACCTCGTCTCGGTGAGCACGATGCTCAATGACCCAAACACAGACTATAGCGGCATCCTCTCGCAGGCGCACACTCTTCTCCAGATGACCAAGTCCTTTGACGCGCACGCCTGGGCTTTCTCACTCGAACGGTCCTTCGACTCTACGCGGACGCTGAGCCGGATCCATACCGCTCTGGCGCACCAGAACGCTCTGTTAACGTATATCTGCCGCAGCGTTGACGTTATCGCTTCGCCGGCCGCGCTCGGTGAAAGCACCGAAACGCTCGTGACGAATATCATTACCCATCTGAGCTTTGTAGGTAGCACGGATCCGGTCTTTGTGGCGACGACGTGGCCGACATTCATTGCGGGCGCGGAGACAGATAACCCGGTCTATCGACGATGGGCCGTCGATCGTCTAGCGGAGTTTTGGAGCCTCATGCCGTGGGGGTATGTGCGCACTGCGATCGAGGTTATGGAGACGACGTGGAGGCTGAGGGACGAAGCTGGGGCGGGGGGTAGGGCTGGCGGGGTGCTGAAGAGGGAAAGCTGGATCCAGCAACTGAAGGAGCTGGAGAAGTATTGGCTGATCGCCTGAAACTGGGCAGTAGGATCATTAGACTCATTTGCATTTGCTTGCATATATTGGAACTGGTATATACATAGCCCTTTCCGTTATAATCATCCTCATGGGTTCCTGCACAATCAACTATATACATTACTTCCCCCGCGAGAGTTGGATCTCAACGGAACCGCTTACAGACCAGTAACCTGCTGGATGAAGTCCCTGAAGTAAGCCGGGCTCGAGTAAACACCGGGATATCCGGCACGCGCACACCCATTGCCCCAAGAGGTGATACCAATCAGGACACCATCCGCAGCGAAGGGACCGCCGGAATCGCCCTGGCAGCCATCCTTGCCGCCCTCCTCCTCGCCGGCGCAGAACATCGAGTCGGTGATCTCGTTGAAGCCGGAGTAGTCGCTCGAGCACTGGCTCTTGCTCACGACGGGAACCTCCACATACTGCAAGTTCGGGCTGACGTTGCCGCCCTCGGTCAGCGCACCCCAGCCCGTCGCGGTCCCGATCGTGCCCTCAGAAGGAAGCGAAGAAGAAGAAGGCAGATCGATTGCCTTGATGCCGTCGCCGAACTGGAGCTCTTCTGCCAGCTCGAGGATGGAGATGTCGTTGTCGACGGTGTTGGCGTTGTATTCAGGGTGGATGGTGATCGCCTCCACGTTGACAACAGTGCCGCCCTTATCGTGGTAGGTGGAGCCCGCGCGGATGGAGAGCGAGCTGGCGGACGCGCCGTCGGTGCAGTGGCCGGCCGTCACGACGTACTTGGACGAGATGATAGAGCCGCCGCAGATGAGGGAGCCGTCAGAGAGGAGCGCAATCTGGTAAGGGTATTCGGTGATCTCGGCGTCGTCGCCGCCAACGATGGCCTTGTCGGCCATGGCGGTCGAGAGGAGAGAGAGAAGGGCGGTGGTTTTGATGGCGGTCTTCATTGTGACTGCGCGAATCGGCTCTGAGGTGGAGTCTAAAAGGGGATGTGAGGTGAGAGTGAGTGCGAGTGTGCTGGATAGGGAACAGCAGAGCAGAATTGACTCCTTATATAGCTTTTTTTACAGGGCTAGGTCGGCGCGCGTGTTCAATCCACCTGCCCGCCGGGCCCCGGTGGGTTACATCGGAGCGGGCGAGTGACAAGGCGTCACTCGGCTTTTCCTGAGGATTGAATGAAGATCATACAACACTGCTGGGGCTGTGAATCCAGTGATAGGGCGCAGCGATAAGGGTCAGGGGCAGCGCAAGCGCTAAGGATATCGCCATTGCAGATCGCGGGCCACATGCCCAATCAAGCAGGGATCTCTGGCGGTCCAGGGGACTGTTTCAGAAAAGAGGTATGATTGGGCCGTAGATTCGGTACCCCAGATCATGGCCCTTGGGACTCGGATAGCGAATTATCAGAGTCCATAGGCTGCTCGGCGTTCCCCGGTTGACCCTGATATTTACCCACTGGTACGGCCTGCCGGCCAGCCGGCCACTCTGGACGGCCTATCGAGTAGGCAGAGCCAGGGCCTGCTTTCGAGCAGTCGTCTAATCCTTGCTTATCATCTGCCATTGGCAGAGATGCAGATTACGCGTTTGTACAACTCACGCCACGAGAAGCTTAGACCCTTAGGGATAGGTAGAGGAGGCGCCACCCGGCCAGGATGTGAAATGCCCGTAAGCACTAGCCCTCATGCAGCTGCTGCGGTTATTTAATCTGCAACAACCTCTCCTCTTTGTGCATATACCCATGCGCTCGACTCATATAGAATAAATGAATGGTAGCGGCAGTATCCGGTATCAGACCTTTTCGGCTGCTGGCTCTCGCGCATCAACGTTACATCCAAGCCCAATCTATATGATAAGAAACGCCTCTCCACCCCGGCCCTGTTCCTGAAGGGTGATCGTGAACGTCGATCAATCTCGCCAAGCTTCCTTAGTCTATCTTGCACCATTTCCGATGTTGCATCTAACCCCCAATCCCTCCACCCCAACACCTTTTCCGCTTCCTCCAAAACACCGAAGGACTCTAACGGGCGATGCCAAGCCCACACGCCTCGTCTCTCCTCGTCTCCAAGGTCGCTGATAGTGGCCCGTTCGATGTCATAGGCCCCGTGCAGCAGATTGCTGAGTTACATGCATGGTCCAAATCAGTGGAGTTGGCCGTCTGATTCGACGTGTTTCGCGGGGTGTGATGCAGTGTAACGGCGGCCAGTGCTCTCTTTGTCGAAGGATGAAGGGCAGAGTGATCGACCAGCAGATGGGATAGGGCATGAACAAAAGCCAGATTACTGTAAACAAGACTCCCTCTCACATTATCGGACATCACCGATCACTGGCTGGAGGTATCGCTTCCTGCCAATAGAAGACCTGGAGAAGAGATCGCGATCACGTTCAGTCGAGCTCGAATCGTCAAGACTTCCAGCTCTCACTCACCTTTGTTTTGTCCTTTTTTACGACAGCCAGAGACGCTATGGCTTGAGACAGCCAATGACTCCATAAAGTTTCATCCGTATATCGCCCGGATGTTTCGGGTTTCGTCTGCGACTTACTCTGAAGTCGGAGCGACGAAACAGCCTCGAGCTATCTATATGAAACAGATCTCTCCTCGCCTCAGACATCCAGCCACGGCACAGCCAGCTCATTAAACGTGCATTCACCTGTCTCTCTATTCAACGAAAGCTAGGAACTCGACAGGACGGTGATGTACATTTAGTCGTGGACCTGCTAACTTTCATATTTTACTGTATCTCCCGAAGCGACACTGCATCTGCATTATCTTGCGCAATGATCCGAGATAAAATCTTGAGAGCTTCTCCAGTCTCACAACATGAAATCTGCCTTTCTCGGTGCTTGCTTCCCTTGCGCATACAGCACTGTATGACGCAGATATCCGGTTTCTCTTCACCCATGAATGTCCGCATGGCCTGTGTTACAAAGAGGCGCCACCCCATCTCTATTTCAATATAGCATGGCTGAGACATTGATATACGGTACCAGTGGCCAGTGGGGTACATCACTCGCCTGAAGCAGCCATACGCCCCTGCATCACTTGCGACATCCAGACTCAGCACTGTGGATGTGGCTAAACGGTCCCGGCAAGGGCTTCTTGTCCTCCTTTTCTGCGTACATGTGGACGATGGACAGAGAATAATAGATTGTCCGTCTTACCTTGCGTCTCTTATGAGACTCAGCTTCACGTTGCTCTAGCTCTCAGATTGTCAGAAATTACTTCTGAAGCGGCCGATTCCAAGTAAAGACAAGCAGCCGAAGCAAGGATACTCGCTATTACCTCAGGCTGCTGACCTTTGCGTTTCATTCTTTCCTACTCCTGTTGCGGCATTTGGAACACGGGCTGCCCACGAAGCGTTCTCTTGTCTGGCGTTTTCAACGTTCTCGCCGTTTCTGACTGGGCCGGTGTTCATAAAGATCGAACAAGTAACCGGGCCTCGACCGCGCAAGAAATCCCGCGGTGGATAGTCTATTGGGAAGGCCAAGGAAGGGAAAAGGGATACCCTGCCTGTCTAAACTATATACCTTTCTAAACAATAAACGAAAAGAAATGAACTGGTGACTAAACCTTGTCCCCCTGGCTAACAGCTACATTTTCTTGGTATTGCCTCCATGGTGTCCCAGTCAAGGTGCGAAAGATTGCGATGGAGAACCGGAGGGCTGGAAACTAAGGGCCAACGATTGATGCCCGTAGAACCTTCGCTGGTCAAGAACACCATTTATAGACTACGGCGGACTGTTTTCATCAAAAATTAGTCTTATTTGCTTACGTTAGCCTTAAAGTGAGCAACTTATTTACTGTAAAGGAATAATGGAACGCCTTCTTGAATGGCCTTCACTATACCCCAATTGTATAGACAAGACTTGCCATTCAAACATTACTTTTTATGCTGGTATATAGTAAACCTAAGATGCTCGAAACCAACTATATGATGGTTCCAGAGACTATCGCGAAAGACAAATAGTGACACCCTTCAGGATATATATCCATCCTCTTGTCGCAGTTTCTTATTCAAGGATATTTCCAGATGCATATACCATAATAGTAAGTGAAGAGACAAGATAATGCACTATACAACCTGCCCAGCCTACAAAAGAGACTGCAAAACGTCTAATACGTGTGGCCTCTTTCATCCCGTGCCCTGAGGTTACCCTTTACTATATTTCAGTCTGTAGTATTCGCAGGTCTGCCACGGAGGAAGGCGGAAGACGCTGTTCTGGGTCTACCAAACGCAGGACGCAGGAGTTGTCCAGTGTTGATTCGTAATTTCTTCATATCAATAGCCTACATAGGCGACTTTTTACCACAAGGGTGTTCAAGTCCACCCTCGTCTAATGGATGCTCAATCATAACAGCCATTAGTTTCATAATTTTAATATTACCTTGGGTTAAGAATTCTGTGGCACTGGTATCCGGGGCCGATATCCTCAGTGTGAGGTTTGGTGGAGTGCTGATGTGACCTGCTGGTGCAGCGTCAATCGCTTCACCCTTACCGGATCTGAGCACGTGGTACCCATGGGTTGGTTAGTTGACGCGGCCTGGTGTTGCAAAATTGTCTATGGACTTTAATGGACTGTACTGATCAAAACTGAGAGAGTATAGTAGAGCACGCAAAGGAAATACTTAACCATATACTTCTCCAGCGACATACCAAACAAGCCAGACTGAAGAATTGCATATTACGAACGGCAAGTAATACAAAAAGAGAAAAGTTCCAGTATGCAAGCTATGATAGCTTTGACAACGGTACAGCTGCAGACGTGCTGTTAGGGTAGATGTCGATCAATATGTCATACTCAGGAAGGTGGGACCGGGGGAATGGAGTCCTACCTACTTGACGAGGATGATTGACAATGGCCCTCATGGGGCCAATGATTCGCTCTCAAATCGTCATAGCACCTCTCCTGAGCCTGAGACGCGTCCTCGCATTGATGACATCTAGTCCTTCTCAGACTCTAACTGTTGCCAAATGACCAACACCGAACCATTGGGTAACCGGACAGCAAAAAGTAACCCGCTAGGAGCTAGGCTCTGACAGCAACCCGTCTATTAGTAAGGAGCGAGCCTAGGGCTGGGGATGGTACTTGCCATAAGCGGCACGCTTCTGTAGAATCCTGTCCGTAAGAAAGATGAGCGTAAACATATAGGCAGTAAAGACTCGGTGCAGAACGGCGTAGAGCATGCCTTCTAGAAGCTTTGCCTCATTCGATATACTATCTTTGTTTGAACTAAGCAGAATTGGCTGTACCTTTCACAGTAAGTGGTTAGCTCAATGGTCAGATTATTTGTTAACCAAGTTACGCCCTCAAGCATTCACTTGATTTGGCTATATCGACACCCGTTTCTCACACATTCTCATATGATTTTATGACAAAAGACTCTCTCTATTGGAATAAAAAATAGGCAATTATCAGCATCCCACTAACACACCCCTTCCTGCGGATCTGTCCGATTATTGTCCAATTATCCAAAGCTCGCTACCTATCGCGTCATGACTCTGACTTTATATAACCCATCCGTTACTGCTGCCGCCGAGTCAGGCGAGATCCAGAGAAATCAATGCTTCGTCGGCGAGATCCTTCAAATCGGACTGAGTGTCAACAGCACCAAGCTGGCAGTCAAGGACCAAGACGGCAACAACCTTCGCATCAGTTTTACCTTCCCCCCCGACACTTACGATAAAGAATGTATTCCATTAAGCGTCCTGAAACGAGGCCTTACCATCCTGATCCTGACCGCATCGATAGAGGACTTGCCTGGGGGTGGGAAGGGCATTAAGGTGCTCGACCCGCGGCTCGTCAAGGTAAATATATCTCCTCTTCAGCTCGCGTATGAAAAGATGACATTGACGACGACACTGTCTGGCATGCCGGAAGATCCTCCCGTTTCGCATGTCCTTTCTCCTTAACCTAGCAGAGATATATTCCGAGTGCGCTGCGCAGTACGGAAGCAAGAGGGTGTGCTGCTGTTGTGGGGTGTGCAAATATGGATTACAGCGGTGTCCACGCTGCCGAGCTTTCTTTTTCTGTGGCCGGGTATGATTGGGCTACTCGAATCCGCTCGCAATAGCTGTATCACTAATCCGGTTCTATGTAGGAGTGCCAGGAAACTGCCATTTACCATGAGGATCACAAAGTACATTGTGCGGTTCTACGTGATCCAGATATGATTCCCTTCTTTAGCAAGCAGTGGAAGTGTTTGCAGGAGTTCCGTTGCGTGTATTTGCAGAGTTAGTGGTGAGTGAACTGTGGGATAAGCTGCTAGATTGGCTGGGGGTGGCGTTTATGGATAGGATTGCTGGTTGGACGAGATTAGGACGCAACCCTCGGTCTGGATGATCCAAGTACTAGATTTAGCCTGTGCTTGATCTAGATGAGGAGAGTATTAGTACCAACGTCTGGGAATCGCGCTTTAGTACAGGGCCATTGAGTCGTTTTCGCACTATCTCAGGCCATACTGGATTGCTGGCGTCTCCTCCTTTACCGGAATTGCCTAATTAGCTTAATCCCGCACATTTACAAGACATTCTTCGCCGCCGAGAATAGAAATTATCATATAGAGCGAAGTGTCAGGATCGACTGTCAAACACCCTACCCAGGTCTGACGGCCTGCCAGCCCACCAACATCTTCCAAGCCGCTCAATATAACCATCTAGCTCTCCATTAGGCGCCACCATGTACAATAGGAGCCAAATCCAAGCCCTTCCACTCACAAGAATGAACCTCATAGCACCCCTCAGGTTATATCAAGTCCCTCCATGACCTCTGTGGTGAAAACGCTTCGCTCTATCAGTAGTCTCCCAGCAATTTTGGCAGTAGAAGTCTTCTCGTCCACTCGCCAAAAGCGAAAACACTGGTGAGGTGGATTCAAGACCGGTATGTAGACAGATGCACGATGGTGCCTTCTGCGCACGACATATCAGCCCGCAATACTGGTGCCGGGTCTATGCAGATAAACGTCCCAAGACAAAAACAGCGGTCGATAGACAAAATACTCCTCTGCCGCAGGGAAGTGCCAGCTTAGCAGAAGTACGAATCACAACAAAAATGCATTATGTGCCCACAGGCGGGCATGGCAGGGCTGTGAGCTATCTGCTGCCTCTGGAGTAGACATCGACACACTTGGAAATATCGTAAGTATCTGACAGACGCCTCTGTCCGTCCTCACTTGCCTTTTGGGTATGTTAGGCTGACAAGATTATGGTGAAGATGAGGCTGTTTCGTAGTCGGTCAGTTACAACCTTCTATCAGCAACCGACGGACAAGTGCGATGTGATCTGAGCGAACAACCTTTATCTGCATGAGCGGGCAAGATCTAGGGGCATGGCAGAGTTGCTCTAGCATCATAGAAGGGAAATCGAAGGGCGTCAAGTCTATCATGTCGAGATCTGATCCGGATGTCAACTACCAGAATCTATGGGAACTAAACCCCGTAGCTGTTATGGCAGCTTTTGGCCGAGAGAATATAAGGGATTATTATTGATAATCAGGAGCCCAAATCATCCGTATTTGACAGGATAACAGAGCAGATTGGCGTGGAGCGCGAGATCCTGAGCTCTATACTGATGTCGGCGTGATGATATGCAGAATTTATGCACTTTATGCACCTTGGCGGGACTCCGACGGTCGGCATCGTCAAGCTTTTCCCAGCAAACAACCATCTCTAGGAGCCATCAGATCCCCATCGGTCATCGAGATGCCCATCTCAACACTTCCTGCAGAGCTCATATACCACATATTATCGCTAATATTTCCACCAGAAGGGTGGGGCAAGTACTGGCCTCTGACGCGCTCCGTTCACGATGTCAAGCACTTCCTGGACCTGAGGCTTGTCTGCAGTACGTATGGGCGACCCATTAGAGAGGACTAAACTGACAAGGCATTAGAGGAGTTTGACATGATTGTTCTCGATTACTTTTTGACAAAGGAGATTCTCGCAGAGGACTTCGACCAGGCATGTCTTCAGCGGCTGGACCCGCCAACGCCAGCGGCAATCCGGATGGGTCGTCGACTGCTTACCCGGCAGATTGAGCGAGAACAGGCCCGGGACACCGGAAATCCACTTGTACGTGAGATCATCGCGGTTGTGGACGCTGCTGTCAGCCATCTACAAGACAGCCAACCGGGCCGAGACGACGTCGAGCAGCTGCGCGAGACGTATACGCAGGGCCTGGTGACTGCCGTTATTGGGTTCTCCGGGCTATCGAAAACGCTCTTGGAAGGTATTGTGAAGGGGACCAAAACGCGGAAATCGCAAGCCGCCTTGCGACGCCCCGGCCAAAGATATCTCAACCTGGCATTGACAACCGCCGCAACACTAGGTCGTATCGAGGACATGAAGTTCCTCATGGAAAAAGGCGCGGATCCTCTGTTTGATGAGAGGGGAGAATGGATTGGCACGCCGCTGTATGGAGCAGCAATTGGGGGCCATATAGACGCAATCAACATCCTGGTCAACCAGGCAGGTGACGATCTGAATAGGGATAGCAGATATTCAGGGCACACGCCCCTGCACTATGCCGCGCTGAATGGGCATGAGAAGTTGGTGCAGTGGCTGTTAAAGCACAATGCCCGACCGGACGAGCGGAATTATTCTGACCAGACGCCACTATTCTGCGCGGCAAGTAGTGGCTACGCCGGGATTGTGAAGGAGCTGCTAGACTTCGATCGCGAGCAATCCGAGGAATTTATGGCGGAGCCACCGCAGAACGAAGGCGACATGGCGTATCACAATGGGTACGTCGACTGGATACGCACTAACATAGAGGGCATTAGCTTGATTGACGTTGATGCGGAGGATTCTCGTGAAAGGACACCCTTGATCATGGCCGTGCAAAGGGGATATTTGGAGACTGTCGAAGAGCTCATGGGGAGGGAAGACCTGAACATAAACCGTTGCAATGCCGAAGAATACGATATGAGTCCTTTGGCGACTGCAGCCTCGAGAGGCTATGAAGAAATATTCCGCCTTATCCTGTCACACCCCTCGGTTCAAAAGAGTATTAGAGATAGTAGTGGCCATGGGATTTTAAAGCACGCCGCCGCGGGCGGAAATCCCAATATCGTGCGAGAAGTACTCAAATGGCCAAATGTGGATGTCAATTTGCGTGGTGCCGACGACTCTACCCCTATCATGTGGGCTGCCTTGTATGGCCACGAGTCAATTGTTAGAATATTGATCGATGAAGGTGCGGCAGTGGATCTTTTCACGAGCCAGCTGCACCTGCAATTGATGAGACTGCTAGGCCCTGATCCCACGGAGGTGGCCCCCAGCATTGAGCTTCTGAATGCCATGACGGGAAGAACGGCGGTGCTGGTTGGCTCATCAGCGCTTGATGCCGCAGTACATGGTGGTCATGAGGGCACAGTAAAGGTGTTGATGGAACACCCTGATGTTCAACTTGACCAATATGACTTCGATGACCGGACTCCCTTTGCCAACGCCGCTCTCACGGGGCACGCCGGAGTCGTGAAGCTCCTCCTGGCGCGAGGTGGTGCGGCCAATGAATGGTCACGAGACATGACCGGCTGCACGCCATTGATTCTTGCCGCTCGGGCAGGCAATGAGGATGTCATAAAAATTCTGCTGGGGCATTCGGATGATCCTCTCAACTGCACAGATTGCGAAGGCTATTCGGCGTTGGTGCATGCAGCGAAGGCAGGCCACAAAGGTGTGGTGGACTTGCTGCTGAAACACCCGAAAATTGAGGTTGATTGCGCTCTCGTGGCGGCGGCGAGTGAGAATCATAAGGCGATTGTGCGCATGTTGCTGGATAGGAACGTGGTCAAATCTAAGCGCGAAATACAGCGAGCTTTGCTGGCCACAGAGGAGTCCCGACTGGATGAAATGCATGCCTTTCTGATTCCATACCTGCAGACGATGCCCGAAGAGTGAACAGAGAGTGTTCGTTGGTAGGTTTGTTATCATTGCCAAACTCTCCACGGAGCTTATGAATGAACGACTTCTATATATACAAAATTACTTCCAGCATTGCAACATCTAAAGCGCACTAACCCATATCTTGGGTCAGGATCGCAGGGTGATAAGGGCAATTCAATGGACAGAAATCGTTACAAGAGCCAGATGAAAACGGATGGATACATGGACAGAGGAAAAGAACGATTTATGACTGCAAAGGGATACTCGCCTGCGTTATGCACCAGCACAATATGAAATGTTAAGGTGAATGTGACACGAGAATCATGATTATATTGAGAGAACCCAATAGCCGACTATGAGGGTTTAGAATTTATTGAAGAGTGTTAACTGTACGCCTTGTCTCGAGGCCTAGTTTAATCCATAGCTCGTAATGTTCGTTTGGCAACCGTAGGAATAATCTGCCCGGTCGGATGCCATTCAATACTGGTGATGAGCCTCATTGGCCAACTGACCGGCTCATATCATAACAAGCAAAAGCCGAAAAACATAAATAAAAAAAAGCTCGGAATGGGGCATCGCAGGGTGTCATCAAGCCGCATTCCGGGCATGACATTTAATTTGGCGGGTGGAGCAAACGGGCATATTAAGTTAGGCCTGACCCGCCTGCTATGTTTGCATGATAGATAAGCGACGCATCCGAAGGGTATAAGATGCAAAGAATCATGCTGCCAATGTTTCCATGGCTATCCAAGCTAAATCATCACATGCGTCAAAAAGAGCATCTGCAAAAGCAATTGCATAGGCGTTGCCAGGGGTTAAGTGGTGCCATAATAGATCCTGTTCAAACATGCGACATGTCAACACTGAATGGATCCTGTGACTCGAGACTAATGCTCCACCGCTATTCGGTACGTGAAGAGCCACACTGCGCTGTTTTTCTCATTCAACCAGCAGTAAACGGATGACCGGGTGACCGTAGACATTTACGGCCCCCCGGCACAGGCTAACTCTCTTGTGTAAAAGTCTGGGTGTGGTGCAAGTGGCGATTAGTTCCAATCCAAGGCCACGAATAGAAGCAATGAGACCCTCGAAAGGGGAATAGAGGCTCCTAAAGCGCAGCAATAACTTTCTTCAAAGCAACCAGCGACACCGGTTTCACGAGATACTCGTCGACCCCAGCAGCTTGGGCGCGCTGCTGCATATCTGTTGACGCCACTCCAGTGACAGCCATTATGCGCGACCGCTTGAGACCCATATCCTCCTCAAACTGGCGGATTTCCTTCGTCGCAACAATGCCATCCATGACTGGCATGGAGATATCTAGGATGAAATTAGCTTTGTACGGACAGTGAGGAATTCATTGATCATACCCATTAAGATGAGATCATATTGCTGAGCTGCATTTTTGTATTTATTCAGGGCGATTAGTCCATCAGTAGCAGTCTCAAATGCGCAACCTATTTTGGCAGCGAACGTTGCTAATATCTAGTGCAATTATCAGCAAGAGCCCAACATGGTGATAAGAAGTTGAAATGTGAGCATACTTTGAGGTTGATCGCATTATCATCTACAATCAAAAGATGGAGATTCTCATGGATTCGCACAGGGTCCGTAGTGCCATGGCTAGTCAGTTCAACTGTTGAATGTTCGAGTACCGGTGCGTTAACAGACGGCTGTTGCACAGGAGGAGATGGAGTCTTCCGCGGCGGTTCCTGCTCCTGAACGGAGCCAGGCTTGCGGAGATGTTGGTCGGAAGAAACTTCGGGTTGCGGTTCCTTCAGTAGCTGGTCAACACGGACGACAGCATTGCGGAACTTTCTGCAACCGAACCTGGGCTCTGTTAGATGAATAACCGCGAGGTGGGTTGGGGACTCACGGCTGGGAGACACGGATAAGGCGTGATGAATCCAGATGGCGAGAGGTAGGATTCTTGCTGTTAAGAATCACGAATATTCTCCTAAAACCGGCTGGTTTAGGATCGTCTAGCGGCAATTCGCCACTCTTCAGTGCATCCAGATATTTGAATTCTTCAATAATTGCGATGTCACCTTCGGTGCCGTGAAACGATTCGGACGAGATAATGTCCCAAGATCGTTGCTCCGCCAGTATGGATGTAAGACAGCTTCTAATGGCCAGCTTACGCTTTGCTTCGGCAGGCAAAATCCCAGTTGGCGTCTCTTTGAGGCAAGGATAATCGCTGAACCCGATCAAGCAGACGCGAACAGGTGGCCGCTGAGAGGCACTGTAAAGAGGCGCCAGGTCTGGGCGGGGGATTGGTGAAGGCTGTAGTATCTGTACGGGGACGAATATGTCAACTTGAGTGCCGACACCAAGCTCACTCCGCACGTTGAGATGGCCATTAAGAGAGCCGACGAGCTGACGAACGGTGCTAAGCCCCAGGCCTAGACCCTCTGACAATGGATTCTCCTGGGCGAAGGGTGAGAAAACGTTGTGTCGTAGAAAATCTGGAGATATCCCAGCGCCGGTATCTGTGACAGAGAGGAGCGCAAAGACATGCAGAGGGTCGCGCTTTCGTCTCACTTTCGTCAGAGAAACTTCAACAAATCCAGTCTTGGTCCATTTGAGGGAGTTTCCGAGTAAATTCATCACAATCCTTCGCCAAGCTCCAGGCACAGAGTGGATCTTCCAGGTGGGCATGTCCTCTACTCGGACAATGACTGACAGCTCTGCATTATCAGCATCGAATTCCTGCGGCGACGGGGAAGACCGATGGTTGAGATGAACGGCAGCTTTAGGAAGGTTTTGGCCAGTGTACTGCACTTCCACCACTTCTTCGACCAGGTCGCCCAAGTCGAAGTCGGTCTCGAGAGATGTCATGCCAGCGTCGGATAGACCCTGAGCCGGATCCTCGAGCGCGGTAAGATTGTTGATCCCGGAGAAATCAAGTCTAGAATTGGTGTCAGCTTCAGGTCCAAGACGGAGCAGCCGCACCGGAGGGTGGGAGTGAGCACTAACAAATGATTCAAGGTATCTAAGAGAGTTAATCCGCACGACTCAACCATGTCCACCAAGTGCTGCTGTTCTGGCGGTAGGGATGCTGTGCCCAGAAGCTCGGCGCTGGCAAGTATACCATGAAGGGGCGATCGCAACTCATGGCTAACAGACGACATGAATGCCGACTTGGATTTTTGAGTCGCCGACCAATCCACTCGGGCCACCTCTGAGATTATAGAATCGCCAAATGCTTTGAAATAATGTAATTCTTCAGCGCCCAAAGCGCGGAAAACATCACTCGTCCATACCAGGGTCCCTGCCAACCACCTAGATTTGTTCCAGTCCCAGATTGGAGAAAACAGAACCGAATTAGCGTTGGGAAAGCACTTAGCCAAGTCATGGCATAAATTGTTGCACAAATCGGAGGACGGCGACGATTCCCTCGCTGGCAAATCGCTCAAGTCGAATATCTGACCCTGTGGGAATGAAGCCATCAAGTCGTCCAGCACCCTCTCGGTGATATTCCAGTCGTGGGGTGACTCGGTAGAATGTATCGAATCCCTTAATGCGCGACCAAGTAGTGTACATGGCTTGTCGGACGGTTTCGATAATGAGCCGACACCGGGCATGTCCGCCGGACTTGGATAAGGATCGGCAAGGAACTCCGGGCTCAGAGTAGACGGCAGCGGTTCCCACGTGCCGGTATCATTGCTTAGCACACTGCCGCAGGAGTTAGAAGAGAGAAAAGATACCATGGTGGGCAATTACTCACACGCCTGCGTTACAGCGGGACGCATCGACAAAAAGAACCCCGTCCAAGTCCATTGAGTCTCGAAGAAGGATACTCGCTCGTCTAAATATCTTCGCGGTCTTGTTGACAGTCTCTTTGATCCATGACTGAGTCTCACTAGTTGGAGTGTCCGTGACCACTGGAGCATTTTGGGGTACACTGTCCCTTCGATCATCGTTCGCGGAGAAGGCTGAGGTCGGTCGGTCGGCACTTCTGATCGGAAAAGATACCTCGGTCTGTTCGGAACCGAGAACTTTAGAGAATAACGATGAGGCTTCACCGGTCCCGTCAGAGGGGGAGCATGGACCGAGGAGTTCAAAGACATCGCCTCCCGCGGCCTCTGGGCTGCTACGATCACTGTCGCCAGGGGTGTCTGCGATCCCACGGTCACCCGCATCAGTTGTTTCGGGAATATTGATTGTTGACTGAGAAGGGGTCACTTGGTAGGATTCGGTAGGATCGAAATCATCGTGTTCCTTTACAAAGGTGGTAAGGCTCTTGACCAGCGTCTCGGTGCGTTGATGACAATACGACAGCCGAACAGTCTCCAGGTGCTGCGCGATGGCGTCCGCTATATCCTGCATGCATTCTACCTCGACTTCGCCAAAATTTGACCGCGCTTTGTCATCGACGATTGAGTATGAACCCAGCACGTATCCCGCCGGACTCCTGATAGGAACAGCAGCGTAGAACCGCATAAACGGCCAATGTGCAACGTAGGGCCGGTGTTTGTAGGCATCTTCCTTCGTGAGATCGTTGATTATGTAGCGGGTGTCATTCGCAATCACATTCTCGTTCTCGATGAAGTCCGGATTCCGCTTGGTGAAAAATCCAATCGTGCGCGGCACCACACCCCATCCCAAGTCCAAACGTCTCGTTCCCAGATATAACTCATCGTCGGCTTGATGTTTCTCAGCGTTCTGAAGAAAAATGGAAGTGGTGGCCTCCGCAATGACATGCTGATTGGCCTCGTCGATGATCGAAACAAAAGCACGGTTACAGCCGAACTGCAGCACTCCCAACCGAGCCAGTCCGGTTAGGGCGGCATCTGAGGCGAGCCGCTTATTGTGATCCGGTCGGCTATCACCTTGCAAGGGGTAAATGTCCTTGTCGCTGGACGGCCGATCGACGACGCAGTAATACCTATGAACGAAGAAAACAATCAGCATCAAGTACCGTACTGTAACCGATCGCTCGGGAACCGGTTACTACCCACCTGGCAATCTCTCGAAGTCTCTCTCGCTCTGCAGCGCAGGCCGACGTGTAAACACCTTTGGACATCCCGTCAGGATCCTGGAGGCATTGTCGTCAGGAAAATGGAAGGCAAGGGGCCAGAGGATGAAAATCGAGAGAACAAGGCCGATAAAAGCAAACCGAGAGGGGGCCGCTTTCCCTTGTTTGAAGTTCGCCGTTGGGCTAAGTTGCCAGGGAGGGCGGGGAGGCGGCGAATCTACTCAGGCCAGAGTTCTAGACTGGTGCTGCCAAGCCGAATGACAGGTTAACGGAAGCCCAGAAGGCGAGATCCCAAACCTGGTCTGCTCCCTGCTCGAGTCGCAATCCTGTCAAGACGGGCTCTGACTTGATAATAAAAGGCGGCTGCTGGGCAGGTTTTGCTGGGAAAAACAGGCACGTGTGGGCCGGCGGTCACTCCCCCACAACACATTTCTTCGTCCGCCTGTCATCGACTCTTCCCCAACACTGGCGAACAAATCAGAGCCCCTGGAAAAAGACTTGCACAGTAGTTGGATGGGTATTTACCCGAATTCGGTAAGATCCGTGATTCATGAAAGACCATAGGATTGACTTTGAGCTGTGCCTAGTCTGTCAGTGTCGGACTGCCGTCTCGGGGACGCTCACCCACCTATTGCTCATCCCGCCAACGGGAGCCCATGCCACAATCTCTTACCGAGATCTTCGGGATGATTTTGTTCTAAGCGAGTCGCCACAACGAGCTACTCAAGAGTACACCACTGAACGTTTTCGCCCCTCTGATAAGGCCGATCGGCATCTCTTGCTGTCCGTGTCTCCCACAAGGGCGTGAGGATCGACATTCTATAAAGACCGGAGGCTCTCCGCTCCCTTCACAGCCTTGTAGACATTTGAAAGTCAGTTATCGGTCGCAAATGAGCCTAGCGATCAAAATAAAATGATGGGCAAATGGCCCCCGCCAGAGCCTCCAGGGTATTCCTAGTCAATACTGCCAAATTCATGCATCATCCTTTAGACAAGTCTCAAGCTACACACTTCTCAAGCTCCTCGCGTTAGCCGAGAGATAATGACTCTGACCTGGACCAGCTTTCGCCACGCTTCCGCCTATCTCGAGAATTCATGCAAACGCGATGCGGCAATCATGGTCTTTCATGATTACACGGCGACGGACTTTGTTTGCTACTAGCGCCAGGGTAAGCTCTGTGGCGAACTGGTCACAGCGACTTTATATGCCAGGGTTCAATGTGCCCCTGAATTTCCAACCCAGAGTAAGTCGGCGTGCCCTGCGAAAACAGGTGGCTAAGTAGTCCAGCCGAATGTCATCTCCAGGTATACATTCGGTTTCCCAAATGTCCTAGACCCTGATCTATTGAACATGGCACTTTAGGGTAGGAGTTACCTCTGCGTTACCGGTCGTATTTGGTCAAAGCTCACATGGGTGCTGCAGCAAGCTTGTCACCACAGAGAGACCATAATGATGAGAATCATGAACACCATTACCGACAAACCCGACTGGCAACTGAAAGTGTTTGATAAGCGTATTACCACTAAATGGCGCGAAGAGGTTGCTCAGAGTGCCCAAGATGTGTCGGCGAGGATGATGGATTGGATCATCGCGGAGCTGAAATGGAAGGCGGATAAGTTGAGGGACATAGGCTTCGTAAAAAGTCTCTGATGACGGCGTGATTAAGTCGGACAATGCCATATCACCGGGATTGCGAGCTGCTCTGAAAGAAGCCGTGAGCCCTTTGGAAGATGTCCCAGAAGATCAGAGAGACTATCATCCTGGGTCTAATGGAAAAGTAATCGATCTAGTGCACCCATCACTCTTTCCGCTGGAATATGGTCGAACGCGTGTTCTGCCAGACAGGGTTATTGGGCTGGACGACTGTCTGGAAAGCATCGGACAAGGTACATTGCTTCTCGTCCCTTCAGAGAGTGATATCAAACGCAGCGAACCCTCGCTGGCCATAGTACGGGCTTTCATCCGCCCGCATTTAGTGCTAAGTTCCAGTGGCTACCCTGTGAGGTGGATCTGGCCGACACTGGATTGTGCCGTATCATATCATACATCAACAATGCTCATCCAGTGAAACATCGGGCTCTGTATCAGGCTGCTGAGAAGATCCTTGCCCAAACGATTCCCTTATGGCAAAGCTCCTTGACAAAGAAACCGTTTCGGGGCGATCGAATCAAAGTTCAAAGAAGTCGAATATGAGAACGACACTTGCCCTCCGCCTGAAGGTCCACCAGATGATGCTGAGGGTTATGAATTCGACCAGTATGAAGAGTGTCGAACTGAGTGGTACGCCTCGCGCCGAATAAAACAGCCTGAGCCTGGGGTCTTCAAAGTCACGAAACCCTTATACCCGGCGGTCAACTTCCAGAAGCGCTTTCCGAATCAAAAGATTCAAGTGATTGTGAAACTGGCGAGCATTATGTTGACGCCAGAAAAGCCCGACTATGAGGGAGGGGCCTGGCATATCGAAGGCCAACTGGTGAGCTCCGCAATCTCCTCTTGTCATTAATTTTTTGTAACTTGATCAGAATGAGCGCATCGCAGCGTCGGCGATCTACTACTACGATAGCCACAATATTACAGCCAGTTCACTGGCTTTCCGGCACCGTGGAATGTCTGACCTGTATGGTGTGAATTACGAATAGGACATGCATCACTTCCTTCAGCAAATATACGGCTTTCCTGAGGATGTAGATAGCCGTAATGAAGTCCTGATTACCCAAGATCTGGGAAGCGTGGATACGAAGGAAGGTCGTCTGCTCACCTTCCCTAACACGCTCCAACACCGGGTCTCTCTGTTCTTTCTGGCAGATCGCTCCAAGCCTGGCCATCGCAAAATCCTCGCCCTGTTTCTCGTTAATCCACATCACCGCATCATCTCCTCTGCTAATGTTCCTCCTCAACGAGAAGGACTGGCGGGAGACTGGAGACCGTGCTTTGGGCCACGCTCAGGACACAACCACGATGACCATGGAGGAGGCCAAGGCATTAGGCTTGAGCTCATGGAAGAGCGCGGGCTTAGTTCTCAGGAAAACAACAATGCGTTTGAAATGGGAGAGTTCTGTCTGTGAACACTAATGGAGTTCCTCGATTAGTGTCAATAACGGGGTTCGATCCGCACGAATCCACATGTGCCAGTCTACAGGGCGTTGCTATGATCTTGAAGGTCTACTTATATAATTATGCTGAGCTTAGATCATTAAATTAATAGGGTGCCATATGTAATTTGGAGCTGGAACTATAAGGTTCAACTTGGAAATGCATGGATCGCTTGATGCAGTTCAGCCAGCGCTGAACTATATATTCACGACCCGCCAGCATTCCTTTAGGACAATCCAGTATCGCTCACACTGGTAACATCACTGATATAGTTCCCAGGCGCTTCACAAATTGAAAGATGTTGCTATTGGTTTGTTCGGAAAGCCGGAGTGAGCGGCGATGAAGTCATGTTTTGCTTTCCCCGCATCAATCAACACAACATCTCATGTTGCGATCAACCTCTTCATCTCCAACCATCTTGTCATAATCTCAAAATAGCAGACATGGCCACAGACAAGAAGGTCGTCGCATTCGACCTCTATGGAACCCTGCTTTCTACAGAGTCCATTGCCAAAGAGCTTGAATCACACTTCCCCGGCAAGGCGCAGTCTATTTCTAGCTTATGGCGCCGGTATCAGCTCGAATACACCTGGCGGTTGAACAGCATGGGTATTATTGGAGTTCTTCGATAGAGGCTGACGACTTTAGCTAATACTGTCCAGGAATCTACGAGCCCTTCTCAGACGTCACCCGCAACGCCCTGCAGCACGCCCTCGCCGAACACGACGAGTCGCTTCCCGACGACGCCATCGCCTCCCTAATGAAAGCCTACGATAATCTCTCAATCTTCCCGGACGTCCAGCCAATATTGGCGAAACTATCCCAGATTCCGACCTTAACTGCTGTCGTTTTCTCCAACGGCACCCAGTCCATGATCTCAAACTCCGTGAACAGCTCGCCCGAACTTTCGCCGCACGCATCTGTCTTCAAGGGCATCATCTCGGTCGAGAGCATAAAGGCGTACAAACCTGCTCCAGCAGTCTACCATCACTTGATCGCAAAAACAGGCAAGTCGTCGGCCCAGAAGAGCGATATTTACCTTGTTAGTGGAAACCCGTTTGATATCGTAGGGGCGCGCAATGCTGGGCTCAATGCAATTTGGGTTGATCGCGGGGGGAGGGGTTGGGCAGACGCTGCGGTTTCAGAGCTAAAGCCGACTGCGGTTGTGAGGAATTTGGAGGAGATTGTGGGGGTTGTCCAAGACACATGAAGCTTGCAACCGACTGCAATGATCTGCGATATTGCTCTGCGATCATGCGATCCGAAGCAAGGCGACTCATGTGCAAAACCGATGCCATTATTATGGACCCAAAACATACGCGTTTCAGAGGCGGTAAATAGCCTTTGTTGATAGCCTTCGGCTGGCCAATCCCGGGCTACTGTATAGCAACGTATCGCTTCCCTTTGGCATTCTGAAAGTCAAAGTCACCAATTGAACTCTCTCCGCAATATGGAAGTCTCGGAGTAAGCAACCCGGAGGGTGCTAGGTCCGCAGCATAATTTGGCGACTCGAGCTTATGCAGAGGGTTAATAAAAACCGGGTTCCTAATGGCCAGTGATGACCGACACGCAAGGCATGTGGACGCTATGCCGCGCTAGCGCAGCCTCCGCCGCTCTCTGTCTGCCGCGGTTGAGATTTGTCTCCTGCTGATCTTACGAGACCTCGGTGAGGAACGCCGGCGTGCCTGACAAGCGCGGTGGTGATTGGGCCTTGGCTGCCATTGGGCTGTATGGATGAGGTTACATTAATATGTTCAAGGAGTGCTTTCTCATAGTATATATGGCGGTGTCGGCGCCCATCGTGGCCCTCACTAGCCGACAGCAGCCGTGGATAGTTCTCCTCGAGCTCCTGAAGAACCCGATCATGAGACTTCTGACTGCGTTCAGAGCTGCCCCGTTGCTGGCGGCCTGCGTTGTGGCCAAGGCAAACTACCCTGCTATCCCGGTAGATACAACCACTCCGGTTCAGCAGCGCCTTGCCATCTACGGTCCCAATTGTAAGATGATGCCCGTGCTCTCTCGTTGGCGTTTTGTTAATCCCTGGTAGCGATCTCGATTGGGTGGAACACGTACGAAAAGCTGAACGAGTCCTGTGTCGAGTATGGAACGTCGAGCGAGAAGCTTGACCAGCGGGCGTGCGCATCGGTCGAGCCAACCACGTACCCAACGTCTCGGACATACGAGAATGTGGTTATCCTGACCGACCTGACGGCTGGCATCACATACTATTATAAGATTGTGTCGACCAACTCCACTGTAGATCATTTTCTGAGCCCCCGCTTGCCCGGCGATGAGACCCCGTTCAGCATCAACGCGGTCATCGATCTCGGTGTCTATGGCGAGGACGGCTACACGATCAAAGGCGATAAGTCCAAAAAAGACACCATCCCCACCATCAACCCAGCCCTCAACCACACCACCATCGGCCGTCTCGCTAGCACCGTAGACGACTACGAATTCGTCATCCACCCTGGCGATTTCGCCTATGCAGATGACTGGTTCCTGTCACTAGACAATCTACTGGACGGCGAGAACGCCTACCAGGCCATCCTCGAGAACTTCTACGAGCAGCTGGCCCCGATTTCCGGTCGAAAGCCGTACATGGCCAGTCCCGGCAACCACGAGGCGGCGTGCCAGGAGATACCCTTCACGACGGGCCTCTGCCCCGATGGGCAGAAGAACTTCACCGATTTCATGCACCGGTTTGGCCGGACCATGCCGTCCGGTTTCACCTCGGTCTCCACCAACGACTCAGCGAAACTGCTCGCCAACCAAGCGCGTGAACTGGCGCAGCCGCCCTTCTGGTACTCTTTCGAGTACGGCATGGCCCACATCGTCATGATAAACACCGAAACTGATTTCGAAGACGCGCCCAGCGGAAAAGGCGGTTCGGCTCATCTGAACGGCGGGCCTTTCGGCGCAAAGAACCAGCAACTCGAGTTCCTTGAAGCCGACCTAGCGAGTGTCGACCGCGACATTACACCGTGGGTCATCGTCGCCGGCCATCGGCCGTGGTACACGGCCGGCAGCGCATGCACACCGTGCCAAGAGGCATTCGAGGATCTGCTGTATACCTACGGCGTCGACCTAGGTGTCTTCGGGCATGTGCACAACGCGCAGCGCTTCTTGCCGGTCTACAACAGCGTCGCGGACTCTAACGGAATGCAGGACCCAAAGGCGCCCATGTATATTGTCGCCGGAGGCGCGGGGAATATCGAGGGCTTGAGTTCGATAACCAAGCAGTTGGATTTCACCGAGTTCGCAAACGATGAGGATTATACCTACTCGACGATTAGGTTTTTGGATCGGAATCACCTCCAAGTAGACTTTATTGACTCAGTCTCTGGGGAGGTGCTGGATACGAGCACACTATATAAGAGTCATGAGGCGCGGTTTGTGAGGCAGTGACGGGCCGGGTTTTGTATATAGCGGGAACATCACTTGGGTATATAGGCTTGTGGATTATACATAGTTGGTGATGCGGCAATGATCTTCTCTTGCTTTTCAGCTCTTTGCCTGGTCTCTCAGCCCCGCCGGATATCCCCCAGCTTGTTTAGCCGGACCCCGTGGAGGCCTCACTTCAAACTCCAATCCCCACCACTCTCCCTCGCACGGACATATCCCCGGCTAAAGAAGAGCTGGGTGTAACGCCACAACGCCCACTTCGGAAGATCGCCGCCTTGGTCATGATTCAGCCTGAAGGCAGATGATCCGATCTCGGATGGCTCTTAGAAGTTATCATGACGGTTTGATGACATTGCTCTTGACCTTTGGAGATCACCAAGTCTGAGTCTCACTTTGCTAAGGGTACCGGCAGTGACCACTCCTACAAACTCATTCTGGGCTGCTACCTTGGATAATTCGGCTATTCAGGCTAAATTCCTGCCTGCTCTCGTCTCCCCGCATTGTACGCCCTGATCGGCATTTGGAGATGCTGGTATCCTTGGATCACCGGCGGGCGAGATGGTGATCGTCACTGCGTGTGCTGGAGATCCCTTTATCCATCGGCAATAGTCCGGCACATTATGACGTTAAGCAGGGTATAAGAAACGCTCGACGCGCGCGGCGGTCACAGTAGCGGACCAGAGCAACCGGTCAAGCGCACAGTTAGAGCTCACCATGAGGTCCCTCATCTCTATGGCCGTTCTGTCGGCCCTGCCGACAGCCTTCTCTCAAGCGAACACCAGCTACACAGACTACAATGTCGAAGCCAACCCCGACCTCTTCCCGCTATGCCTTCAGCACCTCAACGCGTCCTTCCCGGACTGCGCCAGCGGCCCGCTCAGTTCGACCCCGGTCTGCGACCGCTCGTTGAGCCCTAAAGACCGCGCGACAGCGCTCGTCTCGCTCTTCACCTTCGAAGAACTCGTCAACAACACCGGTAATACAGGTCTTGGCGTTCCGCGGCTTGGATTGCCTAACTATCAGGTCTGGGGTGAGGCACTCCATGGCGTCGGACGGGCTAACTTTGTCGAATCCGGCAATTTCAGCTGGGCGACGTCATTCCCCATGCCAATCACAATGATGGCGGCCCTGAACAAGACCTTGATCCATCAGATCGGGACCATTATTTCCACGCAGCTGCGCGCATTCAGTAACGCCGGACTCGGCGGAGTAGACGTCTACTCTCCTAACATCAACACTTTCCGACACCCGGTCTGGGGCCGCGGGCAGGAGACGCCCGGTGAAGACGCATTTCTTACCTCGGTCTATGCGTACGAGTACATCACGGCGTTGCAGGGCGGCGTTGACCCGGAGACGCTCAAGATCATCGCGACAGCGAAACACTACGCCGGCTACGATATCGAGAGCTGGAATAACCACTCGCGTCTTGGAAACGACATGCAGATCACCCAGCAGGAGCTGTCGGAGTACTATACTCCGCCCTTTATTGTTGCCTCGCGTGATGCTAAGGTCCGCAGTGTGATGTGTTCCTACAATGCCGTGAACGGAGTGCCGAGCTGCGCCAACAAATTCTTCCTTCAGACCTTGTTGAGGGATACCTTTGAGTTTAGCGAGGACGGGTACGTCTCCGGTGACTGCGGTGCTGTCTACAACGTGTGGAACCCTCATGGATATGCGAGCAACGAGGCGGCTGCGTCCGCGGATTCGATTCTTGCCGGTACAGACATCGACTGTGGAACTTCATACCAGTGGCACTCTGAGGATGCATTCGAGGACAGTCTCGTCTCGCGATCTGACATTGAGCGCGGCGTTATCCGCCTCTACAGCAACCTCGTGCAAGCCGGGTACTTTGACGGCGACGACGCGCCATACCGCGACATCACATGGGACGACGTCGTCAGTACCGATGCCTGGAACATCGCGTACGAGGCGGCCGTCGAGGGAATCGTCCTGCTCAAGAATGATGAGACACTCCCCCTCTCCGAGGACATCAAGAGCGTCGCGGTGATCGGCCCTTGGGCGAACGTCACCGAGGAACTCCAGGGCAACTACTTTGGCCCAGCGCCCTACCTCATTAGCCCACTGACAGGCTTCCGCGACTCCGGTCTGGACGTCCACTACGCTCTCGGCACCAACCTGACCTCGCACTCAACATCCGGTTTCGAAGAGGCGCTCACCACAGCTAAGCAAGCCGACGCAATCATCTTCGCTGGTGGAATTGACAACACAATCGAAGCCGAAGCCATGGACCGCCAGAACATCACTTGGCCCGGGAACCAGCTCGACCTGATTAACAAGCTCAGCGAGCTCGGTAAGCCGCTTGTCGTCCTTCAAATGGGCGGTGGTCAGGTTGATTCATCCTCCCTGAAAGACAACGACAATGTCAACGCACTCATCTGGGGCGGATATCCCGGTCAGTCGGGCGGGCACGCGCTCGTCGATATCATCACCGGCAAACGTGCGCCTGCTGGCCGGCTTGTGACAACGCAGTATCCCGCTGAATATGCAGAAGTGTTCCCGGCCATCGATATGAACCTGAGGCCGAATGAGACTAGCGGGAACCCCGGGCAGACGTACATGTGGTACACCGGGACTCCGGTCTATGAGTTCGGACACGGCCTGTTCTATACAACTTTCGAGGAATCGACGGAGACAACAGATGCGGGATCTTTCAACATCCAGACGGTCCTGACGACGCCGCATTCGGGATACGAGCACGTTCAGCAGAAGACACTCTTCAACTTCACTGCGACGGTCAAGAACACCGGCGACCGTGAGTCCGACTACACGGCGCTGGTCTACGTCAACACCACCGCTGGTCCGGCGCCGTATCCCAAGAAGTGGGTTGTTGGATTCGACCGGCTCGGAGGATTGGAACCGGGTGACTCGCAGACCCTGACGGTCCCTGTAACAATTGAGAGTGTCGCCAGGACAGACGAGAAGGGAAACAGGGTGTTGTATCCTGGCTCTTATGAGCTGGCGCTGAACAACGAGCGCTCCGTTGTTGTGAAGTTTGAGCTGAATGGCGAGGAGGCGGTTATTCTGAGTTGGCCGGAGGATACGACCTCGGACTTTGTTTCTAGCCTTGACGGCGGCCTTGACAGGAAGCAGGATGTTATTGCTTAGTGTTGCTATCTGGATATACCTAACATTAATATTGGAGCTGCAATATGATAGACAGACTGCCTGTCTCCAGTTCCCCTCTTCACAACTCTACGAGTAGTCTCCAGATGGCCATAATAAATTGCAATACTCTCAAGCACCCAAGCAGACCAAACTGACACTGCATCTGGGCGAGAGACATCACCTAGAACTTTCGTGTTTGCTCCCTGCACAACGCAAGCTCACCGGTGCGAAGAGTAGCCTTTTAAAAGGCTAGCGAGGGCACAAATACCTGCAGCAAGCGGTTTATATTGTATAGAAGTGGAGCCGCTGCGATCAGGTCGGCCTTGCCCTGGCCACCGAAGGAAGCCATCCGTAAAAGGTGGAAACGCTCACGCCCTGCAGAGAACCGGTCAACCCTACTCGATTTTGCGGTGTATAAGGTGAGTTTGCCCAATAGCAGGCCAACCAAGACGCCCAGGCGGCCAGCGAAGCGAGTCTAGAACCGGTCTCAAGGATCGTGGAGGGTCAGGACATGGCCCGACGCATCGGAAGGCCCTCGGGACCGAGTGCGCCTTTCAAGGATCGTCCAAAGACACAAAAGAGGGCAGCAGAACCCTTCCAATCAGAGGATAGCAGGCTTGTTATCTGGAAGGCGCCAGATGCATGGACGGACACCCCACTGTGCTACTCCAACAACCGATGCATCCATCATCCATCGTCTTGTGACTCACCCGGATGCCCAGTCTGGTCAACCTATTTGAAGGCCTCCCACAGTCTGAGCCGCCAGTTAAGGCGATAAACGAGCCAGTATTGACCGCGAGAACCAGGACAAAGGGCAAATGGACACCAAAGGGCCCCAGCTGCAGACTACCTCGGGCTATGAACTCGCCGAATCTTCCAGAGCCGTCAATCGCGAACGGCCGGTTGAATACCCGTCCACTGAGTCCAGCACCCCATTAGTTGAGACTAACGATGCAGATGAATTTCCAGACGGTGGAATCCGTTCATGGCTCGTTGTGCTGGGCTCGTTTTTTCTCCTCATGGCCTCGTACGGGCTCATGAACTCCGTCGGCGTCATCCAGTCTTACCTCGAAACCCACCAACTGTCGCATTACTCCAGCCGCGACGTCGGCTGGATCTCCGGCGTCTTCGTCTTCACATCTCTCATTCTCGGCATCTTTGTTGGCCCCCTCTTCGACGCATACGGGCCGAAGGAACTCGTCGCTGTGGGGACAGGTATCTATAGTCTTGGAGTGCTGTTGACAGCGCAATGCACGCATTATTGGCACTTCATTCTCTGTTTCGGCGTAATAGCCGGTATCGGGGCCGCAGTGATCAGTAATGTCGGTATGTCCTGCATCCCCCACTGGTTTTATGCGAAAGCAGGCATGGCAATTGGGACGGCCATGGCGGGCGCGGGCTTGGGGGGCGTTGTCTTCCCGTATATCCTGCGGGAGACGTGGGCTAGTATCGGTTTCAAATGGGGAATGAGAGTCAGCGCGCTTCTGGTCTTCCTCCTCTGTGGTTCGGCCACTTTCCTCGTCAAGAGCCGGCTGCCCCGAAACGGACGACCAAAGGCCGCGTTTGATATCCGCT
This sequence comes from Aspergillus foveolatus, assembly GCF_047715535.1. NCBI lineage: Eukaryota > Fungi > Ascomycota > Eurotiomycetes > Eurotiales > Aspergillaceae > Aspergillus > Aspergillus foveolatus. The sequence continues at coordinate 384,946 of NW_027396087.1, read as the reverse complement.
GCTTCAAGGACGCGAGGTTCTCGTGGCTTTCTGCTGCGACCTTCTGTATGTGGCTTATCGTATACCGCTGGGTCTAGAGAGATCCAGAGAGGAGCCTCTATTTTCTGACTATCTTCCACCTAGGCTTGGAACTGGTCGTCTTCGGCCTGCTCGGTATCCTACCCAGTTACGTTGTCGCGCAGGGGTTCAGCGCCGCTTCGAGCGTCAACCTCCTAGTCGTAATGAATGTGTAAGTATTCGCCCGCGCAGCCATCGAACGAGATTACACTAACATGGGCAGCTGCAATTCGATCGGCCGCCTGGTGAGCGGCCGCGTTGCGGACAAGTACGGCCGGCTCAACGTGCTCATCCTCCTAGTCGCCATGGCTGTGATCCTCATATTCACCATTCTTTACCCGTTCAGTAACTCCCTGCCCGCGCTGTACATATTCTGCGCGACGTATGGCTTCGTCTCGGGCTCGTTTATCTGCCTTGCCCCTGTTTGCGTCCGCCAGATCTCGCCTGCTAAGGAGACGGGGATGCGGTTTGGAACACTGTATGGGTTGGTTGCGTTTGCGTGAGTGCTTCCGACATCGTCCAGAGTTATCTGATTGAGGACTACGCTAACAGTGGCAGGACATTGATTTGTATCCCTATCGGCGGGGAAATGCTGGAGAAGATTGGGGCACATATGGTTGTTGTCTATCTCGGCGTTATGCTCGTTGTTGCGATATTGTTGTTTGTCATTGCCCGATGGGCTTGTCTCGACTACAAATGGAACTGGCGGAGTAAGATTTGACCTGCAGCTGGTGAATTTTCGTCAAGACTCTGGTGAGGATGAGGAAGACGAGGAAATGGTAAAATTTGGCTGAGGGGCCGATGCGTAAAGTTGAGGACGACTTGTACGAATTTAAGCTATTTCGGGACTTTTATAGAAACCAAAACATCTTTGGCCATAGGAGGACTGCAGCGATTACAGTTGGTTGTTTGAGCTGCTGAATCTACAATTTTGATACCCTAATTGGCAACGGTCTATCTGGAATAGAATAAACATGTCGGGGCTGGAAACCCCCTACCTGGTGCCTCATTTTAATCGCTATTGTATCAACATCAGCTATCTACCGCGAAGAATGAAGAGTACAATTGGGTAAAAACTGTTTGAGGCGTGGGTTGATGACGACTGATGAAGTATTGAACATTGTTCCAATAGTCTTAACGGTTGATTCCTCTCCTTCCGACATCAGTTAGGGCGATAAATACACAGACTCAACAGGAGACGGCCGCTCAAAGCTCGAGTCTCGCGCGAGGAGCCTCATGTAAACTCAGCCAGAGGTTAAGCCTTTACAGAACTGAGCACAGGCTATCTAACCCCGGTGGACGTTGTTGGCACTGTGAACGGCCTGCCAGTTTTATAGCGAAATCACTTCCGATGGGTTGGAAGCTTCACGGCCAGAGGCTCGTCTAATTACCACTACTTCAATCACAATTGACTCAGAGGCTTATTGGTCATCGATATATGCGTCTATATTCATTAAATTCTCTTTGGTAACCTAGCTCTTGTGTCGTTATCCTCATTTCGCCTTCTTCAACACCTCATCTGCTGTCTCTACTAAGATATCAAAGGCCCTCCGAACATACTTCTCCTCTGCGCGCTCATTCGCACTCACTACACGGATCGCATAAACCCCGGCCATAACAGTCGAGGTGATGAAGATCTCCCCGCGAGCGTTGATAGTCTCATAGACCTCCTTAGTGACAGCATCCGCCTTCTCGTCGGGTTTCACCACAGTCCCACTCTGTCCATTCACGGAAACCCCATTCCCATTCGCCAATGAAGCAGCCTTGACACGGAACACGGTCAGCCCAAACGCCGGCTTGGTCACAATCTCAAAGAGATCGCTGCGGCTGCGGATGAGGTCTGCAAAGGTATCTCCCAGCCTGATACCCTTGCGCACGAACTCCTTCAGCCCGTTCAGGCCGTAGCTGCGCATAACGAACCAGATCTTGAGCGCGCGGAACCGTCGGCCAAGCGGGATAGACCAGTTGCGGTAGTCGATGACCTGGCCTGATTCGGAGAAGGGGTTGCGCAGGTACGCTGGGGTGATATCCAAGAAGTCGGTGAGATCATGGCGGTTGCGGACGTAGAGGAGACTGCCATGACACTGTTAATATCTATATCCTCGAAGAATAGAGAAGGTAGGACAAACCTCGCGTCAAAGTTAACGAGAAGCCACTTGTGCATGTTTAGATTGAAGCTATCCACGCCCTTGGCGAAATCCTTTGCAATGTACTGCCACTCGTCTGCAACCAACGCAGACCCAGCATAGGCCGCATCAATATGCACCCAGATGCGCGACCAGTGCTCTTTCTCTTTCAAGACTTCCGTGATCTCCTTGAAGCGATCCACAGCGCAAGAATTCGTTGACCCAAAGCACAGAGTGATGAAATAGGGCGTCAGATTCTTGCTGTCCAGCTCCTCCAGCATGGATCGCAGCTCAGCCCCGGTAAGGGCCATATCATTCTCCAGACTGACCCCGATACTCCGGTACCGCGTGCCAGCCAACAGCGCCGCCTTCGCCGTACTGCTGTGCGCCTGGGAGCTGCTAAGCGCCACCAGCCGCGGCCGGAGCTCCATAATCCGGTCTTCATACTCCTCGGTCCCCTCTTTTAGGCCCTCAGCCTTCGCTTGCTGCTGAACTCTTCTCTCCCGAGCGGCGATCATCACCGTCGCGACGGCATCACTCGCACTCATCTGGATGACACCGCCACCCTTATTCTCACTAGTACTATAGAAGCACTTGGGCAGCCCCAGAGCCTGCGCCATCCAGTCCATCATGACGGTCTCAAGTTCAGTGCAGGCGGGCGAGCAGAGCCAGTTGAAGGCAGGCGCGTTGAAGGCAGCGCTGTACATCTCACCGAGGATCGACGGGAAGGTTACAGTGGCCGGGAAGAACGCCATGAAGTTGGGCGACTGCCATTGCGTCAGGCCAGGCTTGATTTTACTGTCGATGTCCGCTTGAATTGCTGGCCAGGATTCGGGTTCTGTTGGGGGAGAGGGGGGGATCTGGGGTCGTAGGTAGCCTGGTTCGATCGTCGGGAGGACGCGCTGGTTGGGGATGTTGTTGAAGTAGGAGATTACTGGATCAGTTAGCTCTGACGATCAGGACGTTGATAACAACTTACTGTCTTCAATTGTAGCGTGCGCAGCCTCTCTGAACTGGTCGCTGTCCATGCTGAGCTGAATCTCGGAACCAATTCCGAGGGTCTAATGTGCGATGGGGGATTGGCAGAAGGCGGAATTGGCGCTCGTTGGGGGCAATTGTCGTTCTAGAATCAAATAGGCCAGTTGAGTACGAAGTGCCCAATCGATAAGAAGAACAAAATGGTCAATGGTCGTCTAGCGTATGAGAGGAATCTGCAAGAAAAGTTGGCTGGTGGTTGGAGGGGAATTGGAGAAAGCCGATTCTATTTATCGATAAGGAAAATCTGTATGTGGGGCCCAATGTCAAAAGGCGCGAGTGGATCCTCCACGCGGCTCTTTTCCGCTGCTGGTTCCGAGTGCTTTCCGATCTGTCTGCGTAGACAGCCATACAAGGCTCCATGGCAGCCTTGGTGCCAGAGTGAATGCAGCTAGAACTTTGCTTAGTCAATGACTGCTACATTTCAACATGCAGAGTTGTCTCTGTTTGGGCCAAGCATCTGGCATTTTATTCAGAAGACTGGGGAGCGCTATATATGTATGTATAGCAGAGCATATGTATGTAAAGGCCCAGTGCGCTCTTTGGCACATAAGACTATATTAATGAGTATCTGTGCTATGACATTCCGCTGATCCGATCTTCCACGTTTTGTGACTAGGCAAGAGCAATGGAATCAGCTGGCTTCGCATTGACCCATTAGGATATATAGATTCGATCATATCAATTCATAATTACGCTGCAGCTGCACTCTATCGATCACTCAATGCCCACCCCCAGAAACATAATGCTGGTTATAGAACGCAGCTACCTGATCCCCAACAATGCGGCCAAAGACCGCGCATTCTAGCAGCGAGGAGCCACCCAGCCGGTTCTGCCCATGCAGGCCACCTGTGACCTCTCCCGCAGCCCAGAGGCCCCGGATAGGAGTCCAGGTCTCGTCAAGCACCTGACCCTGTTCGTTAAAGAGGACACCCCCCATCGTGAAGTGCAGAACGGGCGTGACCTTGCCGACGTATGCCACCGACTCCGGCTGAGGATCAGAGAGTGTCCAGTTCCCAAACGCAGTACGGCCGTATGGGTCAGGCTGCTTGCCAGCCACTATGTCTGCATATTGCTGGACAGTTTCAAGCGTGGATTGTCCGAGCTCGCCGAGCGTTGTTTTTCGAATGAGCCCCTTCCACAAATAGAACTGCATGTGCGTGTCAAGGGCAGATGCGGCGCCTTCATCGAGGAGGAGCGTGACGTCCCACTGCCGGAGATCGGTATCCAGCTTCGTGGCTGAGTTCAGAACGGCATCGGTGACATGTTCCCTTGTTTCCAGCTCGTTGATGAAACGGGCTCCGTTGTCAAGGAGCAATATACCTCCTTCACCGCGTAAAGCCTCGGCCGCAAGAAACTTTACAGTCGCAGACGGGTCTTTGGCATCCAGGAAGCCCGTCGGATGGATTTGGATGTGGTCCATATCGATCAATCCCGCACCGACCTCAGCCAGGAGTGGCTGCGAGCCTTCCCTCGCTTCGTTCGTCGACGGTATCCCAGCAAGGTCAGAGCGATACTGCGCGACCATGCCGCGCACGTCGCCCGCAAAGCCACCACTTGCAAAGATAACGGGTCCCCGGAGGCTCTGGGTCTTCTCGTCGCTATCAAGGTACTCAATGCCGACGACTTCCTGCGCCTCCTTCAGCACCTTCGTCACGCGGGATTTCATACGCATGTCCACGAATGGATTGGATTTCAGCCTGTCCAACAAAGTCCCAACAATTGCCGCCCCAGGCGGTTTGCCCTTTTCGCCCCGATGCGTCCGCGGTTTGCTGTGTCCACCCAGTTGTGCGACTTTGCTTAGGTCTACACCCATTTCGTCAGAAAGCCACTCGACTGCACTCTTTGAGTTCCTTGTAACAGTGCGGATGAGCCTTTCCCTTCGTTCTCTTTCTACATTCGCAGCCGTTGAAAAGGGTTTCCCAGCTGAGCGCACCGTATCGTCATAAAACTCCTCGACGGTATCGGGAACAGTCTGGAATCTGGTCCCAGCACCATTAATCCCCGATGACGCTTTGATGCTATTCCCGCCTGGCCGTTCGGCGCGATCAAGGAGGATGACTGGGACATTGTGCGTTGTTAGTTGCGTTGCGGCGGACAGGCCCGCGAGGCCTGTGCCGACCACTATGATTCCAGACGGGTGGGCGAGGGGCTGGGGCATTGCGCAGGTCGACATTTTGCTTCTCGCGATGAGTCGGAAAATCATGTAGTTTAGCTAACTATTTGATGGGCGACGCGGGGAAAGGGAATATATACTTGGCAGGCGGGATGGTGTGATGTGGAAAGAGGCGGGAATCAGATCAGCCCACATCCCAATTTGGGAGGGGATCGGGATGTACACCTGCATCTGCATGGACAGCATTGTACCATATGGTTCGGACACCGAGCTGAATCTCTTCACCGTTAATGCGTGTTTGCTAGCAGATGCCCCCCCAGTGCCCGGCTGGCAATTCCGGCCATCCTTGAGCGTTGGCCGCTGACAAGCCGTTGCAGAGAAAAATTACGGCGTAAAAATATAGAAATATAATAAAATAATATACCCTACACATGAGCTCGTGTTTAAGACCCATGTTTAGTTCTACTTCAAGCGGTAATCGTGGCAATGGGGCTGTTTATGATTGTCATTGGCACGTAAGTATCCCTCCTTGTTCTCTGGTTTCATGAATTAGAGCTAAGGATGGCATCGTTCAGTTATGTCGTCGCTGTTTCAATTAGAGACGCATCCCGAATGCTAATCTGTCCCAGTGAGGTTGAACTCCACATTTCGCCGAATTCTACCGAACCCAGGAACAGGCACTCTGGCGAAGATACTCTGAGTAGAGCAAGCTTGCACGTTTTGTCGCAGCGCACGGAGCCGAAGCATTCGAATCGTCAGAAAGTTTTCCTGGAGTAGACGGAAGAAGTAATAAGTTTGTATGCGGCTAACCATAGGATACTTCAAACCGTAGATTATTGATTGATATGAATACACTAGAGTACAGAATGGTTGGAGACCGAGTCTCCCAGAGGTTGTGACAGCCTCTGGGATACTGAAAATGTAGAACATTCGGCTGTGCTGAATGCTTCCGCAGACGCCCTAGTAAAGTCACCCTCGCCATCTATTTCCCCTTCAGAGATCCAGGCAACCCATGTGCACAGCTTTGGTTGCCAGGTGCCACATTATTGAAGCTCGTTAAGGCAGTGTGGGTAGCGTAGAACGCACCCTTAGGATTGTAATACTCGTCGAACATCAACGGCTTCGCACCCTTTACCCAAGTGTAAGCGTGCTTGTCGGTAAATCCCCAGAAACTGATGTCGGTAATTCCTGCTTCGAGTGCCTCAGAGACGATAGTGCTGTAGATATCGGTTTGGAGAGTGGTGTTGAGCGTGTGGACATCCATTTCAGCGATCGCTACTTCCAATCCGAGCGCCTTGTAGGAGTCGACCATCTCCCTGATCACACCCGGTTGGACAGGTAGTCCTTCCGTGATGTGCATCTGCAGGGCAACTCCGTCAATTGGGACGCCGTCCGCCACGAGTTTAGAGACCAAATTGTAGAGCTCCTGACGCTTGCCGGCGAATGACTCGACCATAGCTTCGTTGATGAATAGCTTGGCTTCCGGGACTGCCGCACGTGCAATACGGAAGGCGTCATCAACGTAGCTAGGACCGAGGATCTTATAGAAGTCGTTGGTCTGCAGACCGCCGCCCTGGGTCTTCAGGGCTTCGGTAACAACATCCCACCGATCTACCTTGCCGTGATACCGCCGCATAACTGCCTTGAAGTGCGCCGTCATTGCAGCACGGAATGCCGTAGGGTCGGTGATGTTGACTAGGTAGTCGGGGTTGCAGCAGCTCGAGATGAGCCCGTGGCCCTTAACCACCATATTGTGCGCTTCGGCGAACTCGACCAGGCCGTCGATTGTCTCCCAGTTGTAGTGCCCTTTGGTCGGGTTGATGAATGACCACTTCATCTCATTCTCGGGGGAGAGGCTCTCGAACTGCTCAGCAAGGACAGTCGCGAACTGAGGATCATCGAGATAAGTCGGACTAATAGCCCCAGACCCAATGAGAATGCCTTTCCTTGCTGCTTCCTCTCTCAGCGAGCTGGTCCTGGTGTCGGTGATGGCGTTTACTCCATCTGTAGCTGCGAGGAACGCGGTGATGAGTGTTGCGGCACTGAAGGTTTTCATGGTTCTTCTTAATGATATGTTCTCTGGCTCTCCTGATACTTAGCAATTGAGAAACATGCAAATGCAGTCTCATTGTCAAGGTATTTATAGGTTTTGGTGAGGGAACGCATGGCAAATTCTCCCAGCGCCGTGGATACGTAGTGGTTCATTGATCCCTGCATGGTGTTGCAGCCTATAGGGTACAAAAAGGACGCTAGGTATCAATACGAAAACGAGTGGAGCTATCTGACCAGAAGGCCTACAAATTTCTTCGTATACGTACACCACATTAGTCCTCATAAGGTTCCACCATGTCGGTGTCCCTTTCTTCTATAGTGAACATATAGGTATCGACATTCGAAATCATTTGTCTATCATACTATTTGCTGTATATTCTACCCTCTTTGCTCGATTCCTAACCGGCTCTTTGAAGCGGGAAAATATGCGTAGTTTGCTCTGATAAACCCGCTGTGTCGTATTAAGAGTAAGCACGGAATATGTTACAGTTCCTTGAAAGCAACCGCGCTAATTCTGTTCCCCGGGTGTAGCTGTATTGATAGACGACTCTTCCCTAAAGTTAAAGCTGGCTACTGAGAATTATAGTTGTTAGGGGAGGATCGCTGTTGTCAAGTACAAAAGTTAACATTTTCGTATCCAAGCCCATCTTAACATCCAGAAAAACACAAAAGTATATTAACCAAATCCACCATTCGGGAGATATAAATACGCAACTGGTTGTACCGGTGAACACATGAGGGTATTCGACTCGACACCAGATACCAATTATCAAAAATTCGAGTGTGTCCTGCACCTGGTATAGTCCTATGCTACTACCATGGTCCTACGCACTCGTGTAATACAAGTCGTTCGCGCATTATTCGGGCTACTGTAAAATCCTGTCCTATGCAGAAAAGGAAGGAAGATAGAAGACTGGCCGCGCTAGCTTCCCCTAGCCAACACTGGTAGAGCAAGTGGGTTTTAAGGATCTGCACATCTTGGACCCGCACGTTTTCGTATTCACATTAATGGTGATGAACGGACAGGGTCCATCTCCAAACGCAGCAAGACAAAAAATCACGTCGATTCTGTGGAGTGCGAATTGGTAGCAACGATAAAGCGTGGATGGACCAAAGTTACACCCCCTGTTACTTTTTTTGGAATGTCTTCCCCCTTCAACCCACTTCAGATTGAATAGTGCACCCTCAGCGGCTCCTCGCCTAAGTGCGCTTAACACAATAATTCGAGTGAGTACCAGATCTCAGGACCGATTGATTAAGAAAGCAAAGGACAGTAAATGGCATCTGTAGCGATTTCCAATCCCAGATAGCTGCTGAGCAGCGGTAGCAATCTTGCTAGACAATGCTTTAAGAAAAGCGGCCGTTACTATACGGTCTTTCTCTTTACATGTCCTGAACATACCAGATTAGTAGAGTTAGAGTATACCTCTGCTATTATCGCATATATTCGAGGATTGTGCTGTCACATCATAGGACGAATGTCCGTAGGCAAACTTCCACAGAATGGGACTGACTCTAGAACGAATTTTAGAATGTCCTCCGGACGGCAAGATGTTGGCAGAGGATATGCTCTGCAGGGATCCAATAATTATTTGGGCTCTTCCCGTCGTGGCATAAGTACAATGGACTTCCTAGCGCCTGGTCTTATTTTCCAGGTTGGATGCGAGGCCCGTGGACGTTGGGTATAGGTTGTATGTATGACACAGGTCCAGTATAATCTGCCTACACTGCCAGAACTGAATATGTTTGACATGTAAACATTTCTCAACTACATAGCTCAGCTCGAACTATATGTGAAGGTAAATGTATCATGGTATGAGGCTATTTACACCTTGGCGGCAAGGGAGGGAAAGAAACGAAGGAAGGACAGAACGGAAAGGAAAAGCACAAAAGGTCAACAGACCTACAAGCGCAAGGCAGTGCAGCAGGACAGCTGGAGTCCTTTGATCAGTTCGTTAAGCAGATGAACGAAACGGGACAGGCCACCCAGACGCCACGGACCCTTCGTATGGCTTGGTAGCATATGCGTCTGGCACGCGAGTCAATTCATAATCAGAGGGACGTCTCAGAAGTCGCCCGACCTCCTGAGGATGCACAATATTAAAGACGACCATCGTGATAAGCATTAGTAGAGCATCAAAAACATATAAGAAGATCTCATGATGCAAGAGGTATCCGTTGTTTCCTTGAAGGTATTCAGCCAGTCGGAATATGGAGCGAACCATGATCAGGAAACTCGCCAAATAAAGAACATGAAGATGTTTGCTCCAGGGGATGTCGGGAGTACAGGAACGTGGGATTGGGTATTTCTTGATCTTCCAGTAAAAGTGGCTTGCTGTGAGGATGAAGAACCCGAAGAAAAAGATTTGAACAAAGAGGCCGACGACAATGATGTGCTCGCCGGTCTTCATGTTCTCTAGATTTCCACTGCTCTGAATGCCACCACCTAGACCAGGTTAATATGCTGACCCGTGATCCGAATTCGTGATATGTGATTCTTACCGGCTCCTTGCAGTAAGAATGAAAGCACATCGCCCGTAACAAAAATTTTCGTCAACCATTTCCTCCTCAGTAAGGCATGTGATTCCGCTTGTAACATCAGGATAATGCGACCAAGAAACATGTATACCGATGCCGCTAAGAGCGCTGGAGCCAACAAAAGAAAGAGTGTCTGCACGATATACGGTCCAAGAGTCCAGTTGGGAGTCTGTTTGCTGGACATGGCTCGTCCGATATATCCGATAATTTCGACTTCGCAGATTAGCATTGTTTCTGGCCAGAGGACGTTGAAAGTGCACCAACATATGCCACCAATGACAAAAGGAACGAAAAACCACGTGCGAGACTTGAACATTTGGAAAATATGATACCCAGTTGTGCCGATGAAAAGGAGAGTGAAAAGCACAGCGGCGCCCATGCTGGGATCATAGCGATAGAAGGCAAAAACGGCCTCTTCAACACCACTCGAGGCCGACATTCCTTTATGAGGAGAATGAGTCTCACTATTAGCAACTGGTTCAAAACCACGATAATGAGAGACAAAAAAGGGTCACTTCGAAAAAAAGGAGCGGAAGGTTCTTGGAAGGACCAACAGAGAAATATGCTTGCCACTTTACTGGAAATATCGGATCCCCTTTTGGCTATTTATATGACAGCAAAGCTTCTGATGATGAACTACGGAAATCGGTGAAGTCCGTACATGTTAAGCACAAAGGCCACCGAGAAACAAGATTTATGGAGCAGTGGTTTCAGACTAGCCATACGAGATTGATACCAAGATCTATTTTCAGCCTATTTGACCAGGAACGCCAACAGTGCATGGACTATGTTCATCTGTATTCGTCTACTCTATCACCCAGAGGATTCATGTAAAGATTTAACGGCAACCGCTATGGTCACACTCTGGGAGCCTGAGAAAAGATCTTCAAGATGAACGTCCGAACAGATTACCGCTGGGCTGGTTAAGGTCTAGGTAGTCCAGCTGATGGTATATTCTGCTGCTGGAAATTGAAGGTGGAACTTGTGATACCGCATGGCACCGCCCCAGGACAGCCGCAGCAAACCATCCTTACACGTACTCCGTCCCATTAGTCTCCTATCAAGGGACGGCGCCAGGCGGGATGTTGACGGCGATAGGAAGCCTTTTCGCTTCATAAAATTGAGTTAAGCACCACCGCCTTACTGTCTCTCTTAACTTTGTACAAGATGTACAGGATCGACGCAACTGTGGCTGTTACGACAGCTTCGGAGTCGCATGGACACTATATAGAGTGGAAATCTTGGAACTTGCAGTTTCCTCAATTCGATAGTTAACGTCGTGTCAAAGTATTGAGTGGCTCCAGAGTCATCATCGTTCAAAAACAGGGCATTTTTTTTTACAGAGAATATCTTCAAAAATCCGACCTTGAGTCAATCAACCCTAATCCCTCGAATCAATGGGCTAGTTCGGTTTCGTATAAACGTCCACGGTCTCCGCTCGTGTTCGTATAGCGCGTTTGATCCACTTGACCCTACGAACTATAAGGCATGGGCAAGAAAATTAGAAGCCATGGCACATTGGCCCCCACCGGTAAGGTCATTAAACACGCTCCGTCGAGTTGGAGGGCGATTTTCAGCTTACCGACCTCGCATAATTTGATCTTCCGCGTGCGTGCAACATCCTGCCATTGACTGACCCGAGGAAACCCATGGAGACCAGAGAATCTCCAGGCACTCCTCTTAACCCCTGAACCCCATTTTAATTACGCGCTACTACGAGTACCTAGCCATCATGACCGGCGACGACTATTTGGAGCCATTTGAACTGCCGGTAGAACCTGTGATGCTACCAGTAGTTGCTTGCAAATGCAGCATTAATATAAAGGGTACGTTGCATGATAACCCTCATGAATTCATTAGGAACCACATTACTGATCAGAGGCAAATGCCAATAGACGATGGCTGCATGAGTATCAACAGGGCTCTAACTTTATGCGAGGATTCTCCAAGTTGTATACTGGTTTATACCCACCGTGACCTGTCATACTACTGCCAGAGTCCACCAAGTCCACCGCGCAAATCGCCGGCAATACAAGAAAAGACCTAAAGCCTTGTCGTTCCGCCAGAGTCTTTCCCTTGAATGTCTAGAGTACAACTTATGTCCAGGCCAGCCCGCAGTATGGTCTTTGTCTAAAAAGGTATCAAAATTAGGCTTTTAGAGATTGCTGTTCAAGTGTTGACTGCAGACAGGCTAACTAACAAGAAGAGTCTCATCATGCATATGAAGCAAGCTGGAAATCCCTGTGTTCTACTCCATTACTCTCGATCACTTGTCCAATTTTAGGCATGCAATGGCCATAATATTGAGTAGAACTGCCAGTGGGATTCTATCACAGGGGGAGTATCTGCCATGATGCGACCAAGATCTCTGCTTCTGTCTTAGGGATATTTTCAAGCCTGCCCAAGAGCTTTTCGATTACTATAGAGGTTGCAAGTGCCGCCCCTCTAACTGTACAGCTAGCCAGAGCGCACAAAAATTCACAAGTGACCTAAGTATTGAGGATCCGTCAGCAAATAAGCGGCCCCTAGTATTAGACCCCGGCCCTAACTACTACACAAAGACCACAACTAGGACAACAGCCCAGCTATATCACAGCAGAACAGCACTTTTTGGTTGGATAGCAGGTGATCTGCTAAGAGCCTGGGCGGCTTTGTTCCTACAGCTCTTGAATAGATAGTGGTCAATATCCTGCTTGCTTTGACAGAAGGGCTGTGCAATATCCCCTAATACTACTGTGAAGACCCCCAAGATCATGGCCTAGTTACCAGCACCGAGAACAGTTTTACTATTACTGGGAAAGGGTTCACCTGGGGAATAACAGATGCTATTAGCAATATGGTCGTGTAGCTCTATCCAGTGATCCAAGAACCTGGGCCTAGAGGTACAATTACCAGACTTAGTAAGGGCATGGCAAACATGGCACTAAGGCTACTTATGCTATAATTAGTATCTTAGCGTACCAAATACTGGGATCGCGAAAAACATCGGAGCGTGCAATTTTTGGTCAAGGAAGGGCAACGCCTTGGTACACGGACACTCGATAATGGTCTGACGTTAAACGCCCCAAGAGCGCTGAGCAGAACCAGGACATAGGGAGGGGAGGAACACATGCAACTTGCCTCAGTACAGAGGACTACAATCCAAAGATAATGTTCAACAGTCTATTTAGCATTGGGTGTATGGAATTTTGAAAAGGTTTCCGGTGTATCTTAAGACAACTTTACCCTCTCGTTCCCTCATGAGCTATTAGCCATAACAGACTATGGCAACACCGTAGGGTCTTTGCCGAGTATATTGCAGAGGATCAGACTCCTGTTCATATATTTGTATCACCATACGATTTCTGACACCTAGAGTTTCCAATCTTCGCCCTAGAACTTCTGGGAAGTGGATCAAAGATCTGAGCCTTTGCAGGCCGCCAGGACGAGTTTGCAGAGCTCCTAACTAGCATTATACACTAACGTTTCCCGCAGATTACTGGTATATTGGTATAAGGAGCTTGATGTTAGGCGTCCGGTTGAGGTGATGGGACAGATATCCTCAAGCTTCACGGCAATTTGAGATAAATTTGACTTTGTGAGATGATAGCAGGAAGCACATTTGAAAAGAAGAATGTTTTAGTTGTATTTCTATCTTTCCTTTAAATGCATCCCATCACTGAAATGTTGTATATAAACCCCAATCTTTCCAGCTTCCAACCTCCTGATCCAAGACTTCCATCGAACCACCGCTATCCTTATCGCGAAAGTCAAACTATAGAGGCCTTCACGGTTTAGCCAGTATTCTCAATGCTACTTCCACTACATATTCCCTTAAGCCTGTCTTTTCTGCGTCTTATACATCTCCGCCAGGATCTCACAAGCACCCCATATCCTCCTCCTGTTTACAAGAGCCAGCCAGTCGCGGTCATCCAACCCATATCGCGGCCTGGTCTTCTTCTCAAAGTACACGTACGCTTTCCGGAAATCAATACCTTGTGTATCTTGACTAAACAGCTCCCATAGCCAAGGCATGTCCTCGCGGATTTTGCGCTGCCAGAAACTCTGCGACTGTGTCTGCGAGCGGACGGCCATTGAGGCCTGAAGCAGGGCAAAGAGCGACAGGCCGCTGAGGTAAGAGAGGACCATAGACGTGAGCTCCGCGGGGAGAGTATCAAATGGATCGGTGAGAATTTTGGTTCTGAGCAGAGATGATCTGCCACTGGCGCTATCATCCCTGTCATCCAGTGTGCAGTGTTCGCTCAAGAATGAAGTTTGGAAGGCGTCGTCAGCAAGCGGATCCTTTACCGTGTACTAAACTCCACTTAGTTGCTCGCCACGAAGAAGGGTGCTCTGGATAAATACACACCTCTTCACCGGGAATGCAAGCCCAGTCCTGGTCTGCGCCATGCATGTCGCCATACGGAAGCTCAAGACGGTTATAATTATTAATCAAACACATGACATCGAATAACACTTTCTTATCAAGGTCTTTATTATCAGGGCCGGCGTTAATAGCGCGAGACAGAAGTTGGAAGCAGCTCCAGTGGAAAGGGAAGCAGACTGGCATTTCCGACATTTCGGGGCGATAGCTGCATTAAACGTGGTGCGTCAGTTGGGCTTCGGCATTGAAAATGCATTTAGGAAGGTCTGATGGGTAACAACCAGAAGCATTCTCCATCATCCTCAGGGATGTCGGGGTCTGAGTCCAAGTAAGTGCTATGCCAACCAACGAAGCTTGCCTCCAGATAGCATTGCTTACCATCATCAATGTTGCGGACGCGGGCCAGCTCCTGTAGATAGATCAGCATATTGCCACTGGGGATGACTAGAGGAACACCGGTAGGATGTCAACGAAGTGCAGGGTAGCGCACGTAATCATCATAGTTCACGCTCGCAATGAAGTACCTACGTAAGATGATCTTAGCTATGTGTTTGTCTGCCCCAAGGGGAGCGTCAAGGAACGACCGGCAAAAAAGCGAATGAAACCGTGCATACCTAGGCCCCTTCGGATGGTTGTTATAAATCCCTAATCCCCCGGTATGTGGCAACCATTCAAAATCCTCCTCACACACCAGACCCGGGTCATAAGAGTACAGTTCATCATCCTCGTTGAAGGAGTAACTCTCTTCCACATCATCATCGTTCGATGAGTGACCCTCCTCATCATCCTCGTCGGGATTTCCACCTTCACTCGCTTGTTCTAGAGGTTCATCTGCAGCTTGCATGCAGCGCAAGCGCTCGTTTTTTATGCTTTCGTCTTTCTCTTCATCGTCCGTATCATAGTAATGCCCAAGGCCCTTGTTTCGCCAGAAAACCCGCCGCGCGACGCGTGCTCGGCGGTTTTTGAGCGCGTCGGGGTGACTGGATCCGAGCTCATAGCGATTGAGTGAGCCCGAGCAGATGGCACAGTAAATGCTGAATACGCCCATGATCGTAAGCCTAGTAAACCAAAGACTGAGTTGCTGAAATGACAAGAGAGCTGAAAAAGGAGAATGCTGGGGTGAAAGAGAAGAGGGGTCCGCTCAGCCTCGTAATTCTGATTATAGTGCGACCAGCGCTATTTACAGATTTGGTAAGTCTAATAGCTCGTATTCGAACATCGCACATCCTGCACCATGTCAATTTCGTCCGTAATCTGCCCATGGCATGCATTGCCATCGCCAGCGGAATCGGCCTTACATGCATCAATGCTACGGGGACATCCTTGTAAAAAGCCCATGGCTCCCTGATATCGCTGGAAAGCACATTTATTGGCGAAGGGTCTTCAGCTATCTGCCATTTCCTATGATTGTCCAGATGAAATCAAGTTGTCAATGTAAATGCCAGCAGGGCTTGCTGGTGAAGGATGCGTATGATACCTGATGATTCCGGTCGTTTCGATGGTCTCTAATACCCTAACTTTAATTTGACGGGCACCCAAGCATATTCGATGATCCCAATCTAATACATAGAACTTTACTGTCTACTGATAAATGATCTCGCCACCAAAGGACCCCTCGGCGGCCCGCTGATCGCCTTCACAAGCTCATCCCGCTTCTTCTCATTCCGCACACCCAAGCGGGACCAAATCTCGTCCTGTATGTCCTGTAAGGCGTTCCCCAATCTTCTCCCGGGGAAGAACCCGTCCGGTATCGTCGTGGTGATTTGGCAGAATCTGCTCTCAAAGACGACGGTCCGGTCTAGCCCGCCACCCTCAAAAATGGCTAGGATGCGGTACTCGTCCGGCTTTATGCCTCCTTCCACGAGGTACTCGCCATGGTGAGCGGATATCGTCGCTCTCCGATTTGGCTCAGACCCTGATTTAGGATATCCCAGTTGCTGAGCAACGTCCTCCGCGCTATATAGACCGGGCAAATCTTTGACCCAGATGGCGATGATTACGATGTCCGCTCGGTTCTGTGTCTGTAGGATTCGGCGCCAGTGCATGGCGCGACTCCAACTTCCGAAGGAGACAAATGGAGTAGCGGTCCGGACGCCCACGAGATGGTTGTGGAAGTCATTGACCGTCGCGCCACCGAAGTCTTTCCGCTCCCGTGGGAGGATGTAGCCATCGCGCAAACTGGTGTTGCTGCGGTGTTCGGCGCGGAAGAGGACGCATGGCCTCTCTCCTTCGGTTAGGGGTTTGAAGGCCATCTTAATTGTGGCTGTTACAAGCAGAAGTATAAGCAGAAATTCAGGCAGGGATATTGGCGTTGAATAAATGAATAGGGGAAGTAGGTTTAGATAAATGATCAGAATAGTATTTCAACTTCGGTGCTCAATAATCTGAAATGATAGGTATGGCTAAAGTTGTTGTTTGTGCTGGATAACCAAAGAATGATAATCACAAAGGAAGAATCTAGTCAGTGAGCTTTCGCCTCATTTTAAACATGTCCGTCAGCTTATAGCCAGGGCAAGTCGACCTTATACGGCGCAAGCATGTTCCAAACCAGGCGCCTAGGGATTGAGCCTTGGGAAGGTGGCACAGTTGCTCGGCCCAATCAAGACCGGGGCTATAGATGATTCGGTGATTGCGTAGGATAATTCACCCAGCTATCCTTGCAAAGCCACACTTGAAAATTAGATTTTCAGCGCTTTACGTACTATAGTGTTTCATCTGTAGGATGGTTGGAAGAACGGCCCGGGATGGGGACCGGCATACATTGTCTATATTCCGGCCGACTCTCAAAGTTCGCGGGATAAATAAAGTATCTTGAGTTATGGTGCTGGATTCATGATCAAAGTTTGCTCTTTCTTTTAAATTGTTTGGGTTTGCTGCTATGATTTAAGAGCACAGTCAGGGCCGTGGCATACAAAATGCAGGCGGATTAGAGATCTATGTCGAGCTGCGAAGCGCCAGCCTAGATCGGAGCTGACGGCTCAGACTACAGGCTGGTGGTCAACGACCGGCGCCAGTAGGCTTGACCAGGTAATTCGAGCCGTATGTAACATTCTATTGGTTGGCAGGGGCTGGGAAACGCTAACTGGACCACTACGTGGCAATTAACTGAACCCTAGCCTAAGGAAAATGTCTACCCATTATCAGTCCATGTGATGACCGCTGTATAATTCAAGAAAACAGTAGAAAACCTCAGAGACGTCATATGGACAAGATCATCTTCCCTCTCCCGCTCAGCCTCCCATTCGCTATTTCATACGCCTCCCTCGTCTTCTCCAATGGGTAAACATCAAGCACGAAGACCTTCAGAATCTCCAGTTTCGCAAACCGCGCAAGAGCATTCAGGGCTTGATGACCACCTTCGACAATAAAGAATGAAGCCTTGATCCCGTCTCTTGCAATACCCCGGCCCGTATGCTCCTCGACAAAATTGAAGCTGCTCGAGTCGACAGAGACCAGGTTTCCGCCATCTCTGACCCAGCCCCAGGCATTGACTAGAGGTTTCCCGCCAACGGTATCGATGACAACGTCGTAGGCATTCCGGTGAGTATCGGCCTGGAGGGCTGTGTACTCCAGTGTCTCGTCTGCCCCAAGACCACGCAGGAACTCGGCATTCCGCTGGTTCGAGCTGGTGGCCGCCACAACATGAAGCCCTGCGAGTCTGGCAAGTTGTACCACGTACATACCAACCGCGCCGGCGGCGCCGGTAATCAACACTCTCTTTCCCTTCTCATTCTTGCCCTCTTCACTAAGGAGATCAGCTCTTCCGCCAAAATTGCGCAGGGCTTGCTCGTCACGGGGTACGGCGACTCCGGCATGAACAAATAGCGCTTCAAACGCCGTCATCCCACTGAGTGGCAAAGCAGCGGCTTCCTCCCACGTCAAGCTTGGTGGTTTGAGCGCGACCTCTCCTTCGAGCACGATGGCATACTCCGCCCAACTCCCCGGACGGTCCGTGGCAAGCATCCCAAAGACCTCATCGCCAACATGGAACTTGGATTCTTTGTTGTAGACTTCAGCGACGATCCCGGAAAAGTCGTTCCCCGGCGTAATATATTCTCGCTCATATGTCTCAGGCCAAGTGAGTGTGTCGCGGATTATGGTTGATGCCTTGACTTGCACTAAGAGTTCGCCGGAAGCGCCGGGCTTGGGGATAGGGATCGTGTCCAGGTGGAGCGCAGATGCGGGCGCTGGGTTGCTGGGGCTGTAGGGGTGTTTCTCGTCTGAGTTGGGGTGTAGTCTGATTGCTTTCATGGTTGCTAGCAAACGTGGAGACCAATACGAGGGAAGAGAATGGAATGGTAGAAAAAAGCTACGGATTTATAGTGACGGTCGGGCACCGTTATAGGTTAGGGCAGGGTTGGATAACCGGTAGCAATAGGCTATTGGACCAGTTACACGCCCATCATTAATAATTTATCAACCAACCCAGAATATTTACATATCATCATATAATCCATATATACATGAGCTCATCTCTCGTAATCCCCACCCCGGCTTTCACCAATCACTCCACGCACCCCAAAATGACGTGCTACAGCTTAATCCAACGGCCCATCCACTCTTCCACAATTTGCTTCGCCTCGTCCACAAGCCCAAGATCTAAGAGTAACTGCGTCGTTCCTCTAACGGCAGAGTCCAGCGCAGAGAAGATCCAGGCATGCGTGTAGCTCGTATGCTCGCCAATGAAAATCGTCTTAAACTCGGTGTTGTAGTAAGCCGGCAGGAACAGATCCTGTTGCCCTACGAGCGGGCTCGCCCATGCACCGGCCTGATGCTCATCCATTTCCCAGCATTGACGGTTATAGATACCTGCGAAGCTTGTTAGTACTTGAACGGTATTCTACCGAGGGGTAAAACTAATGGGCGCCAGTCATACCGGTAAACTGCTCTGCGGCAACCGGGCCATGGAATTCCACCATCGCTCGCTGTACGATTCCCACATAATCCTCATCGCTCAGAGCTCCAACAGACCTCGCCTGCGTGCCGGAGATGTAAGAGGCCAGAACAACACCGGGGCCAGTGCCATTCATGTTGAAACTCGGATAGCAGACCGACCCGACGCCCGGAACGTCGACACTCCCGCACCCCCCGAAGATGGGATTCGGTGACTGGTGCTCCCAGAAACGCGTCTCATACAGCAGAGACAGTTTACAACTCGGACTGTAATTCATCTCATTGATCGCGCGGGAGAGGAGGCTCGAGTACCGCGGGAGATCCCACAGTCGAACCTTGCTAAATGGCGCCGCAACGACCGCGTAGTCATATTCTTCACTACTTGGAACCAGAGCTAGTGGATCGTCGCGCCAGGTGACCGCGATCTTGGACGTTGTATCGTTGTACCTGAGGCCTGTGATCTTGCGTCCAAAGGTCGTCTTGTTCGCAACGTGCGGATAGAATGCGCGCGGGAAAGACTCAAGGCCCTTGTCGATCGTGCGGAACTCGCTCGCGGAGAAGTAGACATTGTCGTAGATATCTCCCCACATGGGACTCTCAGGCCCTGAGCCGGCGACGTAGTCGGTCACATTGTCGGAGTACCCGAGTGCGTAGCGGAGGTAGCCGGCCTCAGACCAGTGGAAGAGCCCGTGCTCAACGGCCGTCTTGTGCGCGCGGAAAATATTGTCTGCCACTTTCTTTGCGGATAGGCCGTCGTGGTCGAGGTATGCGCTGTATGCGGCCTCGGCCTCTTCCACGACCGTTTCGTTCGGCCCGGCGGCTGTATAGACGAGGTCCGGGTCCGCTGCCACTTCGCCAGCGGTCGGGATCCGGCCGTTAGGGAGACGGTTCCCGCCAGCAGCAGCGGGGACGTTATCGCTGTTCTGGATGAAGGGGATGAAGTCTACCCGGAGCTCGGGGTGCGTCTTCTCGTTCATCTCCGTGAGGACCCTGCCCAGCTGGAAGACCATCTTATGGTCCTGGATCTCGAGGGTCTCATTCTGCTCCGCATACGTAATACTCACTGGGAACCGCATAGGGCCCATTTCCTGGTACTGGTACTGATCCGGGCGCGTGTTGTTCAGGTACTGCGTGCGGATCCTGCCGCCGATGCGGTGCGAGGATTCGTGGATATGCCAGTTGTGCATGCCCACTGAAGACAGCAGCAACGAGGTCATAAGACCGGACATCCCGCCGCCGATGATGGCGATGGAAGAGTTCTTTGCACTGGCGACGGCGGTCTTGCCCGGTTCTTGCGCGGAGAGGTATGCGACGCCGTCGAACCAGGGACCCATTGCATCGGCGTAGTCGGCAATTGCGAGGGGCTCGCGGCGGACGATGGGCGAGACAACGGGGATGGGGTCAGAGCGGGCTATCAAACCGAGCTCGTTATGGAAAGCGTGCAGGCAGTGGAGGTGAGGAGCATCCGGGGGTGTGATCCAGACGATGCGCTCAGGGTGGGCGTCTCGTTTGATGGAGAGAGTGCCGAGGGAATGGTGATGACTGTCTACTGAGCCCGTTTCGCAGTCACCGTAGACAATATGCAGGTCTCCCTCGAGGGAGGAGTCGACGAAGTCGAGGTGCACATTGTGCAACGAATCGGCGGTGATTTTAGGAGTGCGGAATTGGAGGAGTGAAGGTTGTGAGTTAATAGTGAGAGAGACGGCGCTCTGGGATAGGGCTAGGCATAGGCTTAGGCTCAGAGAGGAAGTGAAGGATCTCATCTTGTAGGATGGCTAAGAATCCTTGCTGAGATCGGCGCCTACTGATGCTATTTTCTTAGGCCAAAGGGGGTATTTAAGCCTCTGCACTCTTGGGGAGAGTCAATATCAGAGGAAGCGAAGATACCAACTCCATTTACGTAACCCTCGCCGTCCGGAGAGCTTCCTATGCTAGTGATATGGAAGAGCCCGTTATCAAACGAAGACGGAGTCTCCGTCTCGGCCGTCATCCTCGTGTTCTATCCTGTCATCTTCGAGACGTGGGGTCTTAATGGGGCAGCGCTCGGACTTTGGACTTTCTTATCAGTTGGTACACTGGAAAATAGTAGAGAGCTCGTATACAGACTGAGTGTAGCCAGTTGGAGACGATGATCTTGGCACGGCTGAGCCTGATAAGCGTTCTTCACAAGTGTCGGATGCACCTTATCTCGCTAGGGCGCCATGCTAGACATTCAGTTGGAGATGTTTAATCAAAAAACCAGCGGTGTATATGTCCTCTAGTGGGTATGCCGCAGTTCTTATTGGAGAGAGTCGCCGACCACCATGATAACCCTAACCCGGGAATTCCGTTCCGCCAGCCTGATTTCAAAGCTTTTCTTTTTCCACTCTCTTTTTTTTCTCTTCATTTCAGTCACCCTATAAGGTTCAAGCAACTATCTACCCGTCAGGTTGGGTTTAAATACATTATATGGTAGTGTGGTTGTGTGATGATGGCTTGCCTGACTTAAAGCTCCTCTAAGCATATTTTGCTTGTTAGGGTAATCTTGAACACGTCTTCGAGTCCTTTTCGCTTGGATATACTTTGCAAGAGTTTGGAGCACCGTAGACGTCAATAACTGATACAAGATCGAATAATGAGTGTGCAGTGCTTCGGAAGACGCAATATTACCGAGCCACTTTCCGAGCACGACATCGCTTTCCAGTACCAAAGCAACTGCAAAATATAGTAGGAAAGTAAATTTTGTTAATGGCTATATCCCACGCATTGGTTTCGAAGATTGGTCACACTGCTTTCCTTGCTCTTCTCCTAAGGCAGTCCCTACGGCAAGCACCGATATGTTGCCTTCAAGACATGGTACTGGGCTTCCGAGTACTAAATGGTTAGAGAAAGCTTATTGGAGCTATGACACTACATTGCCAACATTTGAAACTGGGTCCATTCAAGTCTGCAAACGGTAGTACTCTCTAGCATGAGAGCAGCAATTCCGACATTGAGAGGATTAGTCAATCATTGCTAGTAACTAACAGGATCAGAAACACGAGAAAACCACTATCAAGTGATTTGACTAGTAGGATAGTTTGAGTCATACCATCGTTGAGGATTCGAAAATCCATGTTGATGTCATAATGCTACGTTATAGTATGGGAAGTAGTATGTACTGAATGCTAATATCCATAGTTTGATACCTGTTATCTGTAGACATGATCAAAGTAAAGGCTTTTTTGGCTTATGGCTGTGTGGACGGGAGGGCTGCATACACACCTCGCCGTCTTATGTGCTTTGCTATCAGGTCCATGCCCCTATGTCACTCGTGAGGATAAGTAAAAAAAATATATCAAAGGATACGTGCACTGCGTCTCTCATTGGTTTTTCTCTCAATAGCTTGGCCTAGGAAATCGTCAATGGAAACTTCTGAGCAACAATTGTCTATCAAAAAACGTGCACTACCTCCATTAGAGCTTTACGGGCTCGTTCATTGAAAAGTAGTGTAGGTATCTTTCTGATATTATGTATTTCGACGACTCAGAGCAGAGTGGTCTTCTAAATCCCAATATATCTTAAACTACACAAATTAGAAGAAAATTGAGTCGATCCGTATCCCTGACTAACATCCCCAGCGCCATGAAATGAGGCATTCTTAGTCCAAGGCCTGCGCCTCACACATCCGTCTATACAGCCCCCCTCTAGCTATTAACTCTTGATGCGTCCCCTTCTCCGCGATCTTTCCTCCAAAGAATACACAGATAACATTAGCATCCTTGATCGTGCTTAATCGATGCGCAACAGCAACCGTAATCCGGTCCCCGTCCTTGGCCGCCTCTTCGAGAGCCTTCTGCACGATCTTCTCACTCTCGGTATCCAAGGCACTCGTAGCCTCGTCAAGAAGTAAGATCTTCGGATCCCGGATGAGCGCGCGCGCAATGGCGATGCGTTGCCGCTGCCCCCCAGAGAGTTGGGTCCCGCCTGACCCAGCGGGCGTGTAGATGCCCTGCGGCAATGAGGAGACAAAGTCCCAGGCATTCGCTGCGCGGAGGGCCGACTCAATCTGGCCATCAGACACGGGCTTCACCTCATCCTTCTCACGAAAGAAAGGCTGCGTATCCGAGTTGAAGACGCCCAGCGAGATGTTGTCCCGTATTGTTCCCTGAAAGAGGGTCGGCTCTTGCTGCACCAGCGCCACAATATTCCGGTAGGATATGGGGTTTATGTCGGTGAGGGTGGAAGCGTCGATTGTGATGCTCCCTGTTGTTGGGTCGTAGAAGCGCTCGAGCATGGCAATCATGGTGGATTTGCCGCAGCCGGAGGAGCCGACGAGGGCGATGAATTGGCCTTTATTTATCTGTTCGTATCTATTAGTATCTTTGACTGATCATATTCGGGCGACGACTGTTACCTTCAGGTTCACCCCTTTGAGAACAGGGGCGTCTGGCCGTAGAGGGTACGAGAAGCGCACATGGTCCATAGCAATCGGCGCCCCAGATCCAGGGCCTTTATCGTGGTTCTCCGGCGTCTCGCGAACTGTCGGTTGGAGCTGGTGCAACCAAGCGATGTAGTTCGTCGCATTGATTCCCTTTGTAATACTGGTCGACCACTGGAACAGCTGCGCTGACGCCTGACCCGCAAAGAACACACTGAGGAATGCGACAAAGAAACTATACATGCTAGTCTCCCCCAGCGACACGAGACGACACCCATACCAGAATCCCAGTGCCTGAAACCAGTACTCAATGCACTGCGTAAGCCCGAAACAGATCATCGTGGCAGCCATGGGTTTTACCGATGACGAGACCGCGTGGTCTAGTTGCTCCGTGTATCGACGTAGCACCGTCTGTTCGATTGCAAGGGACGAAACGGTGCGGATAGCGTTTACAGCTTCAGAGGCAATCGACGAGCTGGTGCCATACTTCTTCGATGTCTGGCGATCGAGGCGGGAGTCGAGGCGGATTCGTACCATCCCAGCACCGACAAGGGGTGGAATACCGCCAAGGACAACGACTAGCCCTAATTTCCAGGAAAATACAATAGCCAGGATGCCACAGGTTACCACCTGCAGGACGGCAATCAGGACCAGGGCGATGTTGTAGCCCATCAGTTCGAGAATTGCCTGCGGGTACGAATCGATACGGCTTACCAGCGCACCGGTAGTGTTCTCTTCACGGTCAAAGAACTGGATATCCTGTCGCAGCATGTCGTGCAGAATGAGGCGTCGAAACCAATGGCTAAGATGCTGGGCTATAGTGTTGGTTGCATACCCGACAGCTAAGTAACAGATGAGACACCCGGCCGCGAGAACGATCAGCATACTCGCGTAGAAGTCTCCTTTGTCCAGCATAGCGTCTCCCGAGAGCGTGAAGACCTCGACAACGCGAGACATCAAGATAGCTTGGCCGGGGTACATGGCGCACCCACCAAGACACCCCAGGAGCACGACGAGATACGCCCATTTCAGTTCTGGACATTCGCGGACGAGATAAGCTAAGGCGGCCAGCACGTCCATGTGCTTGTGATTCTCATAATCGTCGCGGTCTTTTATGGAGTTCATTCGACCACGGACGGAGGTTGGGTAACGAGTTATCGCTGTTTCGGTGGCCGCCAGGGGAGCGACATCTTCGCCTTCACCCTTCTCATCTACACTCTCCTGCGCTGAAGCATTCACTGCTAGATTTTGGATTTTGACTAGCCCGGCATAGACGCCGTCTTTGGCTATCAGTGACTCGTGCGTGCCTTGTTCGACAATGCGGCCCTTGCTCATGACAACGATATTGTCCGCCTTGCGGATCGTAGCAAGCTTGTGAGCAATAACAATGGTCGTGCGCCCCTCGGCTGCTTTGTCCAGAGCCTTCTGAACAATCACCTCTGCGTGTGGATCAAGAGCACTGGTTGCTTCATCCAGCAAAAGGACCTTTGGTTGAGAAACGACGCTGCGAGCAATCGCAACCCGCTGCTTCTGGCCTCCAGAAAGCAGACCACCCCGTTCGCCGATCAGCGTATCGTATCCATCGGTCAGCTCAGAGATGAAGTCGTGCGCAAATGCCAATTTGGCGGCCTCCTGCACCCGTTCCATCTGTTCTTCCCGAGAGGCGCTCTCCCACGGCGTCCCGACGAGGCCGTACCTAATGTTATCAAACACGCTTCCCTGGAAGAGGACCGGTTCCTGCTGTACGAGCCGCACATTCCTCCGCAACCAGCCAACATTGAGCTCACTGATCAGGTTCCCGTCGAGTCTGATCGCCCCAGAGGTCGGGTTATACCACCGCTCGAGCAATCCCACGATCGTGCTCTTCCCCGATCCAGATTGTCCTACCAGGGCAGTCACCTTTCCCGCTGGTACCTTGAGACTGAAGTTATTGAGGACAGTAATCCCCGGCCTCGTGGGATACGAGAACGTAACATTCTCGAGCTCGACATCGCCCAACACCCGTTCCGGCTCGAGACCTTCCTTGCCGTATGGGTTGATCTCAGACTCTCGATCGATGAGTCTGAACAATTGCGCGGCTGCTGAAGCAGCCCTGCTAAAATCGATTGAATACGGGGCCAGCAAAGTCAGATTGATTGAGGCAATGACGACAGAGAGCAAAACCCTGTCGAGTCATGTCAGTATCTTCATTCATCGCTCAAAGGAAAAGGGCTGGCAGTACGTAAAGATATCCCCAGCAGTCCCAATCTCCCCCCTGGCAAACATATGGATTCCCTGCCAGAACGCAAGCCCATATCCAAGGTATATGATCGTATACTCCGCCGAGAAGAGAAGGCCAAGCAGCGGCGAGATCTTTTTACCGACCTTATGCGCTTCCACCAGATATTCATCAAACTTCCTGACGAGACTATCCCGCATCCCAAAGGCATGGACGGCCTTCACGCCCGCCAGAATATTCTCGGCAAACGAATTCGCCTGCGCATGAATCTGCAAGATCCTCGTCTCGTGCCCAGCCTCGACCGCAGCTACCACCCCCGTCGTGCCGATCGTGGCTACGGGGATGCAGATGCAAATCAGAGTGAGTTTCCACTGCACCGCAAACGCGATGATGAAAGCCGTCACGAACGCTGCGAGGCCCTGGAAGAGAAGACCGATCTTCTCCGAGGCGCCGGCCTGGATCAGTTTGCCGTTCGAGGTTGCCTGCGCGGCGATGGAGCCTCCGCTACCGAAATCGTAGAATGCCACTTCTTGGCTCAGCGCGGCTTTGAGATAGGCGTGCCGGATATTGCGGACGATGCGGTAGGCCGCGTAGGTCAGGAGGGTGTTGTAGGTGTAGGAGAGGACGAGCCGCGCGATGCCCAGATATACAAAGTAGAGGCTGAACCTCGTCAGCTCTGTAACCAGCACTCAGAGGGGATACATACGCCAACTCGGCTGCATTGTCGCGAAAGTCCCTCGGCGTTGAAATTCCGTTGGTGAAATCGGTTATGACGGTGACGAACTGGCCGAAGATGAGGTTCTGAAGCGCAATACCCGCTCCAGAGGCGCAGGCAGCAAGGATAGCAACGGCTTGAAGGATAAGTTCTGTCTTGCCGGCGAATGTAAAGATCCTCTTTTGCGCGAGCATGTCAACTTGACTGTTGCAGCGTCAGATCTGTTGGCTGGTCGGGTAACGCACCTTGTATGCGCCAAAGCTTGCCTCCTCCCCTTCCTCGACCAGAGGCGCCTCCGTGCCTGGTACACTAGTGGTCGACTCGTCCTGAGACGGTGACTCTTTACTCTCAGCCGTGGACTTCATACTGCCTATATCTCTTCACGTAGACAGTACAGTTGCGGTCCAGCATGACGATGGTGACGACGGGAGCTCTTTTTTTTTTAAGTAGACACGTCAGGACGCCGGTAAACTAAGGGTCCGAACCTCCGCAATGGCGCCTAGCTTATTGCCTGGTCTGGGACTCGGAATGCTCCCTAAACGCGGTTTAGTTTCAAGTTCAATCTGTTCGTATTTCGCCCGCGGGATCCGAGGATACGGCGTGGCGTTCTTGGACAGCTCGGATCCCGCGGGCTCCGTGGATCACACCTATCCAAACATGCAGATGGTGACTCAGACAATTTATTGATTATTGCCGAGAACTTTCTCTGATTTTAAGTTATTTAGGGCAAATACGAGACGAGTTGGTTATTGGTGGTGATTTTCAAAGGGCACATGCCATGAAATGCCCCCTATAGGCTTTCAGTCTGGGCGACGACAACATTGCAGTTACGTTGCAGACTGAGAGAACGCCTCTTATGTCTATCGCCAAAGGAACCTAATAAAATATGCAAGGAAGTAGTTCTGCCTCTATTTGGTTTTCAGCACACCTAAAAGATATTTGACTAGGAACTTTACCTTAGCCAACTCAACCCAGTCAACCAACACAGCCAACCCAACCGATCTTCATAATAGAAGGCGCAAAGTTCATCAGCTTGCACTAGCCGAGTGAAAGTAATAGCTCATGGACCTAATATTTAGATCACCTGCCAGGTTCTGGTTGAACTGGTACTCTTCCACTCCTCAATAGTGGGTCCTGTTTGCGGAGTATATATATTTTGCACACTGCCGGGATACTATCTAGTGTACTAGTGATGCTGTGAGAGTCATATACAGCGCCTGCCTCCGAGCTTTGCACTACTTTACGCTGGTTCTGGCAAAGAGACTGCCATCTCGACGGAATGGTGGTCTTGCTGTTCGCTTATCACTCCCTTCGGTAGGTTACGCTAGAGCCTTGCGGCTGCTTAGGCATTGGATCAGAGCAAGGGCTGGTAACTGACAGGGCGTCTGTCTTTACCGAGGTGGAAGCAGGGTGATAATAAACGCGGTCAATTGGATTTAGGGTAGCCATTTCTTGTGCTGTCTTTGACGAGTGGCATGTGATTGCCTATTGCAGAAGTAATAGAATGCCGCAACTCGCATTCCATTCTTAATTTCTTTTTACTACATGTCTTGTCACAGAGGCGGGATAGCTCCGATGGAGAGTCCTTGTACGGAGTAGAGTGCGAGTATTTTCCTCAGAACCTGATCCCTCTGCAAAACTCTGCCCAGCAAGTTCAACTCCAGTGAGTAAACAGCCTTCGCATCACCGAGCTCGGCGATTGAGGTTATCCAACAGCGTCTCAGGCTATTTTTGCTTACCCACGTTGAGCTCCGCTCATCGCCAAAGTGCCCTTCAACGAGGACCCTCACGAAGGAGTAGGTTGCTCAGTCGACTAGGTATGGCAGGTCAGACCAACACTGAATAGGCGCGCATCGAAACCAACCGCTCGTTCGTCTCAAGTCTCCCTCTCCACATCTCTGGCTGCCATATCAAGGATCAACCGCGCGTACCCGCGATGCAACCGGATCGCCCAAGCAGGGAGAACCTTTTGCTGTTGCAGACTCCCTTCCTCCTCGACAATCTCGTAATCATGCGCTGCTGAGAACCTGACCTCCACCATCTCACCCTGTCCTTTGATGTTGAACGGCTCGGAAACAATCATCTCATGTCGACCGCCGGACATGAGTCGCCACGGATATCCCCAGCGCGCAATTTTCTCAAAGAATAGCCGCGGTCCATCGGGCATCTTCCAGGAAACGAGGAGGCCATTGCTTCCTTCCGCGCCTGGCTGTCTTTGTACCGTCAACGCCCCGTTCAGCAGGACGCGGGATTCCGAGCCAGGACCAGGCCCAAACCCGCTCTCCCCTAGGTCGCCAGGCTCATATTTACCCCTGGTAATTAACCCGATGAGCGATGCCTCGGTGCGCAGGAGCCGACACGATAATAAAGAGCGCGCCCAAGCCTCCTCGAGCGCAGTTTGGTCCTTTGCGCCAGGGCGCTGCGTTCGTGCCTGCAGAGCACGGAGCGGAATCCGTGTCGCGTAGATATCGGTATATGCGCAGTGCTGGGTTGGCTTAGCTGGCGTGCTGAGGGCTTTGCTTCCTGCTGCTGCGGGTGGTAATTCTGGATATTTATTCTCAAGGTGATTCAGGCCTAAATGAATCCCAAGGCCTGTTGCAATGCTGGGGATTGCGATGTAGCCGAGGATTCGAGCAAGACCTTGTTTTGGCATTGACTTTGCGACGTATCGGGACGCTTACAGGTGGATTGGATCATTAGAGAATATAATGCCAGGAAAGCCGTGTTGGAGCTCGTAGGTGGCTATAAATAGCATGCGGCAGCTGTGGGCTGACGCGGGGATCGAATCGGCCCGTCGGTGAGATTGATCCTCCGTCTGTTATTCTCAGCCAATCAGAACTAGATGCTATTTATATCCTTACAAATATGTCTTGGCGCAAATGGGCTCTTTCACTCTATATACTCTTTCACTTTGCTATACCAGGAGTCTACCTGACACTGTCATCTGATCCATGTGACAGCACGTTAGAAATACCCAATTTCGGGTTCGACAGCAGTAGACATTGGCCGTTTATGCAATACTCCCAGCACTACTCGCCCTCCATACAATCCTATCGAGTCACCTATTGAGTCAAACTCACTGCAGGGCTAATATTAGGGCACTAAAGGATGAGAGAATGTTTTGAATTATGTAAGCTATCATTCAAGAGTACTTAATTATGATCTTTTCAAGCTGTTCGTTCCAGAGCTCGTCATCCCCCCTCTCGTCACTGTTTGAGGGCGTAGCAAACCCGGCATCAGTAGAGTAAAAGCCCAGGAAGGGCGACGGGTCGCTAAAATCAAGCTCGTGGCATCTGCGACAGACCAGCACCACAGCCTCTGAGAATATGGGGGTGTTGAGCCGTTTGCGACACCCGCCGCAGCACATGGGGTACCGAAGGTCGTCTTCACACGCGCGTATCTTGGCCGCTTGTCTAAACGTTGCGAGCGCTGCCTCATCATCCTTGAGGTATACAAGGCACTTGGCCAGTTTGTAGAAGTCGCCCGTTTGGCCGTCTGATACCCGGGACGCGAATCGAAGGACGCTCTCCTTGAAGACGCCTCGTCTCGTGTGTCTGTCGGTGCGTGTATATGGAATATCGCACCATCGTGCGAGCCCGTCCAGCATTGATCGATCTCCCGCAGCAAGGTCGAAAGACGTCTGCCCGTAGTAGTCCAGACGCAGCGGGTTGGCGCCATGGGAGAGAAGCAGTTCCGCGACTTCTGGGTGTCTGTTGGCGACGGCGGCGTGCAATGGTGAGTATCCCTCCCAGTGGCTGTCGACGTCCGCACCCACCCGAATCAACTCCCTTACCAGATCCAAGTTCCCGCTCTCGGCCGCCATATCCAAGACTGTTCGGCCGGTGTGCGATCGGACGAGGTGGTCGGTGTTTGTAGCTCTGTGCGTAGAGAGAAGCGCTCTGGGGATTGTAAGGTTAGATCCAAATGTCGTGTAATGCAACGGAATCCGACCGGCCTCGTCCGTGGCGGAGACGTCCGCTCCCGCTCTCAGCAGCATAGATAGAATAACTCCTGAAGAGTGAGATGCCGCTAGGTGCAGCACAGTTCTCCCGTGGATATCCCTGGCTGCAAGATCTGCGCCACACTCGATGAAAAGCGACGCCGCTGAGACGTTGAACACGGCAACTGCCAACAGCAACGGTGTGTTGCCTTTGCTATCAGAGGTAGAGAGCGAGGCGCCGTCGATTAGAGTATCGAGCAGGTCATGCCGTTTCAACCGGACCAACGTATGCAGTGCCGTCGACCCGTCTCTGCCCTGGACGCTCGGCTCGGCGCCGAGGTCGAGCAGTTGGTGGATGACCTCTGGCGGGCTAAACTCCTCCAATGTGATCTGCAGCGGCGTCAGGCCGTCCTTGGTAGGCTGCGAGAGATCGGTGCCGAACCGGTCGATCAGGCGCGCCGAGATCGACCGTTCTTCGGGGTCCTTGACCGGCTCCGCCGTGGGCGCGGATTTCTCCTTGGAGAGCGCCATGAGCAGCTGCACGGCCTCCTTGTGCCCGTTCTGCGCGGCGACGACGAGCGGGTGCCGCGCCGTGCGATGCAGGGGCTCGACCGTCGCCCCGTAGCCGATGAGCAGCCGGATCATATCACAGTTCCCCGTACTCGCTGCTTGATAGATCAAGTCCCCGTTACGGGCGACGTCTAGCCACCCTGCCGCATTGTCCAGCATGAACCGCACCAGGCGGATATGCCCATGGTAGACCGCCCTTGCCACCGCGTGCTCGTAGTTCGCACGCTCCCCCGTCGCATTTGTAGGCGTCACCTTGAGGAGCAGGCGAAGCAGTTCTTCATCCCCATGCTGGACAGCCAGCACAAGCGGGATGCCTCCATTACTCTTACTCGGCAGCGGATCGGCCCCGGCTTCTAGGAGAACCCGAACAACCTCGGTGTGTCCGTTCCTAAGGGCTTGGTAGAACGCGGTGAACCCGCCCACCGAGGCTGTCACATCTACGCCCGCGCCCAGTAGCTTTTGAACAGTGGAGAGTATGCCATGTTCGGCGGCCCAGGTCAAGGGGGACTTGCGCCGCCCATGGGCTTCGAATGTGTACGTTGTCGCGAGCCGATAGAGGGGGGGTTGCAGGAGGCTCGCGAGGCGACGGCACGATCGGAGCAGCCGATTGAGATCCTTGACCGAGAGCGCGTCAGCGATCGAGAGGATGATTTCTGCGGGCAGTTGGTGGAGAAAATGGGTGGTTTGAGGGTGGGAGGTAGCCATTCTGCATCACATGGAAAATAGCCGCTTTGACTCTCTTGAGTCGGTGGTGGCTCAGCGGCAAGGAGGAGATGGTGAGCATAGGGGGCTCCGTATCGCCATCGCCCCCACTGCAACTAGTCTTGCAGGGTGTATTCTTGTCGAGTCCTGATTGGTTGCTTATTTTGGTTTTGCGTATGCAGACTGAAGTATACTGGGCCAATTTGCCTAGGCGTGGGCTGGGATCATCGAGATAAGGGCCAACCATACCACGGCAATTTACCGTCCCATGTGCTCTTTTTGCAGAGGGTCTGTCATATACTGAGAATTTCGATTCATAGAATTTATAGAATCCAGATATATTAGCTAGAGAGTATTGCCTCCAGGCCGAGGACCTACAGGCCCGCGTTTATGCGGAGTATTTTTGCCTGGGAAGTGCTCGATGAATGATCTAGTTATCTTCCACCCAATCTCGGATAATGCTCGTGGAGCAAAGCATTCATAGAGAGGGAGAAAGAAATCATCCCTCAAGGGGGCCATGTATCTTTTTACGGTTTCGTCTCTACTGACTTCATCTTCAACCGTTCCAGCAGAGTTGGAGATCGGATTGCCCGCTCAGACGGTCTTTAAAGACTGGATTAAATACCCGGCCATCTCAGTGAGGATCCTACCTACCGTGGCAGTTCGGACAATAAAAGCCCCTATCAACTCGATCAATGTCGAGCATGTTTGGGCACTCACCGGCCGGCCCTTCTAAACCCGCAAGCTACAGCAGACGTAAACCGTTACGCCCACGCCGGCCAGATCCTCTATCCTCCAGGACAACTGAACACATCTCTGGCATCCCCGTCACTCTGACAGCGAGATTGAAAGCATAACCATGCACTCCGACAGCAGCTGGACCGCCAGCACCCGGCACAAACGGCTGCCGTGATGAACCGGATCAAACCATCGACCAGGTCGCCAGTGGCGGAGACGCTGATCTGTCCAATATTGGTAAAGCGGCTTTTACCTCATGGACATGGAAAACAGAATACCGCTATGAGTGAGGATTGGACAAGGTCTGGGCGGATCGAGACAGGTCCTGAAGAGACGATTATCGGGATTGTGAGTTGTCCCATGAGCGGCCTCTAATGGAGATTAAGGCAATGGCTGTCTTAGGACTGTCTGTAAATGGTGGCAGTGGAATCTGCCTGTTGAGTCGTTGTGGCTTTGTGCTAATAATGACCTCAACACAGTGTCGGGGTGGCCGATGGTTGGGGCTGAGCCCTAGTATGCCTTATCCAATCCCCTACATATATGGATGCAAATTAGCTACTACTACTACCATCTTCTACCTTGGCAAGGGCTCAGTCTTCTATATGGTGTTGCCTATGCCGTCTGTAAAGATAGGCCTCGATGGACTGTTCACTCCTCAACAACCATTTTCAAGATCGCGCTGGCGTATCGCATACTCAACCCCTGCACAAAAGCTGCCCTATCCTGGTGCCCCTTTCTCTGCATTCCCGATACCCAGGCACGCAGTTCTAGACCAATTGCTTTTGTTGGTTTCTTCTGTCTCCCATAAGGTCCTGGCACGATGGTATGATTGATGAGAAGATAATGGATGTCAATGGAAACTACCTTATCCGCCCCAACAATTTCTGCCATAAACCAGTATGTCAGACGGGCTTCCCCGGAAAGTGCGGGAAGCAAAGCTTCGTAGCCGAGAGCTTAGATATATTATTTTGAGGTGGAGAAGGGAAAGCGCGGGTCTCATGCCAGAGATGCTACCGAAGGAAGAAACGCTGTGATAAGCTGCTGCCCGAATGCAGCGGGTGCCGAAAAGCGAATGTGCTATGCAGTTTTCCTCAGAATGGTTTGCGACAGGCGTCTTTCTCTATCAAGTGCGTATCATGGTTGGATTGTATCTCCTGCATACTAACCGTACACTGTGTAGATATGTACGTGGGCTAGAACGACGGGTTTCGGAACTGGAAGAGCAGCTGGCAAAAATAGAGGCGTCATCGGCTTCGTCTAAGGCGTCAAATACGGGCAATGCACCACAGGAAGACTATAGGATCAAGTACCAAACACCACCGCTCAGTATCAAGACACCTCCTGCAGCGCCGGATAGATATGCCGTATCTGCACAGTGGGCCATGTCGGATGGACCGCCCGCGACTCGCCCCAGGCGTTCGACCTCTCTCGCGGACGAATTAAAGATGCTGTCATTAGAAGCCACTGCCGAGAAATACGTTGGTCCATTGTCCGGGGTGGCCTTTGCAAAGCTCACGCAGGCTATGTTGAGGAGACTGGCGCCGGACCAGGAGGCGTTCGTGTTTGGAGACGAAGAAGAAGGATCAGGGGCTGGCGTCGGTGACGCCGAGTTGCTGCCCTCGTTCGAAGGTACAGTTGACTTCTTAGATCTGGGGACCCGATCGACGAAACTGTCTCGGAACTTAACCTCCTGGGTTTAGCATCCTCCGGGGGCTCCGCACAGGGTTACGCCTGTGATCTCTCGTCCAAGTCTGCTATAGCGGAACTGGCACCGTACATATCCAAGGCTGAGGGGGGGAAGCTCGACATCCTCATCTTGAACGCTGGAATCCGAGGGGACCCGCCGGTCGAGTGTAATGTCCTCACTGCACCCCTGCTTGAACTACAGAAATCCATGTTCTCACGGACCGAACATGATTGGGAAAATACATTCAGCGTCTATACAACCGCGCACTACTTTCTGTGCGTTGCTCTTTTACCATTACTCGCTGCGGCTGCGGACCAGGATATTGATGGCGGGCGAAGCAGAGGAGCCGAGCAAGGACGCGGCGTGATGGTAATCACAAGCTCCTGCGCCAGCATGCATAATGCCACAAACGTGGATTTGACCTCATATACGAGCCGAAAAGCGGCGACTGATCACTTGATGAAGTTGCTTGTGGCCAAGTTTGCGCGGTGGTATGTTCGTGTTGTCGGGGTTAATCCTGGTTGTACGTGGTTTAACCTACTATAGTTCCCGACAGAGTTTGATTTTGCTGCTGTTGAATAAAAGGAAAGACCTCTAGCTTTGCTAATCTGTCTCCAGTCGTACCGAGTAAGATGAGCCCCGTTGGCCCGGAGGGGAATGGGCTGTTTGAAAAGGTTCCTGCGAAGAGGCTGGCCGGGAAGAAGACCTTGCGGGGACGGTGCTATATTTAGTGTCCAAAGCCGTGGTGAGTCTTCTATTACATGCTTATCATGGTGACAGGTTGGAGGACTGATTGAAGCCAGGCGTATGTGAACGGTATCTCACTGTGTGTGGATGGTGGGCGGGTGCTGGTTGTGAATGGGCAAGCGTAGGAGGTACATGCAGTAGGCAAGTTTGGGAATCAACAGTAGACCTTCAAGAGATAGTTCAAGATTATAAGGCAAGATAACTCAGATGCAAAGGTATTTGGTGCGTTATACATGAATAGCCAGTGCTGGCATGTATCATCTGAACTCGGCCTGTATATCAGCAGCCCCAGGAGAACGGGATGCTATATTTGCAAGATATGCTGTGATCACTTCTCCTACTCTTCGCTACGCAGAATGCAGCCAAACAGACGTTGAAAGTGATCTTCCGCATAGCAGATAGGCATGAGTGCTGCACATGCCGGGAAAACTCACATTGGAGGTGCAACAAGTGTTCGTACCGGTCAACAGGAGGGCATTCCATCCTGAGATTTGGGTCATGGGGTCCCGGCGACAGGCCGGCTTTTGTAGATATCTCAAATATTGCTTCCATCGTTTTTTCCTCATCGAGTCGGGCTCAATTCTACTAGACCTGAAATGAAATCTTTTCCATCAGGATTAGCCATATGCATGTCAACTCCCTTGCTCTTTCCATACTCATCCAGTTAATAAAGTACATTTACCAGCCACATCCTTTGCAACTCTTTGCCTACAACATGGCAGAATAAAAGAGAGCCTGCTAACTACCCCTTTCTGGCTGCCGAATCCAGCTGGGCCGAGTTCCCCACGCACCTGGCACTGATAGGGTAGATTGTTGAGACATACAATTAGAATCATAGTGCAACTTTAACAATGAGGCAGCGATCTTGATCTGGATCCTCGCATTGTGAGATGTGTCGCTCCCTCGATCCACATTGCAGATTGTCCCGTATAGATGTATGAATGTCGCAATGGGAGGACATATTCTCTCATTCAGAATTTACGAACAACATCAGGTTAGGAAACGAAGCGCAGGGGAAAGAGTAATTGTACGACACGGAGAAGGCAGCCGATCAATCGCCTATTCATGCATATATGTGCAGATTATGTCCTTGCACTTGGGAATGCGGTCATATACGCCTGGTGTCCGTGGGGGTTAGCAGCAACCGCGCCCTAATAGCATTGGTAATTACTCCTGCAGTGCGAGAACGTACCCAGTCGCCACACTTTTAAGGAGCAGGCATTGCCCTCTAACTATCCTCTATCGTCATACGGCCCTCGACGAGTATGGAATGACCCCAATACTTGCTGCGCTCATCCAGATGGTCATGTTTGCTCCTTACCCCGGCTTCCGCGCCCTCCACAAATTTGCTCTGATCGCCTGAGAGGAATTATTCCCATATTGCTGGGCGTGGTCTAGTTATCCATCATCATGATTCGCCAATAAACTACCCCAGAAAAATGACATAGCTCCTTATGGGATATATCCAAGTCCTCGTTTTAGCGCATTCCCCCTTCATGGAACCAGCACAGCCCAGTAAAATAGTCGGTCGGTCAAGCTTTGGCTCGTCAGATGAATTCTGATCATAAAATAGAGAAACCTATCAATCACATCATTATGCGAGAAAATCCGCACAGCATAGAAGCCCGGCTCCCCCTTGTCGGCCGTCCATGCATGCACCTTCGGGCGACGGATTTGCCCTCACGGTCAGAACAAAAATGAGCTGACGCACTCCTGAAAGCTTTCATGCCAGAATACCGCATCCCCATCTACCTCGGTCATTTTTGTTGTTCTCTTCGATTGGTTGGACCCTAACCCCGCGTCCCCAAGCTGTCAGGTGCATCCCGGCCCTTGTCACCCCCGCACTTCAGCATCTCAGCGTCATACAAACTATAAGAGAGGAAGGCGCCATGTCGCGTCTCTCCTTCCTCTTGCTTTTTGACAGTCTCTTGCCCAGCCTGTTGCCACCATGCTGTTTCTCGATCTGCCCGACGAACTCCTCCTCTTGGTTGGGGAGGTCATTCCTTTGCAGCGCGACCTAAGCTCCCTCACAAAAACAAACCGCCGTCTCTACTGCCTCTTATCAGACCTCCTCTTGAAAATCAACATGCAGGACTCCAACAGTTCGGCTCTGGTATACGCCGCGCAGCATGGCAACCTGGCCGTCGTACAGCGGATGGTCGAGCTGGGCGCGGAAATCAACGCCACAAACCCCGACGCCTACACTGTCCTAGACTGTGCCGCATCCGAAGGCCACGTGGATATTGTCAGGTATCTGCTCAAAAAGGGCGCCAGTCATCGGTTCACGGTCGAACGGCCCTGTACGCCTCTTTGCACTGCAGCAGCAGCAGGGCACGCGGATGTCGTTCGCGTCTTCCTCGATCATCACGAGCCTGAACCGAGCGAAAAACAAGACGACCAGTCAGAATCGCTTGTGATCCCCGGTGTAACTGCCTTCAATGTATCTCAGAGAACGGTACAGAATATGTTCACAATGAACGTGAGCAAGACGGAACAAGAGACACTCGAGTACACCATCCCGCTCTTCCTGGCCATTCTGCACTCCCACGACGAGGCTGCGCTTTCACTCATAGAGGATCAGAGAGTCAATATCAACTACCGCGATCTCTGGGGGCGAACACCACTGATGTGGGCCTTGACGTGCGGGAGGAGAAAACTGGTCAGGGCTCTTTTGCAGCACGGCGCGGACGCCAATGTGCATGATGAACATTCTGGCCTGACGGTGCTTATTACTGAGATACGACGGCCCAAAGCGCGCCATGTGAGACTACTATTAGCTCACAACAAGGTCGATCCGAACCTCCCAGACCGTCATTCTTGCACTCCGTTTTGGGCTGCACTGGACTCGTGGGATGTCACCATGCTCAAGCAGTTGTTGTCAAGGCCCGACCTTGACGTGAACAGGCCGCGTAATGGGATCACGCCTCTTCTACATGCGATTTCGAACAAGCAAGAGGACGTGGCAATTCTCCTCCTTAAACACCCTAGTCTTGACAGCACCTCTATCAACAGCATGGACCCCAACGAGCGAACTCCGCTTTCCTATGCCTCAGAATACGGTCAGGTTTGGCTGACCGATATGCTGCTGGAAAAGGGCGCAGATCCGCAATTGGCCGATGTTGATGGACGCGTTCCTCGGTCGTATGCTGCCGCGAGAATAGAATCCCAACCAGTCACGTCTCCAACTCAAACAGGACAGGCCGTGACCGACTCGGGCGAAGTTCACGCGCAAGCGCCCATCTTCTTGGCTATCCATCACGGCCACCTGGACACTCTTGAAACCCTGGTCAACATGGGCGCGGATCCGAGCCAGCAGAACGAGGACGGCCATACACCACTGCATTGTCTGGTAAAACGGTCAGGAAGACAGCCAGTCCTGGCCCCGGAGGACGAGCAGGCGATTCGATTTCTGTTACAACATGGAGCAGATCCAAGGATAAAAGACAATTGCGGGATGACGGCTCTTGATATGGCGCGAGTATACGGCTGGGGTGAACTGATGGGAGGCATCCTGAGGTCATCATTTCTTAGCATTCGCGGGGAAGACGGCCGTGGCAGTTGGGAAGACGCAAATATACCCCCAACGTCAGAGGGATGTGCAGCGGCCGGAGTGTGCTGGACAAAACGACGTACTTGGAGGGTTGGAGTTGGATATGAGTCTGATTGGGTAGAGTCCAGAGAACCTTGGCGTGTTTAGGTGAAGGGGCTGGTACTCTCGCATTTTTATTGAGGCGTTGTTACAGTCAGACCTAGGTCTCTCTTGCCCTACCGAGTTGCATCACTCGGATATAGCTTCTCTTAGGGCGTGGTCTGATAGCACTTAGACAATTGGCTTCACTATGGTCAGCGGCTGGCAGGCTCGCCGGTAGTTATTACTCTATTGCCATTATAGTGGCTTAATCGACAACTGATTTCTAATCCATCACCCACTCATTCCATTCTGACATGTAGAGAGATGGAGTAAACACAGGTAATCCACCCGCCGCTGCACTTTTCCCTAGCGCATTCCAGGCTTGGCGAGGCCAGCTTCTGACGTAGCATGGGCATATATCTGCTCGCCATGCTGGCAGTTCGTCCAGTTGTATCCCGGACAGGACCAAAAACAACTGACTGGGATCCCTTTACTTCCAGGGAAGTCTTCCAGAAATATCGTCCTGTTTGTTATCATGCACGACGCCGTACCATCAACTTTATGTTTCGTATTTCGAAGGGGGGGGGGGGGACGGGCGTGTTGCGAAATGCCCTATATGCTGCGTATTTACCTGACAACAGATAAATCGCAATTGTATGCAGTTATCTTTAGTCATAAAGCACCGGCCGTTGCTTGAGGGGTTCAAATTTCTAAATTTTCTTCAAAATATGAGAAGCAATGCGTCTTATACAAGTTGTGAGGTTTGAGAGGCAAGGAATGCGTCCACGATTCTTTCAACATCGCGGCGCCGGAAACCCGGTGAGCGGCCGAGGCAGATTGCAATGCGGACGAGGGCTACACGTTTGTCAGCAACGGAAGAAGAGTAGGAAAGAAAATCTGAACATACACTGCATAAACCGCGCCAAATCCGTTGCAGCCTGCTCTCTCAACCCCAGCCCTAACGGGACGGTACCCGCGCCCGGGCTAGACGCTGGAAAGACGACCCCTCTCTCTGTTAGATATCCCTGCAGATCGCCGAGATCAAACCATATATCTTCAACCTCGTCGCCCATGTCCGCGGTAAAGGCAGACACATCCTCTTGCACAGCCGCCGAACTGCGAGGAGAAGGGAATGGATGGTGCACGTTCCCGTTAGGAACCGGATAATGCGTCCCTGCGCCGCCGATTCTGAAAAACGGGATATGATCCCACTGGTCCATGCTCTTGTGCCCTGCTCTAGCAAGCAACCAGTCTTTGAAGTACTCAGCCACAAAGGCGCGGGGCATAAGAGATAGCAGGATACGGAACGGCCGCTCGATGCGGCGCTGCGGGACTGACGGGTTCGCAGTGACGAGGTACGCTTGGTAGCTGCAGGTTACGTGCAAGCGGTCGATGAACTCGGGAATGGACATGGTCATTGCCTCCCCCGTCGTACCGTCAGAACTAGAGCTAGACGATGACGGAAGCATCCCCCGCTTGTGACCGGTATTATCGAACAGGGAGCCGGCGACGCTCTCGCTATGAGGGATCGCCGGCAGCGCCAAGCAAGCCTGTACTGTATTCCCGAGCGGCTTGAGCAGCTCCGGATGCGTGTCTAGAGCTCCCGAGCGGACGAGATCGTCGCCGAACGAGATCACCGCCGTGCTGATCTGTTTCATTGCGGCCTCGAGCTGGCCGATGCGCTCCTTCAGCGAGGAGACGCTTGCCTCTTTGCGAGAACGGTAGGCGCGCTGCGCCATGCGGACTTGGGTGCGGCGGCGCTGCGATGGTTACATCAGAAACACAATGCGATACAATACCCCGTCTTCGGTCTATGGATGCGCCTTACCTCTTCTGCATTTAGACCACCATCCTCAATGTGTTTTCTGGGCCGCCCCCGTTTCTTGGCTGGCTCAGAGGCCCGCTGCTTTGGCGGCCGATTTCTGGTTGCAGGTGCAGAAGCAGTGGCGGTTGTGGATTCGTCTGCACTGGTATGCTGGTTGCCAGAATCCGTGCTCGACTGGTTATCGTTATCCACAAGCAGCCCACCAAGTAACGGCACGGCGCTGTTATATGTGATATCTGCCTGAGGCTGGAGTTGAGCCTCCGGGACCGGATAGGAGGATGCGGAGAGCAGCTGGTCCAGATCCCCCCACCCTCTGCCTCCAGGTCCGGCTACGGCGTCTGCCTGCGTTGACCGCGGAAGGATATCGGCATCCACACCGAGGTCCCAGGGGAACAAGGCATCGGTGGAATCAGTGGTGAGGGCCCAATTCACGCTGTTGTAGAACTCTGTCTCCATTTGGGCGATGCGATATATCAGTGTGCTGTTGAAGGCAGAGTCCAGCTGCAGGGCAGAGCTCGTGTGGGGAACAGAAACGGGATGGCAGCTGAAGGGAATTTGTCAGCGACCCCCCGAAGGAGCATGTGATTTGCTTCTTATGGCTTAATAAGCAAGACAAAGTCATTATTTGTAATCAACGCCTCACCAGTGTACTCAACCACACCATGCTATCAACCACCATCGATACTACTCACCTCACTTTGGACACTGTGCGAGACTATCGATAAATGGAAAGAACAGGCTTTAGATTACAGCAAATACTATAAACGCGTGACAAGTTTCAGGCTTTTTATAGTATGATACTTTGGACTAATCGTCGACGCTCTTGTTGAAAGGGCTCGCATACGGGTGATGAGGAATCCACTTCGCAAACTCCAGAGATCAGAGATATGAATACTTATAGAGGTGGCTGTTAGAGCCAAATTTGGAGGATAGAATGATAGGCTAGGTAGGACGCGTCATCCTTGCTTGCTATAACCCTAGGGTTGACTCTATACTCCACCCAGTCAGGAAGAATCATGCATATGGGAATTCGGCCAAGGCTCAGTCATCTCAGTGTGCACATATTTATGTTCGATTATTGTGCAAGCTGATATCTCGGTGTGGGGACGAAGGGGAAATGAATAGAAAAGAAAAGAAGGAACAGAAGAAAGAAGAGAGAAAGGGAAGGAAAAGGAAAGGAAAACAGCCTCTCAAGCAGTCCCACCCATCCCGCGACCATTGACCTCTTCAGTGCATCCTGGGAATGGATATGAACTGGTCGAATGGTAGTAGACACTCACGTAGACCCCCTTCTCCTGGGAGTACGCAAAGGAGATCAAGGCCTGGAGTCTTGTTGTCTGACTGATATCGAGATGGGGGCTATTTTAAGCACATGAGTCCATGGCCAACCTACAGAGCAAAAAGAGTACTCACTAGACTCGTCTTAGCACATCCACATACCCATCGGCCTTCTCCTGCCACGCTGGCCCCAGACTCCTAAAGAATCTCGACAGCGCCAGAGCGACCTTGAGATCATTCTCCCCATATACGGGGATGTATACCTTCGGCGCTACTTTGTTGGAGCCAGCCCAGATCTCATAGTTCCAGAATAGTGGCAGGAAGCCCTCGACCGTCGGGCCATACTCGAGTTTCTCCTCGTCCCCCTTTGAAAACAGTCGGTCATCCTTATTGATCTCCAGTAAGTGCCAAAGGCGCCGAAGGAGCGAGAGTCCCTCGAGTGTCGTCTCGTCGTTGAGCCGGCCACCCATCGTCCACAGTTCCTCAACTTTGCCCAGCGAGACCTCGTTGATGATACCGTAAATCTTAAGTCGCGTCTGGACTAGAGGCACACAGTCCCACGCAATGAACGTCCGTAGATCCCACGACCCACTATCCTCCATATACTCATCAACCAGTTCGAGTGCCTGTTCACAATCGAGATGGTCCTTGATCTGCTCAAGCGAATCACGTATCAGTGTAGCAACCGGAACCCCGGTTGCAAGACTCTTCCATCGCGGATGCATATAACACTTGATCACCGTCTTGTCCCCCTTCATATCAAACCCTAGAGCAGTATGCGTCTTGATCCCATAAGCATCTAGGTTTTTAAGGGCCGCCGTTTCCTCGTCCAATATGAAAATCGTATCCCGGACATGGTCGAAGAGCGCCATATCAAATCCTTCCAACCCTTGCTCCAGCAACCCTGCAAGCAAATTCTCTGTAGGTCGCTTGTTCAACGGATCTGCAGCATCCTTCCCGGACGGGTAACTCAACGGTTCAAACGCACTCCGAATAACGGGATTACCTGACGCCTGGAAATTAAGACTATATTCAATTGCGAGCCCCTGTCGGCTGACGATGCTGAACCAGGTTGGTGGATAGGTGCCGAGGAAGGGGAGGAGGTGGCGGTGGAAGAAGAGGAGGTGTTGGTATTGTTCGTCGGTTGTGTATTGCGAGGCTTGGAGGAACCGGGCGAACAAGGAGCCCGAGTCGAGCCACCATTGTCTCTGGGCCTCATTCGTGAAGGGCAAATAGGAGGTAAGAAGAGTAAATGGCTGCGTGGAGGTAGGCTTGGGGCCTAGCTTGCCCTGAAGTGGTAACGACGTCGGGCTTATCTGCAGCTGGTTTTCGTTGCTGATAGACCGCATTCTTTTTCTGGCTTGGAGATCTTGGCCGAAGGGAGAAATATTAGAGCGAGTAATATGGCGTTGTAGTTCGCATAAATTGACTTGCACAGGTGCTTCGAAGAAAACTGCTGCGTTAGGGCATGG
Organism: Aspergillus foveolatus; assembly: GCF_047715535.1. NCBI lineage: Eukaryota > Fungi > Ascomycota > Eurotiomycetes > Eurotiales > Aspergillaceae > Aspergillus > Aspergillus foveolatus. The sequence continues at coordinate 341,844 of NW_027396087.1, read as the reverse complement.
CGAACCCCACTGGGACATAGTCCCTTTTAATAAATAACACCAACTTTGCCTCAACCATCCCTCCAATATTCGCTGTCCGACGTGTAGAAGCCCGCGAATCAATGAGAGAAAACAATGCCCGACGGGGCTGGGTCTACAGCAGAAGCAGCAGCAGGAGCAACACGGCACCTTCATGCGAACCAGTCGTTCATGTTCCCGTCGTCCCGTGCATGTTATGCATGTGTAGATACATCAACCTTTACCAGCTCGATTGAGAATGCACCCAGCCACGTCGTCATGTTGATATTAACTGAGTTTGTTATGAAAAACATGAAGAGTTTCTTTCCTTCCGGGCCAGCCTCGTCTGATATCGGACTATTAGGCTCGAGCCGAGCTATATACTGCGGATGGCGCCTCTACTGTTTGCTTGGGCAAACCTCTTTCCTTTAGCTATTCCAAGCTAAGGTAACCGAGCGGGCTAGACGGTCTAGATCAGTTAACCATTCGGTTGAATGTCCCGTTCTTACATGCTTTGGGCACCATCCGAACACGAGGCCAAATAGACCGAATACGAGATCAGCAACGACTGGTAGCTTGGGTGGCGGGACGTTCACGATCCATGACAGTAACTACGTTTTGCCGCGACTAGACCTTATTAGAGCTCTGGACCTGAGTTAAAGTTGTTGCAATCAGCATAACTGCTTCGAAGTCGGAGGGAGGGGGGGAAAGAAAAAATTTAAGAATAAGAGGACGACCTCAAATGCTAGATTGAGGCTCTGGGAGCAGGGTTCCTGCTATATTTAAAACGAAAAAGAGCCGCTTTCTTAGATCTACTGAGCTAGGGTTAAGAAAATCACGATATCCCCATCTTGACCAATTCAACGTATTGAAATGCATACTTGAATAGAATTATACTAATACCAGATTGCAGTGCTATAGAACAGTCAGCACCCGTGGAAAGAGGAAGCAATGTGAACCCCATAATAAAAGCAGTACAGCTGAAGGATAATATCTCCCAGAGAGCCCTTCCACCATCCCTTCAATTTCGGAAAGCTCTTCAGAGCCAACAAGTGTGACTTCGTTTCTCCGGTGTCTTGATACCAAATGGGTGGCTGCGGGCTTCACAGCCCGCGGGAGCAGAGTTTCCAGCCGTTGCTTTTGAGCGGGGAAAGGGCATTCGAGCTGTCGCTTACCAGGGAGCTTGGCAGATAATGCCGAGCGGCGTCCCGTTCTTGAAATAGTTGATGGTAGTAGAACGGGGATTGTAACTGTTGCTCTTGATCAGCTGGCTCAGGTATCGGAGGGAGATGGGGAATGTGGTGTAGAGGTGACCGGCGTCCTGTCACTTTAAGAGTGGTGGTTAGGGCGGCCATGGCGCTGATGAAGGGAAAGCAGGGCGTTTGTTGTTTTGCTATGGATGTCGTCTTGGTACTAGGTGTAGATAAACCAAGTAGTTTCTACTAGAATTACAATTGAGGCTTTGGTGCTGTTAACAAAGACCATAAACACTGGAGAGATGCCTTTATACCCCTTTGAGCCCGTATTCCTATCCCATCTGATTTGGTATGGTATAGCTATAACATAGATGTCTCGCAACGTGCACCTTAGCGTCAGTCTTATCTCACCACTTGGCTCTCCTAGACGAAATACTCGCCGGCTTACGGGCCGAATATCCATGTGTGACTTATGCTGACAACGCCCTTGCCTCACTCACAGAGTATCAAGCTGCATAACTCACCAATCACGCCATTAGGGCCTCTTGAAGTTACTAGGCTGTGAAGTCTTTCCAATTCTGGGCCCACGGCTGATATCTAGGGTGACTGCACCTCAACCCAGAGCGGGAAGTTGCTTACCCCGTTAGCTGCCCCTACGTATATTAGCCGTTAGCAAGCAAGAGTTATGCGCCAAAGGGCACACCAGCTTGCATACACGCCATTGGGTGCATACTCTCGTACAATCTGTCCTCATTGGTTAAAGAGGTTGGATGTGCTCAGTTTTCAAACACGGCTTTTTAAAGAGGATGCGCCGACGCCTACAAATGGTAGGGCACAATGATGCCGATCCTTGGCCAAAGCTGTTCGTATTCATGACAATGATCCATACCAGTTTCCATTATCCGGTAGTAATGCTTAAGAAACCTCGTTACGGGCATGACTGTCCACTGGAACTCCCTGGCTTTGTTGGATTGCAGGAGCTTTGAGTCAGAGCGCGCGGAAGAGTACCACGCCCGCTCTTAAAAGTCTTCAGGCCACTCAATAGGCAAGCACTCTATGCTTACTAAAGAATCCAGACGCGTACAGGGTAGACTTGTCTCACCGATTCCGCAGCACAACGTCGAACTCCTGGTGAGCGGAGCAGGTGAACTTCCCTCCACCTAACCACGTCCTGAACACTAGCATATCACAGCTACAGATGCTCACTTTATCTCGGTAATATATAAACCGTTATGGCTTAGCACACTCGAGGCAATCAGGTAACGCTCAGGTGAAAGGATGGCTCTGCGTTTCGATGAGCTTTGAGGATTAGGGTTTAATTCTGGTCGCTTAGGACACCAGGAGGTATACGTGTCTAATATCTTTTCTGTACCACCGCGTGCATTATGCTTGTCTCACTAGTCGTGGATCAGCCTTTTTACAGCGAGGTCAATTTGCTGTAAATCAAATCTATTCTTGATTCCAAACATAAGGGCGAGCACCCAACGCTCTCCATTCTGTTGAACTACATCCTCTGTTTAGGCTGGTGCTTCGAGCCATATTCATTCCTAGGCTGCAGGTGCAATTGATGGCGCGCCTTTCCCCTCGCGCGCCTTGTAAGGATCACTGTGACTGTCCTCTAAGCAAGTCTTTACAATCATTGTTCGGCGACAAAAATCACACTGTGGAATCATTTTCTTTGAACCCAATAGAGTCTACTGTCTATCCCTCTCTATCAAGTCTCTAACATTCAAGTGGCCAGGCATCTTCGGATATACCATGATATATTGAGCACCCCAGCATCAATAAGTATACCGATACTCTGGATGCTTATCCCCCAGGATCTCAAACTGCTCCTCAAAGTTAAGTCCTTCCAGCCCTGGCGCACTCAGAATCTCCGTTCTCTTCATCTCCTTTCGCTGATTCAGCCAGATCAAAAGACCGATTTGGAGTACCAATCCCACAAGCGAAACCACGATGAGCGACAGATTCACCGTCGCACCTAAGGTATAATAAGGCGCCGAACTCTTCGGGTAGATCCAAGTACTCAGCACCCCGCCAGAACTAGTAGTGACAAACCCGAGTGCAACGGCCGTGGCGCGCCGAACATGGCCCGCTGTATTGTTGGGAACCCATGAGATGAGACACGGCGCTGCGGCGTAGATGCCTGTGACGAGCAGGATAAGCGCCGCGTAGCGAAGTGCGATGCTGCGGCCGACGAGCATGAGTGCTGCGCCGATGAGGGCGATGGAGGTTGTTACAAAGGCGCAGATCCCACGCTGCCTATACCGGTCCGCTATGTATGCTGTGATCATGGTCACCACGAAAGCGACAGCGTACGGTGGGACGGTCATCAGCTGGGTCTTTGTGTTGGAGTATCCCATTGCTTGCACGATTGAGGGAGAAAAGTACGCGAGCCCGAAAAGACAGGTCCCGCTAGAGAAGAGGATGACTAGGACGAGGAGGACGTGGACGTCTTTCAGGACTGACAGAACCTTTTGGATTGTGACTTTGTCAGACTCCAAGAGGTTGGCGTCGGACTGGAGACGGCGCAGGCAGTGTTGTTTGTGTCGCGGCGTGAATGTGAGCACTCCCTCTGGTGTGTTCGGCAGCATGGCAAACGAGAACAGGCCGAAACAGACAGTGAATAAACCCTCCAGGATGAAAATCCACTGCCAGCCGCGCAGACCACGGGTCCCGTCCATCTGCTGGATTGCAGCCGCTAGAAGACCCGAGAATGCACCGCTAAGAGAGGCGGCAGAGAAGAAGAGTGCAATGCGCACCTGCAGTTCATGACGGCGGTAGAAGCCAGAGAGATAAAGCACTATTCCCGGGAAAAGGCCCCCTTCACACAGACCGAGGAAGAAGCGGCAGGCTACAAATCCGTTGAAATTGCGGGCCTGGCATTGCAAGACCGTGACGAGGCCCCAGGACGTGCAGAGGGTCGGCAGCAGGATGCGAGGGCCGATTTTCTTCAGGACGAGGTTGGAGGGCAGCTCCGCGAGGATATAAGGAACATATGTAACGGTAATCGCTGTCCGGTCAGACGGCCTTCTAAACACTGTTGGGTTGAGGCGCGAACGTACCGACTTTATACTGGTAGTCGCTCAGACTGAGATCGGTATCCAAGCCAGCCTAGACAGTCAGCCAGCAGTCAGCCAGTTGGTCCTTGAGGTATAGGCGCGACGTACCACTCGGGCATTGCCGACATTCGCGCGGTCCAGCCAGGCCAGCAAATACAGGATGAGTGTCATGGGCATCAGGATCAAGTCGAGTCGGTTGAGAGTCTCGCGGTCGAGCTGGCGCTCCTCCTCTGTTGGAACATCTTCGACAAACAGCTCTTGGGGTTTCCCCGAGTCAATGGCACTCATATTCAAAAACTGTCAGAACAATTATCCTGATTGTACTGAGTACAGCAACAATGGGCCTGCTAGGCTTTTTATGCAATCGCCGCGCCAAGTGCCTGACGACCCCGTAAAACGACCCCGTAGAGCTGCCAAGCGTCCAAAGCCGATATGAGATCCGTGGCGGGGACGGCTTCTTGGCTGTCAAGATATGGGCACTTGTTGCGAGCTGATGGGTGGGGTTGAGTCGACTCCAACTGGACGGGGTACGCCAGGAGGATGGTGATTATCACGTTAGCATAGGGCAGAGCCATCAAGATGCCCCTCCCCCGCACATAATTGGCGGATTGCGGGGACGGCAGTCGAGGGAGGGTCCAGACTCTGATGCAGACTCTCAGTAGTGCCTCGGCAAAGGCATCGTCTCGGTAGTTGGACCTACCCGATCCCAGCGCTTCACTTGGCTGCAGTATTGGTGAGATACTGGTCCATTTGACGTATAACGGAATGGGCCGCGTCTGCCCGCGTCTGTTGTTGACAGGTCGTTGTTTTACAATGTCAACCGCGATCTTTCCGCTGACGCATCATTTAGTATGATGATATGCATTTCTGGGAAACCATTTCTCGACTATGCTCGACGATCAATGCCCATTCTGGGTTCTTCAGCACTGGTCTGGCTTTTCGCTCGAATGAGAGGATCTTCAGTGACACCCGTTCTTCTCATACAAAAGAATACTGCTCCTGCGCAATAAAAATGCCCTTATACCCATTATATCTGGGCGGCAAGCTACGGCACGTCGATGCTCTGGAATGCTGTTCATCGCGGACAGCTTCTCCATACGCAACTGTCCAGGCTTACACTGTGATGTGTACTATCTAAGCTTACATTGTGACGTGCGACTTGCATTCGAACTTGGAAGAAACAGCTTAAACTATTTGATGGCCTCCTTCAGACTTGAGAGTTAAACTAGCTGCTAATCGTCAATCAGGTGAGTTCAAAAGAATCCTATTGCAGTGTGCACTGATACGTTGACCAGTTCTCCCAAATGGTTCATGGGACAGTCTTTCCACCCAACCACTGCCTTGCTAGACAGTGTACTGTCTAAAATGAATCCAGCAGCGGAGAATCCTCTGCTTACCAGTTAGATCTGGTCCTGGAAGGTCTCCAGGATGAGGTGCAGTATTGAAGTGTAATTTGTTAGAAGTCGTATACCCGAGAATCCCTGCATGATTCTTGCGGTGAATGTCGGTGTTGAAAGGATGTACGCATAGGTATATGAACAGAGCTCATAATTGCAAAGACGCAAGATGCCGCGAGGAAAAATCAGCTAATTCATCCATTACTGTACATCGTCTACCCAACGACCAGAGTTCATGCCCGCGTCCGCTCGAACGGTGAGTTATCTCCTATAAGTGCCACCACCGCGATACGTAATCGAGGCGTGGGATCTTCGCCCTTTCCTCAGGGTCTCTAGGCAGCACAGTCAGGTATCCCCCTTCCGGGGTATATATCACCTCGCCCGGATTCCGAGGGGTCCTACAAAGAGCCCAAGGCGATAGATGTGCCACACATTTCAAATGACCACCTCAGCCGTCGCCAGATGTTTCGGCAACCATGGGCGAAAATATACTGTAACGGACCAGGCTATCGTTGTTCAGTTTCGGCAGGAAGCGATGGCGGAGTCCAGATCAGCGAGGGCCTGGTCAGATCCTGTCCTGGAGGCAGATCGAATGACCGGAAGAATGGTGCGACGTAGCCTCTGGGAAAGTCCAGGCTGCCCGCGAGGACTCCTCGCTCTCTGGGCCCTGGGGATATCTCTGCTGGCACTGGAAGGGATAGTGCCCATCATAGACTCAAGCCGAGATCTGAGAGAATGGCAACGGTGGTCCATATTTTCTCAGCTCTCCGGATATCTGTGTCGTTCCATTTAGTGTACGCATATAAGTCTCGCATCATGGTTCGTTCCGGTGCCAACGCTCTATTGCTGAAGAGACTAGTGTCTTGCGAAGGTTTCCTAAGGGGCGGATTAGCTTCCACAATCAGCGAGCTTGAGGGGGATGCTTATGAGCGGTGGGTAGATGTTGTACTTCGGTTCGCCGAGGACCAAAATCTTATCGGAAACGTAGATCATCTGTTGGCAGTCGCTAGGTGGAGATCTGATGTATGCTGCTGTTGCGTCCTGTTAGAACCGATCATAAAAGAGATCATAACTTCTGGGTTCGTGCGAGTAGCTGGAGGCTTCCACATCTATTTGATGCGCCGATGGGCAGATGATAACTGGGATGGCTAGATAAGTATACTTATATAATTTCCTATCTTGTTATAGGTAGGCTTATTAGTATAGCTCCTATCTAAAGGTGTAGTTTCTGTTCCTGACCATCATGTAGCTAGAACCTATAAGCAATCTTTCCGTACTCCAGGTCTCCTATTAGCCAATTTACATTGGCCGCCACTTCATTGTAACAAGGAGAGTCCGACATATGGTAAGGCCTTACATAGAGGATTGATGCTAGATATAACCAAGAGAGTCCTCCTTAGGGTCAGGTCTCGATAGGTCCTAAGGATATAGATCGAAAGGAAAGTTCTCGGAAAGAGAAGAGATGCAAGTCATTGACAATATTGGCTATCCTTGTTCATTCTGAAGAAAGGGCACGAAATACAAAACTAACTAATATCGAAGAGTGTCCTTGAAGCCTTGGATATTCTAGTCCTTCATAACTGCAACAAGCCAATTCATACTCCTATTCCAGTCATGCTCATAATATGCAGAAGCATATTGTCGATACGACCCTAATCCGTTTTAGGATTAGTATCATATTCTAAATATAACGGCGGGTTATCATTCTTCCGCGCTTCGTCACGTCAACTGCGACAACAGGTCGATTGGTTGTCATTGCCTTTGTCAATCCGACAGGAGAGTATTATTAGAGTTGGTAAATAGAGCTTGCAACCGGGTATACGCAGAATATTAGAGGGGGGTGAAGGAACAAGAAAAGATTACAGGGGAAGAGGTTAGAACAGCAAGAATAGCAACAACAATAGCAGTCATTAGGTACTTGCAAGAGCTTTGAGGCCTTATGGCAGTACAGCGTATCAAGAAGCGATCCCATAAAAGGTACAACTACTCAAAGTAATCAAAAGAGAATATACAGGTCCTGCTTTCCATGAACGAATCGGCAAGTAACCACAGGTAACCACGCATCACGTGCGCAGGAACGCCTTTGCGATCGGCTCCCTCGGGGAGACTCGCCAGCTTAGCTCAGGCACCGTGGGCAGTCGGTGCACGGAATTGGCCAATGCCGGTGCCTGAGCTTCGTAACCTGGGTTCTGAGCTGGGTACAATGGTCTAGTATGTTCCTGACACTATCGAAGCCCAGTGAGGATTGCGCGATGGCGCCCCGCCGAATTTCTAATCATTGCGCCTCGCTGACAAACCCCTCGAGAGGACCCCGTCGCCCGCCTTTCATTGGCTGGCTTGTGCGGAATTAACAATCGCACAGTCTGGCCCTGTGGGCGATATAAGACCGCTGCCCCTCTACCCATCTTCATGATTTCTAAGTCCAACTCTTAGACTGTACATACAAGCGTCTCTAGCAGCGCAAATCACAATGGTCGAGTTCAAGAATCCCGCTACTGCCACCCTCCTCGAGGCCGTCAAGGCTCGCCGCACCATCTACGGCCTCAAGGCCGAGAGCCCCGTCTCCGATGACACCATCGAGGCCATTGTCCGTGATGCCGTCCTGCACGTGCCCAGCTCTTTCAACACGCAGACCTCGCGCGTGGTTCTGCTGCTGAAGGAGGAGCACCAGAAGGTCTGGGACATTGCCCTCCAGGCCATGGAGGGCCTCGTGGCTGCGGGTGCGCTGCCCAAGGAGGCGTTTGAGTCCTCGACGAAGCCGAAGCTAGAGGGATTCCGTGCTGGCTATGGAACTGTACGGCTCACTACCCGGTCAAGATATAATAAAGTGCTGACAAGCTCAGGTCCTCTTCTTCGTTGACTACGACGCCCTCAAGGACATCAAGGAGAAGTTTGCCATCTACGCTGACAAGTTCGATCCTTTTGCTCTCGAGTCCAATGCCATGTCTCAGTACCTGGGTATGCATCAATTTGTCGGCGGTATTCTTGGTATGGTCTTTTGCTGACGGTCTTTCCCAGTCTGGACCGCCCTCGCCTCTGAAGGCTTCGGCGCCAACCTGCAGCACTACAGCCCCCTGATCGACGAGCAGATCGCCAAGCAGTGGAACATCCCTGCCAACTGGAAGCTTGATGCCCAGCTTGTTTTTGGTACTCCCACCTCTGGTCCTCTGGAGAAGACCTTTGCCCCCATCGAGGACCGCTTCAAGGTGTTTGGCAAGTCCGCGTAAATTCTGAATAGCATCATAGACGCCGCGGGTGTTGATGAGTTATGAAGCGTGCATATAGATTAGAATCTGAGACTTATTAATCTAAACACTCCCTGCACTCTTAAGTATTAACATAGTATCCGCGGTCGTGAACGCCTAGCGCCAGAACTCCCAAATACGCCTGAGCAAACCTAAACAAAAAAGCAGTATTTATGAAAGATAGGCATAGCCGGCCTACTTACCCTCCAGAAGCTCGACACCTCCCTCAACCCCCTTCCTTACCCTCCTCGCCGCCTTAATCAACCTCCCAGGATGCCAAACCAGCCAGAGCACCATGACACATGCCATCAACGCTCCATCAAACAAATAAATATACACCTCGCGACTTCTCACATCCGCTCCATGCGGACTGCCAAACTCGATCGTCCTTACCAGATTCCTAACAACCATACACCCGCAGACTCCATACAGAACTCCCATATAAACCCTCCAATTTCCGACCCCTTCATCAAGCGAAATAGCCGTCGGATGCGCCTCAAGCCGCCGATGAAACATAGAAGCAATCCAAATAAACCATCCAAACACAACGAGCGTGAAGATCAACCCTGCCAGGATGGCTTTGTTCCCGATGCTTATGATTTTCTCGTCTCCTGTGACTTGGAGGCCCGCGCCGACGAGCTGCGTCAGCAGACAGATTATGTCGTTGAGCACGAATAGCACGGTCAGTCTTTTCGGACGGATGGGTGAGTGTTCTTCTGCGTTCAGAGCCGTCATCAAACGGGACAGCGTCATGTAGATGCTCGCGGAGAGTAAGGGGGGCGCGCAGAGGAGGAGCATTTGCTGTTGCGCCCAGGGCCCGATTCCGGTGCGGTTATTGTGCGAGCGGGCACGGCCGTGGTAGCCAAATGTTTCGCCTGCATGAACTTGTCAGCATCTCGTCATTCGTGGCTTGTGCTTGGCCGTACTGGGATGGTTGGTTTGGAATTGGATGGGGGAACGGCGAAGGGGAGTAAACATACAGATCCCGCCGAGAACGAATGGAATAAAGTATGCGGCTCTGTATGGGATCATGAGGACAAAGTGGACGAGGGTTGCAATGGCGAAGATGGCCATGAAAGCGTAGCCAGCTGGGAGGGAAGGGTTGTAGGGATAGAATTCGACCCAGGGAGAGGAGCCGTTGACTCCGGGGTGGAAGGTAAAGTCCATTGCTTGATAGAGAGTCTGATGCTCAGGACTCGATGATGGAAAGATTTGCAGTAGAAGAAAAGTGAATAATAACTGTTGAAGAGAGATTGAGGTGCTTATGGTCAACCCTCTTATAACTTCAGGGTCCATCAAACGGTTTCAATTAATTGCTTTTTTCGGTAATTCAGGAACGAATACGGGTGGGGCGGCAAAAGCTTCGAGATTTAAGTGGAGATGCGTGTTATTTTTAGGGCTGCTGTAGATTTCATTAGAGATTTTGCTGGGTTTTCTTCGAAGCGGATACAGAGCAGACCATGTTATTGGACAAATCGCCATGAAGGCAGAAGTATAACGGGCTCATGGCCCCACGACGAACACTGAGGGGATCCATCCGAATGCTTAGATACATTAGATTATGGTCAATATCAAGGTGCTTATGCTACATCATCCTCCAGAAGCTATGACCTCCTCGGGCCATGCAATCCGGTCATGATAGGCTGGAGGCAAGCAGGCCCTAATCCCCATGATGATATGTCGGTCCCACCCGCGCATAAACCAGACCTCATCCATATAGCGAAGCAGGATGGTCCAGTGAGCCAGGATCACCAGCGCGATCGGCTCTCTTTTTTCCAGTCTCTCAATCATCATCTCTGGAAGACGAAACGTCCATCCCATCGTATAAGGCATCAGTTCTGGTGGAGCGGATCCGGCTTTACGCGCCTGGTATGCATCTCCAAAGCAGCCGATCAGGTCGTCAGTCACCCGATTGTAAAAGTCTCTGTCCGCTTGAGCCTCAGCAATGACAGTGGCCTTAACCTTCTGGAGATGCTGAATTTGTCGCGAGAGTTCCGTGTCGAGTTCATGATCAGGAATATCTGCCGGCTGCTCTTTCTCTGAAAGGGCAAGCACGCCTGTAAAGATCTCCGCTTGCTTCTGTGCTAGGATTGCACGCACTCCATGCAAAAGGACCAGCCACTCAGACTTGCCTTTTGCATTGAAGACAAGGTACTCGCCGTCTCTCGGCCCGCGAGCGAAATACGCAAAGCAGATCATGACCGCCGCCATGTAGATTTGCTGGCAATTGCCGGAATCCAGTGTATCCAGCGCCAGAACGGCTGTGACGGAGCGTACACCAAAAGTGAAATGGTCATCGGCTTCCTTGGTGTAAACCTCTCGTTTGGCTGGGTTCATGAAGGCAAGGTGCAGAGCCGATAGAGTAAAGAGTAAGTGCATGATCGAAGGAAAAGTGAAGCCCCATTGCGGTACGTGGACCTGCCAAACGGAGTGCGCCGCTTCGCCTGCAAAGGTGCGGTACGTTGATGTGGTGTAGTGGTGAAAGAGGTAGAGATCTGTCAACGAGATACCTTCCCCTGGGCGTCCTTTGGAGCCGATCGTAGGGACTGGATCGCATTGGACTCCAAATGAACGGTAATTGGGCCTGGATTGCTCTTGTGATGGAAAGATCTGAGATTGGTACTTTGACTCTCTGAATTTGAACCGCTGTGTCTGCGGTGGTGTTGTACCCTCTGATGGAGATCTGGAAGCTGAGAGTCGAAAGTCGCAGTCAATAGAATGCTGTACGCAGTTTGTGCACATCGGCTTTTTTTCATCGCACTGTCCCTCCGTCAGCATATAGAACTGCTGTGATTGTGCAGAGATATATCGGCGAGCCCTGGTCCAGCTTTTGAGAAGATGACCTACCTTGACCCGTCGCTTCTTGCAGTTGCCACACCCTAGTCGAGACTTGCGATGTGTCCTTCGGGATCGTATCTTCAGCTGAACTTGTTCGTTGTCCATAGCGACCAAGATAGGAATAGGATGATGCTGTAATGCAGAATCTTTCGTATTCGTTTCTTTTCTGCCGCTTCCGCAATGTTGCTGCCTGGGGCATGGACGGTGTCACCTGATCTGTACTATTCCTGCATCGTAACGCAGTCGTTTCATCCACACCCGGCCATGGTTCGACATTCGAAAAAGGGAAGGTATGCTCTGGCTTTTTGAATCGTTATGGGCTATGCTTCGGTCTTGAGTCCGCTGTGGCTTCCGCGCGTACACCACTGCTCTACCCCTTTCTGCCTGATCGACCGTCATGGAGAGCGAGAGAGGGTCTCGAACACCAATGCGACGATAGCCTCTCGAAAGAAATCTCAATTGGGCGTTCGCTTGGACTGTTCAATGTCAATATTGCTAGGATGACTGTGGAATAAGCGTCCGCGATGCGACCGTCGTCCAGGCGCCAGGCACCTCATGGTTCCTCTCTCACTATGAACAACACATCCAGAGTACTTGAACGGTACAGCCGTCTCTTCGTTAATATCTAGGGTATCTGAGGCTAATGTCTATATACAAGTGATTCAGGCGAGCCTTCAGAAGCGGCCATCAGAAAAGTAGCGGTTCATGATTATCCCAACCCACGTTGGACGACGCACTCCAGGTTCGTTTCCCAGGCTTGAGGATGGGAGGATGCCCCGTTGGGGAGGACGATGCCTCTGAATCCAGCGATTCTCTCGTCTCCTCATATTGTGTCAGACTACTCGGCAGCTGAACCGCTGAGTAGTCCGTGATCTCTATTGTGATCTGATGTGGTGCCATAATCTGCTCTCCGTAAAACCGATTCTCTCCCTTCGCCGGCGGTGCTATCGTTGATGCCCGAGATCGCGACTCAATGGTGGTCGGTTGCTGCATGACTATCCTGGCAAGATGGGCCTTTTCAACGGACGGTCGCTTCGTGACCGGCCGCAGCCACGTTGAATGCAGGATCTTCATGAGCCCGTATGTCTCCGGGGGCAGCGTGACCTCCCCACGAAGCAGCTGGCGCGTCGAGACTGTCTTTTGATACATCTTCCGATTCGCGTCTATTCTCTCGCCTATAGTCGCTCCTTCCAATGTTGAACCCCCAAATACCGCGCGTGTCTTGCAATATGCGAATATATCAGCCTCGTAAGCATCCCCCGCGAGCTCGGCGCTGCGCCCGAATGGCCCGACTGCTATTGATACGTCCTCGCCCAATCTGATGCTCTTAGCCTGCGAAAACGCCTCCACGGCTTTGTCGTTATTTAGCACGTATACGAACTCAGTATGCTCCATTCCGAATTGGCCCTTGGTCGTCAGTTTACCCGTCGTGATGGCCGAGGGGGCCGACCATGTCCCGTTGAAGAGACGGGCGACTACGACGCCGGAGCCGAAGCGAAGAGAACGCATCATGCCGACTTCAAAGACGCTGAATATTGCGAGGCCCTGATTGCTGTTTAGCTTGGCTATGAATATCTTGCTCAACGGTTCTTACCTGCGCATTCTCCAACAACTTGCGCGGGATCTGCTTGTCGACGCTGACTATTTCGGGGTTGATAAACGAGTCCAGAATTCTTTCGGCTTTCTTGCATTCGCCTGGTCGGATGAGCCTTTAACTCGGACATCGGGTTATAAAGTCCAGACTTACCGGCCAGCGACGGGGAGCTAAACGACGAAGATCGGGGATAATGCATTTTTGCCAGCATTTGTCATGCAGGATCTTTGCAGGTTGAAAGAAATCATGGTGAATATAAGAGCTCACTAACACTGCCGTGGCCCTCCTTATTAATAGCCAGAATTACCTACAGTGATCTGCTGTTCTTGCGGCTTTGCAAGCGGCTTCGAGGCTATGCCAGTTGTGGATATGGCAGTCACGCAAACCAACACTCAGCTGAGGCGCTTATTCGTGCGCGAGCCTCGTATTAAACCCCCGACAATCCTTTTGCAAGCCCCAACCGTGGCGGAGCCCCTCTTTCGCGTGGCAGTGGGATTAGAAATTGCGTGTAGTTGGGGGCCGATCGCTCGCCTCAGCCGCAATGCAAGCCGTGCTGCCTTGTTAGTTTCAGCCTTTCAGCTTTGCAGCCTCCCAACTTCTCTTTAGACCCTGGTCAAACGGAAGTGACTGGGATAAGACAGATCCGACCCAGCGGACCAGGCTAAACGTTGGTTAGGACCTCTTTTGTAGGGCTGAGATTTCCGCTGCTTACCCACGACTTCGTTCGTCGTCACGCCATTTGATTCAGGTGTTGAGCTTCAAAGCAATCCTTAAATACTTCTATGATGGCAAGCTCTGATCGTAGGCTGGTCCACAGCCTTACAGTGAGTACGTGGCTCTTGGTCATACAGCGCCACGCATACTCGAACGCCCAGCTCGAGGTGCGATATGAGAGACCACCACCAACGGTGACAGGATAGTGAAAACTACGATCGCAACCTTTCTCAGCGTCCATTTCACTGTCCTCGGTGATGACCGCGCTGCCCGACTATCCGATGGCTCTTCCATCGATCACGTTACTTAGGTCAATATCGTGGACACATGGCAGCATGACCCTTCTTTCGTAAAGGATGCGATTCGTTTGAATACAGACTCCTTGAACATTAAGCCAGTTTTCGAGCGCCTATGAAAATTAGCGAATTCTTGTTTACTCATGTCTGTGTGCCATAAGCGGGCCTGCTGAAAAATTCCAGAATGGGTCACCCACCGCCGACTTCTGACACAGGATATACTAGGTGCCGGCTGCAGTAGCATGCCGAATCAAGAAAAAGGTTATATGGACTCTCCAGCGTCATAGTTTGTCAGATATGCTGTGTCAGTTCGATCGAGTCAGCCCCCATGTCCAACTTAACGTACGATCTCGGGATCAACCAGCCCGGCGTCAATCCATCATCGAGATGCTCTTCTCTCCTCGGTTATGCTATTCAAACAAAGCGACTCATTCGATGCGACTAAGCATAAACTATCGCAAACCCTTTAACGCGGCCACTGCCCCGCGATCGTGGCCCTGATTCCTCGGTCCGCGCGCCGATCCCCAAGCACATGAAAACATCACCACGTATACTAGGATACCCTCCTTCATCCTCAATGGCTCGTTGTGGTGATACGTGATACAAACTTGCGCGTGGCCTGATGGCATCGCTGGATTTAATAAAGACCACATGGTCCAAGACATGATGGACAGTTTCATCAACCAGATCTAACAAACCACCATGGACAAACGAATTGCTCAGGTCCTGGCTGGCCTCAAGCAGCTGCCAATCCGCGCTCTACTTCTAGAGTTCTGGAGGGATCCGAGAAGGCGCGTGGGTTTGTCGGCTGTCACTCTCGCCGCGTATTTACTCCTTCAACGGTCATTGCGATACCGACGGCTAAAGCGCCTGCAAAAGGTATACCGAAAGTATACAACACGCGAGGAGATGGCCTCGATGACGGACCACGATGCCTGGAAGATCCAGAAGGAGATGCTGGTGATGGAGTTCCCGTCAGCCTCGCTGAAAGCGCTGCAATTTGCTCTGTTCAGGGTACGTACAGCACACCTCTGCAGTATTGTGAGCATACTAACCTTCACAGACCTACGGCATCCCAACAATATCCAGCCTCCTGCTCAAAACATCCCAGTTCTCCAATCCGGCTACCTCCTTTAAGCGCTACGCCGACACGGGTGCCCTAATCGGCCAGTTTATGGCCTTTGAGCCGTCGTCCGAACGGGCGCAAACGGCCATTGCTCGCACCAAGTTCCTGCATGTCGGGTACCGGAATAGCGGGAAGATCCTCGAATCTGACATGCTTTACACACTCAGCCTGTTTGCGCTTGAGCCGATCCGCTTTATTGATATGTTTGAGTGGCGGTCGCTCAGCGAACTTGAACAGTGCGCCATCGGCACTTACTGGAAGAGTCTCGGCGATGCGCTAGGGATCAGCTTCGCGGATCTACCGTCAGGACCGCACGCGTTCCGGGACGGTTTGCATTTTCTGGAGGAACTGCGGGGATGGAGTCTCAAGTATGAAGAGGAATATATGAAGCCGAGTCCATCAAATCAAGAAGTCGCAGATAAAACGATGGACGTGCTTGTTTATGCGTTGCCGCGATTCTTGAAACCGATGGGAGTAAAGTTTGCGACATGCATGATGGATGATCGGTTGCGAGAGGCTATGATGTATGCCTAAATTTTCCTTTCGGATCAATGTATGTGCTAATGATACAGGTACCAACCGCCTTCTGCTGTGTACAAGAAGGTATTCTCCTCGTTACTCGCCATCCGCAAGTTCTACCTACGCTATTTAGCTCTACCCAGACCCAATTTCCAGCGAATCGACATTTTCACCGACGAGCCGAACGAGTACGGGCGGTACTATGTTAATATCTATGAAGCTATCCCATACTATGTGAAGCCGACAATCTGGAACCGCTGGGGCCCTGGAGCATGGGTTCGCTGGGCGATGGGCATGCCGCTCCCAGGCGATGATGACGACAAATACTATCCCCACGGCTTTGACCTCGAAGATCTAGGCCCCAAATACTTCGA
Source organism: Aspergillus foveolatus (assembly GCF_047715535.1). Lineage (NCBI taxonomy): Eukaryota > Fungi > Ascomycota > Eurotiomycetes > Eurotiales > Aspergillaceae > Aspergillus > Aspergillus foveolatus. The sequence goes on along the minus strand of NW_027396087.1, from coordinate 325,486 downwards.
GGGCAAAGGGCGTAAATCAGTGGCTGAGATACGGGAACTGCTGAAGAGAGAGCGACGAGGGCAGGCGCCGTTTGTCCCTGAGCTTCCAAGCGTCGAGGATGCGAAGTATGAAGTCGTTGACTCGGACTCGCCTGCTGCATAGCGCCGTGTTACGAATCCTTTCTTCTTCTTCCTCTTCTATTGGACAGTTTTGAGTTATGGATATAGATAGTGTGCGATAGTGTCGTCACGACAAGAACGAACCCATGGTTCAATTCACCGCGCTTTGAAGTCATACAAGACTATCATCCTTTTTCTCCAGCAGTCAACCTCACGAATGCAATTGTGTGTATGTCGGTACCTTCTACAATAAAATGGCCAAGAGGAACCCGGAGAATCTGGACGCCTGGATCCTAGGCAGTGGTATCGCCTCCCTCACAGCAGCCGTGCTCCTCTTACAAGAAGCCCGCGTTCCTCCGTCGCGCATCCACATCATCGAAACCATCGACGTCGCCAGCGGCACAACAGTCAGTCATGGCAATGCGAAAGAAGGCTACGACTTTCGCGCGGGGATGCGTCCGCAATTCAATGACGTCTGCATGCTCAATCTATTGTCATTAGTCCCCTCGCTTACAGACCCCAACCGCAGCGTGCGCGACGAGATCCTAGACTTCGCGAAAACGCTGGATTTCAAACATACGCATGAACAGACGAGGTTTCTAACGCGGAGTGGCGATAAGGTGCACCGTGTGCAAGGGCAGAAAATGGCCTTGAGTGTCCGCGACCGTATTAGTATATTCATGCTGTCGAGTAAGTCAGAGAAGGTGCTGGGGAGGTCCCGCATATGCGATTTTTTTTCGAAAGGGTTCTTCAAGTCTAGATACTGGCTCACACTAGCGACGACGTATGCCATCCATTCCTGTATAAGGGGAAACTGACTAACAGCTGGATCTCGCTGATCGCAGGTTCGGCTTGAAACCCCAACACTCTGCAGCTGAGTTCCGACGACATCTGCACCGCTTCAACAATTTGCACGAGCTGTCCGATCCGCATCTACTCGATCTGGGCAAATACAATGTCCACGAGTCCATTATTGTCCCAGTCACGCAGTTCCTACTGAACCGTGGTGTGGACTTCCGCCTCAATACGATGGTCTGCGATATCATCTTCGCGCACGACAACCCTGCTGACATCAACGAACCGACCAGAGTCACAGCCATCCAGACCTCCGCCGTGGTCAACGGACAGCCTCGAGCCTCAGTTGTTCCCAGGGACGAAGTGACTATAAACTTGAAGTCCGACGACATTGTGCTCATCACGCTCGGCTCGATATTTAGTTCCATTCTGACAGGATCGAATGACTATCCCCCGCCTTCATTCGATCCGACCTCCCTTTCACATTCTCTTGATCCTGACGCCGAAACAACCACTGAGTCCCAGCGCGACTCAGGCGTGGCGATTCCCCCCGAGCTCGACGAGAACTGGCTCCTTTGGCTGCAACTATGCACGAAGCACCCCAAGTTCGGGAACGCGTATAATTTCTGCACGAGGCTGCATGCCTCACGGATTGAATCGTTTACAATTACCGCTTCTCTAGAGGAGCTCTTTAACATGTTGGCTGATATATCAGCGATCAAGCCCTTGCCGGGTCCGAACACGATCCTGACATTCTCCGATACGCCCTGGCTCGTTACGCTGAGGGTTCCGACCCAGCCCGTCTTCCCAGACCAACCAGCGGGAATCCAGGTTGCATACGGGTATGCGCTTGCACCCGAGAAAGAGGGGATGTACGTGCCCAAGCCGATGCTTCACTGCTCGGGTACAGAAATCCTCACAGAGATTCTGGGCCATCTGGATGTCCCACCGGGTCATCCGTCCCATGAAACAATACTAAATAGCACCATAACGATCCCCTGCATTCAGCCGCGTGCTACAGCGACGCTCCTACCTAGGGAACCAACAGATAGGCCGCTTGTGATTCCACAGGGGATCAGCAATATGGCGTGCATCGGGGCATTTGTAGAAATCCCTGATGAGCTCGCTGTGACGGGGGACTATAGCGTGCGCGGGGCGCAGATTGCAGTTAGAGAGCTGATGGGTGTTGATAGCGAAGTCGGGGGGAAAAAGAAAAACAAGAGGGGGTCTTCCACCGGGCTGCGGGTATTATAAATATTCTTTTTCTTGTTTTGTGTTTTCCGTATAGGAAGGTTGATGGTAGATAGGTAAAGTAAGCTGGGTTAGGGTTGTGCTTCCTATTTTTTGTATGGGTGACGGCTCTTAAACTAGGGCAGAGAAACGGGAGCTTTATTAAAGTAACCCATAGCGCTGCTGATCCGTCTTGACAATTAGTAAAGAGACAGTAGAGCTGACGGCATTCAGCAACCAAGCTACTCGGAAACAGCGCAATGGAGGTTCGAGGTTTAGAGCTTATTACGCCAGCGTCTGTGCAGAAGAACAACAGATAAGATATTGATAGAAGTTGACCTGAACAACGTGGATCACCTGTGAAAAGGCTTAGGATTGGGGCTCCAGTTGCTCAGACCAGGCTCTGTTCGAAGAATGAACAACGAGACATTTTCAAACTTCATACAAACGAAGAAGCTGGTACCTTGTTCAGCTAGTCTTGATACTGGCTGCGGGAAAGGTATAAATAACTTGATTATGTCTTCCACTTCTCTCTTCAACGCGCAGTAATGACTAGTCCTCCGCATAGTCCATATTTATATCAACAGTTCGAATCAACCAAGGTGTGTCCAATTAGCTCTCACCAGATCTTCGAGCCTTCTATAACTTCTGCAGTACTGATTCTTCAGCGAGAATGTGCCTTAACGCCCACCGGTACGCCGCTCTGTCACTTACTGCTTCTGTCAAGATATACCGCTGCGCTGCATATCGAAACGACAGAATTCCCGAACGGCCACACCAATTGCGAAACGCACAGGTACCTATAATTCGGACTGTCCGTGCCTCATTGCATGGGCTGCGTCCTGGATCAAACGTATGGGAAGGGCTACTATCCACGAGCAGGCTTCAGCGAGTCCATCCGCAAGGCAGCCACTTACGCCGCGTCCGATAATGGAGACGCTGGGTCCTCGCATTCTATTTTGTTCAATCAAAGTGACACTAACGGAAGTGTCGCCACAGCTGACACAGCCCTGTCGATTCTAATAATCCCAGAGATGGGGCAGAGCTGGATACGCCGTGTAAGGACGGTGTGACAAGGGGCTCGTGCGGATGGAGGCCAACGCTCAGCCCGGGGTCAGTGGCAGAACTCGGTTCGTTGACTCGAGTATGCAGTCTGAACATTCTTTGGCAGACCCCTATAATCCTAACTGATGTTAGCATAGAGGTCTTTGGTGAGACGTCTCAGGGCCGCATTCAGCGTGTTCATAGGCACCGTTGTGCAGAGGAGTAGAGGAAGCGGGTCAAATGACATTCGGATAATCATCAACAAGGTCGGTATTGGTCGTCGTAGGTCAGCGATAACTCTCAGGGATGCTGTAACGAGTCATGTTAGGCGCTAACGTCCCCTGAACAGGCTTTTACGGAACTCGCCTGAGTGACGGCCGGAGTGTACCATGACTGACAGCACCATCGCAGTTGTTGTTGCTTGCCCTCTAAGACTAAGGTGGATATTTATTCCTGGGCTCCTGTGGGGTGTTCCTATCATCTTTCTATATGATGTCCTTGGCGTTTCGGAATGATTGGAGTTCCCACAGGAGGACTGCCTTTCTCGGCCACCTCGGGGGCATTCCGCAGGCGGGTCATACAGGGGTGTCTTAGTGCTTGAACCTTTCCCTGACGATGTTATTATTAGAGACGCTTGCCTGTTTGCGTCTCGGCGATGCTAGAGATAACTGCTTGTTTTGTCGATAACTCCGTTCTTCGTAAAGGCGAACATTCCGCTTGCCCAACGCTGGTGATATATCTGAAGAAGTCGCTGTAGTTTAATATAAACTCTTGGCTGACAAGTGTCAATGCGACGAGGCATTTGGTGAAGGGCGCAAGTATAAAGAGCACCTGTTCGTCGCAGGTAATGCCGATCAGCCAGCACGAACACTGATCGACAAAAACTGGACAATGAAGAAAGCCGTTCTGTCCACACTCTTTGCATTTCTCCTCCGCTCGGCCAGCGCGCAGGTCGTGGGTACGCCCTCTGGCTTCGCGGCTGGGACTACGGGAGGAGGTAATGCGACGCCTCAGACTCCCTCCAGCCTAGACGAGTAAGTCCCATAGTCTCACAGCGCTGGTAATCACACTAACGTAGTAGACTGGTTGAATGGATCACCGACGATACTCCCCGTGTCATTCTTATCGACCGTGAATGGAGCTTTATTGGCACTGAGGGCACAACATCCACGCAATGCTGCAGCACCCGGACAACTACCTGCGAGGGCGGGACGAGCGCCGGCCAGGCCTGGATTGGAGACACCTGCGATGACGGCACCTGGGTAAGCTGTACCTATGACAACGCCGGCCCGTCGCCTCTCGATGTTGGCAGCAACAAGAGTATTGTGGGCGTCGGCAGTGCGGGCGTCATCCGCGGCAAGGGCCTGCGCCTTCGCGGCGGCGTCAGCAATGTCATTATCCAAAACATCCACCTCACCGACACGAACCCGGAGTATGTTTGGGGAGGAGATCTCCTCACCCTCGACGACTGTGACAGGGTCTGGATCGACCACAATAAGTTCTCTCTTGCTGGGCGCCAGTTCATCGTCTCTGGCTGGGGTGCTGCCGGGCACGTCACGATCTCGAACAACGAGTTCGATGGCGTGACAAGCTGGTCGTCTGGATGCAACGGGAAACACTACTGGACGCTGCTGCTTATCGGGCTGGAGGACTGGTACACATTCCAGGGTAACTGGGTCCACGATGTCTCCGGCCGCGCACCGCACATGGGAACCTCGAACACCGACAGCCGCATCTTCTTCCATGGTGTGAACAACTATTTCCAGAACGTGGGCGGCCATTCCTTCGATATCGACACAAACACCTGGGCGTTGCTCGAGGGCAACTACTTTGACACCGTGACAACTCCGGTTACGGACACCACGTTGACTAGCGGTGCGTTGGTGTACAATGTGCCCACCGTGGACTCGGCGAGTGCCTGTGTTGCCGACCTTGGGTACATCTGCGAGTGGAACCGCCTGGCCGGCTCCGGGACCTGGCCCTCGTTGACGGACCAGGAGGTGTTGGCTCAGTTTGCGCAGTACAAGGACAGCTTGGTTGATGCTTATGCGGTTGCAGATGTGCCTTCGACTGTCGTTGCCAACGCTGGTGTTGGTAAAATTTAGTTGAGCTTTGTTCTCTGTGTTTTGGGTTGAAGTTGATGTGCAATTCGTTAGTTGAATAACACAGTAACTTGCAGGAATGATTCAAGGAAGACCTGGATGATCAGTAATTAATTGTGGGATTGAATCCATCGTATTGAACGAAGTTCTGATATGGTCTTCCCATATAGAAGCAGGGTCAGACTTAGAATAACGCCCACCAGTTTAGTATCAGCAAGAAATCTTGCTCACCGAATCCTCCCCGTACTTGATATCGTATGTTCAGCACCTTAGACCAATGAAACCGTGCATAGGTGTTTGAGCCAAAGATGGCCTCGCGCGTCTACATGTCACAACATCTACAATTTCCCAGGGATGTCCAAGCGCCATTGTGTAGTTCGTAATCGATTAGGCAGTCATAGACATTATTTGTACTCCGTACACTATAGGGAGCTGGCAATAACCCGGTTGGACTCCCGTCAAAAGTCAAGCGTAGTTTTCCTGGCGTGCCCTGCGACCCATCCATGTCCGGTATAGGAAGAGCAAAACGATACCCAGACCAACGACAAAAACGATGCAAAACACCAAAATGGGGCCGGGATTTTCGCTGGCCCAGTCTCGTCGTTGGAGGACTTGCCTCTGCGTTGCGATAGCGAGCGAATCGAGGGCGGGCATTTTCTAGTCTCGTCAGTTCGTGCTCGATACAGCAATACTAGGATCCATACTGCCTGGCAGCACTAGGCGAGGCTTGTCTTTGTCTGTCTCGGAATCACGACCTGTCTAGTATCTCAATTGCTTGATGAGGGCCGCGGGACGTATATTGTGATAGAAGTAGTCCTCGAAGGTCAGGCTGCAGAGCGCAGCACAGAGGGGGACCAGCGCGGACAGGAGACGGCATCGAAGAGTCGGGTGTCGCGGATGCTAATGACGTGGTGCAAAGTATATCGTATGCAACCCTGAGCCTACCACGAAGTTTATATCGCGGGCCCCTCCGGTCGAGTTTCGCGAGCTGGCAAGCTTGCTCGACTATTCAGGGACCTCGCTCGTCCGCTCATCCCCATGGCGCTTTCCATCCCCAACGAGCATTCCAAACTGATATCAAGATCTTAGCCGTGATACGAGTGATGTTTGATGCCGAAGACAGCACAGTTCCTGGCGTCACCACTCAACGATTCCGCCGGCGACGACGCGTTGCGAAGTGTTTGACGTCATGGATCGCAGACAGACATGCCAGTCCGGTTGGAGATAGTGGTTCGAGTATCGGGTACGTTTTACAGGATCGAGATGCGAGAACTAACCGTTTGACAGGAAGCATCGGTAGTTATCCAGGCAGCAGCAGGACCATCAGGACCGTGGGACGTTAAAGAGCAGCCGAAGGCTGATTGGCATCACCAAGTCACGAGCCTTGGCAAAAGTCACGTTTTCCCCTTTTGGCAGGTTTGGAACACCGCCGTACCGCCATTGTTATTCTCGCTCCCTTCCTCCCCAAGAATGCGTTTCATATCTCATTAACCTTACAATCCTGCAGCACTGACTTATGGATACCTGCTGAGCTTAAGTCGTCCCGTCCTTGGGTCCCAAAGCGCTTGAAATTCTCGAGCCATACCTAAAATTGCAACCGCTGCGGCTCGGCCTCGTATTTGGCAAATTGGCCGCCAATCAACGATCCTGCCAAATCCTCAACCTGCAATGCCACCCACCCTGTCTAACTGGCAGGAAGGGGCTGGGCAAGGGTCGAGACCATGATTCGACGGGCGTTGTGGCCGGCAATTCTGGGGGTCTAGTCCCTTCTCCCACAACGGGATGAATTGACCGTGCCTTGCTGCAAGAGGAATCGCTCTTGGGGCTGTCGTCCAGTCCAGGTCGCAGCCTTGCAGGTGAAGTCGAGCATTCGTCGAGGTTGGAAGAGGGGGATTCGCCTCAGCGTCAGACGTCTCTGGACCCCGTCCACAAATTCTCAGCGACCCCGTGTAACGCGACCTGTGCAGGAGGATCGAAACTGGCGTCCTAAAACCCAAACCTCAACCAAAATACGGACCATGGTTCGAGATCTGACTTTCTGGCCGAGATATCTTGCGTCCCTCTTGCTTGTGCCTCGAGCTGTCGCCTGGACGCTCCTTTGGCGGAACGAGACCACGCCTTCCTCAGTCGAAGACGGGCAATCCGCCCAAAACTGCACACAGATATGGCACGAAGAAGGTAGACAGTTCTCATGGGACCCAGAAGGGCCCTGGTGTCTCAAATTCTACTCAGATCCATCATGCGACTACAGTAACGGAATCTCCTGCGAGGGCCGTCTCTGGAAACAGCAGGCCACGCAAAACATCTCCGCATTCTCGGTCTACCCAATGCCCGATTCCTCTGTGACTGCGTTTGGATTCGCCTCGAGCACGGCTATTCCCACAACGACCACAACGGCGACGTCTACACCCACTGATACCAATGCCGAGCAAACACCAGTAGCAGAAACCGCCTCAGGCGGCAGCAGCAAACTTTCGGCTGGTGCCATCGCCGGTATCGCCGTCGGCGCCGCTGTTGCCGTCGCTTTACTCTGCGCTGTATTCTTCTATCTTGGCCGTCGCAGTAGACGCAAGGCTGCTGCGGCTGCCGCCGTTGCGGCTACATCGTTACCTAAATCTGACTCGCCATCTGCGGCTCCGCTGAATACGAGCAGTAGCACGAACCCATCTTCTCCACCTTCTGATGATGTGAGCTCGAGCGCGACCTTGGCAGCCTCGGGTACGATCGCCGAGCTACCAAAACCACCTATGGTCGAGATCCAACACGTCTCGCCACCAGACTACATTCAGCCCCTGAACGGGACCCGAATAATTGAGCTGCCGGGCCAGACTCCGGAAGTTGAGCTCAGCAATACACAACAGGTGCAGGAGATGAGCGTCTCGCGCCAGATCCAGGAGCTTGAAGGGCATGGGACCGAGAAACGTGGGCTATAAGGATGCCGCGCCGTATCGCTCTCTTGTCAGTCGTGAACGATTTGGTGCTTTGCTATTGGTGCTTGTTAGCGATGGGCTGGTTACGGATCCCTCATTCTTTGAAATTGCAGTAATGTACGTATAAGCATTTAAGCGTCTTCTATAAATATATACCCTGACTTTCATTTTTGGATACTATACTTCCGATGCTGCCCTTTTTCCCTAGAATTTTTGCAACTCAAACTGAAGATGGAAGAGCAGGATCTGCTCAAATATGGCAAAGGTTTTCCATGGGCTGGAAGAGTATTGCTCCAAGACAAAAGCCCGGCGAGACAGATAGCAGCGAGGGCCCTGCCCGGTGAAGCTGTAGAATGATAAACACCATATTCGTCACAAATTAAGATTAACACTAGGTATATAATCCAACCGACTAGGGAATCTTGAACATTACAACCGTCAAAATACAAAGAAATACAGTCAAATTATTTGGGCGCCTGCTGCACTTGTCCTCCTTGCGAGTGCACCACCACATGCCCGCTTCCGTGGTAAGTAGCAAGAAGCTGACCGCACTTCCCGCAGTGATGGTCAACGTTCTTGAAAGCAGCGACAAAGTAGGGAATGCACCCGATGCACGCGCAGCAGCAGAGCACCGCCGCCCAAGCACTGCAAAGGCAATCATTAGTCAAACGGTTCTGCACGAGAGATTCAAACAATAGACGTACTGTGTTGAGTTTCCATTCACTGCTTCTGTCCGAGTCATCTCTCGCTGACCGCAAGCAGGGCAGTCAACAACCTGGGGAGTCCGTTGCAGCGCGTGCAGAGGGAAAGCCGTGGGGTATTGACTTGGCTGAGGCTGTCCCTGAACGTAGGGCTGTGGCGGGTACATTTGTGGAGCGGCGTTTTGTGGCTGCTGCTGTCCTGCTGGGTAGCCCGTCGTGTATTGCTGAGGCGGCATGGTCTGGACCTGGATCTCGGGGTTGGGCTCGGTGGGATGGTGAGGAGGCTGCGTGCCCTGCGCGACAGGCGCCGGCTGCGCAGGGCCCGGGGGCGCGTAGCCGGGAGGTCCTTGCCCGTTGGCGTCTGGCACTGAATATTAGAAGACTTGTCGACTATCAGGTATACAATGACAGGCGCTGAGTGAGTACATACCGTAGTTTGCTTTCTCTGACATCTTGAGGCTAGACTGTTCAAAAGACGAGGGTCGCGGGAATGTAGGTGTGCGAAGACGAGGAAGAAGACAGACGTCAACAAAGCAAGGAATTGGAATGTTGAAAGAAACTCTTCTGGCATCCGTCTCAATCTTAAAGGGTCCAGTCTTCGTATCTATGGTGCGATCTGCGAAAATCCGAAATAGCTCAGGAAGCGCCTAGCGAGGGCCAACGCCACCAATACGAGGTACCAGCGACTTTCATAGGCTGATGGAAATAGCTGGCCCATCGAGGCTCGGATTCTTGAGCTTGCCAAGGGCACTATCGTGCGTGCGATTCAGCCTCGTAATTGCTTTTGGCATGGCGTGGAGTAAAGCTGGCAGTTTGGGCGACATCAGCCGATCTCAGGGACAAAAACGTCGACGCGGCTCAAACCCCGAGGATGCTGGGACGCATGGCGGTCTCTGTCTGTTTATTTTCTGCTGAAACTGCGCGCTCTTATTCACAGGGGAATACACCGGTCGCAGACCAAGGAGACGGAAAGCTGGGTGACGAAAAGCGAAGCTTTCAGCCTCTACAGACGTTTCAACACATTATGTCCTGAGGCTGTGAAACTTTGAACACGAGGCTGGCGGAGGGCAGTGCATGAAGATCATCGCCTGGAGTCAGGCAGTGTTGTTGAATTTTTACCTTCTTCTCCACAAGGACCGGCGTCTTCTTCACCGTAAGAACTTAGTGGTAACGACAGCTAAATCGCTGGGAGTTTGTTCAGCAGGATGAAGAGAATGTGAGCGCTAAGAATCCAAGACTTTGTGCCTCAGGCTTCAACTTTTCTTCAGGCATCCATCTCAACTCCTCCCTCCTTCACTATGGGACCAACACAACCAACTCACGCTGCCGGTCACGACAAATGGTGTATCCTGGATCTATAGATGACTTTACAATGTCTCTTGTGAAAGCATGGTTGATATCAGGGCATGGTCTCAGCACGACGGACAGCGGGCCCGCCCGTACCTGGAAGCCCATTCTGCTTGCTCGTGCTAGAACTGATCAATTTCTTTGACCGGTGCGTGATATCATGAGGCTGTATACGCTGCTCGTGTCCCAAATCATCAACAGATGAGCTACGGGCAGAATAAAGGCCCAGTGTTCTCATTTTCGGCCCATGGATATGGAAACATCAACACCAAACTAGCTGGAGGCCAGATCTCAACAGCAGGTACCCCAAATCTGCTGTGTCGCTCTAAAATCTACACCAGCTTCTGGTAGCTGGCGCACGATACCCCTACAGATAAACGATATGCCAATCGGCTTATCTCCAGAGCCGTTACCTTGGATGCAACCTCGCGTGGGGACTGGTATAGGTATTTGAAGCTGTTCCATTCAAGGCTTCCCACGCCCTCTATGGTGCAAATTTCCAAAAATACAGCAAAGCGATTACCAGCTTCTGCAGCCCATTTGTGGTCTTCCCTTGTTTCTTCGGTACAACCAAGTTGTGTTGGGGCAGCCTTATCTTTCGAGGCTCTCACAGACTTGCTCCCTCTGCTGGATACCGTCCAACCAGTGACTCTCTGAGATCTTATCGCTCCCTCGTTCAAGGGGCCTATATCTCTTGTCTACCGTTTGATGTGCCGTTCGATCTTGCTTTTGCTCCATGCTTGCGCCACGTTTGGGCAGCAGAAAGCAATATTTATCAGCTTCATCCTGACACTAATCGAGAGCGCCCGTGCTCTGCATTCCAGCTTTTCAGTTTAAAACATGTCAGACGGTGGTGATTGATGGCACTTTTATTGCAAGTGGTGGCGCGGCGACCTACTGGGCTAACTATAGCTTCTTGTGGATCCAGAAGCTTAGTCTAGCATGGAGAGTACCCTCCCACCCCCAGCTGCTATCCATTGTCTTATATAATACGGAATTCTTCTTTCTAAACCCCTCAGTAGCTGGTCTTCGTCGGCAACATAGAGAAAGAACTGCAGAGCAAGTAAGAGCTAAAGGAGCTCATGGAAGTACTGGCGTTGGCTGATTCAGGTGTGGATCTACTGTTATTGGAGTCTTTTCAGAGACCAGTGCGTCCAGGCCTCTGTGCAAGGCCATCTCTACCACGAAGGACCGTTTAACTATTTAGCGCTGACGCAGTGCATGGTTTTGCAGGTTTAGATCCAGATGGCCGAACAGCAAGTAGCTAACAACTACACGACGCTATCTTCCAGCAGAAATTGAGCTTTCCGGACAGGCATTAGTATCCGTGGCCGCCAGCGCCTTAGCTGGGAGCTCCTCGCATCTTTTATCTCTTCATTCACAATTGATATGTTGGGCGCGGAAACCTGTTTCTCACCTGGACGCCGGGATCACGGTTAAGCCCTGGTATATCCTTGGTTAGAAGCTCAAGAAGTATGGAAAAGACCCGTCTTGATAACCTTCTTTTCTTGGGCAGAGGACAAAGCATTCGTGATACCGACTTCGCCGCCAAGGCAATTCAAAATTAGTGTATGGAAATATCAATCAGCTTGGTAAGATATATCTACTTGTAACCGTCACACTAAGGAGCGCCAGTGAATCTCTTGCTCTGTGCGCCAATGAGAGGTGATGTTGTTTTTTGTGCCAATACAAGCGAGACGCCGATATCGGCAAATATCAATGTTACAGCGTATAGCCAAATCCAAGTCTAATACTTCGCTATACTCCACCGTCGTACGCCACTCTCCACCATCTTACCTCTCCGTCTGGGTTTGCGTCCTGTCATATCATTTGCATCTGCTATGGCCGAGGCGGTCACCGAGGGTCTCAAACGCGTTTGCTAGCAGACAAGCGAATCGCGTCTTTCAATGTAGACACCATTAAGTGCGCCATTTGGATCATGCTCGGGACGTACCTATCAGTGACAGAATCCACCGCAGGCCGATCTTGGGCTTAAGAACCTCCCGCGCCCTACGAGGCCATTGCCTGCTCATAGCAACTGCTGCCGTCACAGAGCCTGAACATTGTCACTAGAGCGATAGAGATGCTGAGCAGTGTCGAGAATCGGGCCTCAACCTCCCTTCGATCCAGGCAAATAAAGTGCGCAGCACTGGGGTCACTCACCCTCTTACCTGTTAATACCCGCGAATTATGGCCTAATTCGAAGAAAGACAATTATGATCTGTCCACTCTTTATAATCTCGATAAGAATGGATGACTGGGCTCAAAGCCCCTGGGTGAGGCCACAAAAGGCTTTCTTGCAGGACAAAGACTACTTTCATGAGCTGTCAGGTACCCTAGTATCGACGTCTGCGGTACTTTTGGAAGGTTAGGTCCATATGCAATCACACTTATAGTGATAGAGCTCTGCGATCTACTACGTAGCAGTTTCCCGAATCACCCATGACTCGTGATGGGGGGATACCGTGATGCTAGGGATACGAATAGCAGTAAAGTATGACATGTCCTTTAAGTATCAATACTTCCAGACTGGACGATTAATTATCTATTCTGGGCCCTGAGTGGAATTGACAGCCCGCAGACGTACGAGAGTTCCATACTATGGACCTCGGTCTAAATTCATGCATTCCCAATAATTGTATGGTCTGAGCATGCTTGCTGCGCGCAATATGATTGGCGAGGTACCTTGAAGTCTGAATTTATGATCCAATCAAATTTGGCCGCTGTACAATGTGACTAAAAATCAATGCTCTGATTGGTGATACCGGTTGGTACGAAAGCTTGGGCAAAGCTTGAGGCTCCACTTCCATGCTTTGCGTTGCTTGTTCCGTGCGGCAGAAGCTTGAACCTTGGATAGGCATGATGACTTGATAAGCAGCTGTACACGTGGGCAGGGATCTCCACAGGCATGGGTCTGGCAGTTATCGCGGAATCCAGAGCGCCTGTGAGGTTGTCCTGTCGGTGCATGTGCGCGAAATCATGGCCTTCCATTTGCCCGCAGGAATTTGGGGGCAGTTATGCGACTTGAGCCATAGCATTCCCAGGGCGAACTATAAAAAGCATACATAGACGACCAAGACAATGTAGACAAGCATACCCAGCCTCTTCCCATCTACCATCATGAAGGTCCACACTCTAGTGCCGATTCTCAGTCTCGCCAGCGCTACGGCCGCTGCGGCCGTGCCTTCCAGCAGCAAAACTCCCTTTGGATATGCTTCTGGCTCCAAGAAGTCCATCGCCAATCTCAAGGACAAGATCGAGAATGTAGTCTGGATTCTGCTGGAGAACCGCAGTTTCGACAACATCCTGGGTGGTGTCAAGCGCAAGGGACTCGACAACGTCGTCAACAACGGTCCCTTCTGCTACCCCCAGAACGTGAGCGAGCCGAGCAGCACACAGCGATGCAGTGTATACAAGGACTTTGATTCGGTGAAGCACGATCCTGACCACTCGATCACGGGCTATAACATGGAACTCTACGGCACCTACCATCCCAGCAATGCGGCCATCCGTAACGGGACCCTCAAGCCGAGCATGAACGGGTTTGTTCAGCAGCAGCTGGTGCACCACGAGGGCATGGACCCCAAGGTAGCCACCGAGGAAGTCATGGGCTACTACTCTGAGGACGAGATCCCGACTCTTGTCAATCTGGTTGATGACTTTACCACCTTCAATTACTGGCATTCGTGTATTCCTGGGGTAAGCTCTCGACCTCACATTTGTTGTACAGCTCACTAAGCGTCCGTCAGCCCACGAACCCTAACCGCCTCTGCGCCTTATCCGGCACATCAGACGGCCACGGCGAAAACGACAACAGCTTCGACGTCTCTGGCATTGGGATTTCTAGCATCTTCCAAGTAGCCAGCGAGAACGGCATCTCCTGGAAGAACTATGACGGCACCAACGGCGACTTCCTCCCAGACGCCCTCTTCTTCAATTGGACCGCTGAGAACGCACAGAGTAGCGTCGTCCCCCTTGAGAACTTCTACCAGGACGCCTACCTGGGCCTCCTCCCGCAACTCTCCTACATCAACCCCTCCTGCTGCGACCTCGACACAAACTCCATGCACCCATCCGGCAATGTCTCCTTCGGCCAGGTCCTGGTCAAGCAGATCTACGACGCGGTCCGGACAGGCCCGCAATGGAACAAGACCCTTCTCCTCCTCACCTTTGACGAAACAGGCGGCTTCTACGACCACGTCGAGCCCCCTCTTGCCGTCAGCCCGGATGACAAGACCTACGTTGAGACCGCTGCCGATGGTACCGACTACACCTTCACCTTTGACCGTCTGGGCGGCCGCATGCCTACGTGGCTTATCTCGCCGTACACGCCCAAGGGTCACATTGAAGACTACGGCGTCGACCCCGTGACTGGTCAGAAAGCCTCGTACAGCGCAACCTCTGTGCTCAAGACGCTGGGGTACCTGTGGGATCTCGAAGACTTTACGCCGCGTGTCGAGCACTCGCCCGCTTTCGACCACTTGATTGGTCCCACGTTGAGGAGCAGTCCTGAGACGCTGGCGAACCCGCATACCTTTCCCGACGCCGTTTAGGATCTGCGTTGGCGACTCAGTTAGCATGCCTTGTCTCGGGTATCATTCGCGTACTCTGTTTCTCTCGTGCTGTTTGGCCTTGTATAGATAGAGACCGCTTGTATGTGCTCACATCTACGCCAGAATTGCCTTACGATTGATGGCAGCTTATGAGATGGCAACTTATGAAGTATATGATTATCAGCCCAGTCTATGTAATTATACTCCTTTATTTCTTTTTAAGCACTAAAATGGGTTACATCTGAATACATATTTCCGCCCAATACGAGAAAGAGATCATAAAATCTAAATCTGCTTAAAGGACCCTATCAGGCAAATCGTGGCCCGTCAAGCTAATTACTCTCATTATTAGCCGCCTCCTCTGTCTCTGCGGCCAAAGGTACCTCGTCATGCCATTTCTTGATCCGGTCTTCATTACCTAGGCTTACGGTACGAGGGTACACTCGTCTCTCTGCTCTAGCTTGAAAGTGGTTCCATCGACGGCCCCGTACAAGTCAACCGGCGAGCCCCCGACGATAAGTGAGCGCCGGGGATGCTGAGAGCTCATGGATAACAGCTCACCGCGGTACAGTATCTCAGCGACCCTTTACTCGAACCAACAGCTGGACAAACTCGATGGTATGGTGTCGAGGTCTTCCTATGAGGACAACGACAGGCATGAGAGGTAGATATCCGTAGTAGTACCCTCTAGATATCTGGTTATTCAGTCATGTTCTGTCGCTCTATCTCTTCCGGATCCAAGGAATACCACCGGTTTCCCCTCTCAACTGCAAAGGGCACAATTTCAGTACCCGATATTTGAGTTTTCTCGTCGGGATAGGCGAAATCGACAGGGCGAGAGCAGTTGTCCGCTATAATCCCTCCTCCAGATACCCGACAGCACGGCACCCTGTCTTTGCTTCTTTTCCAGATCCGATAATCGGCCATCACTGGATTGTTCTGCCGCTCTTTGCGCGCGCGCTGCTCTGCATGAGTTTGTGATGGTACTAAAGAGGGTAATTTTGCATCGATGTGAGTGATTTGGCACGCGATGAGAGCTATCACACAGGGGATTTGTTCTCCGTGGGGAGTGACTCGCTCTTCCTCATTGATACGAACCTGTTGCATTCGAATAATAAATAATTCCTTCGGGAGTGAGGTCTTAACTTGACAGCTACTTGACAGCGTGGGTTGGTGGTGTGCGTCGTTGCGATATCGAGAGCTTGCTGCGCACGCTAAACAGTAAGACCACAACCGTTTCCACTGATGCCCAGTCCTGCGCATGGACACATGTAACCCTCTGCCGGCCGACCGGTGTTAGTTCTTCGATCAGCTTCCACCTGGTTGGACAAGTAACTATCCGAGGATCGGTGGCAGCCCCGAGCCCAGCGCGATCGGACCAACTCCGCGCCCAAGGGCCTTCTCCAGTCGTCAAATGTGCCCCGCCCCCGCGTCCATATTACAGCTCCCTGTCTTTAAAGGAGTGGATTTCAGCATTCTGTAACCTTGCGCAATTAGTTACCTCCTCATACAGACCTCACCATCCATAATGTCCAAGCCAGCAATTGGTTTCGTCGGCCTGGGAGCCATGGGCTTCGGCATGGCCACCCACCTTGTCAAGCAGGGCTACCCAGTCCATGGCTTCGATGTCTTTCCAGCTTCCGTGGAGCGCTTCAATGCCGCTGGCGGCATCCCTGCTTCGTCGCTGCGTGAATCAGCCGAGGGCAAAAGCTACTACGTCGTGATGGTCGCCTCATCGCCGCAAGCGCAGTCTGTGCTCTTCGCTGAGGACGGCATAGTGCAGCGTATGTGTAACCCGACCCCGGGGGGGAAAAGAGAAAGAAAGAAAGAAAAGAAAAGAAGACAAGAAGTAAAGCTGACTCCATGCAGATCTCCCACCAAACGCTGTCCTCATGCTCTGCTCCACCGTGTCCTCCATGTACGCCCAGTCCGTCGTCACCGAGCTCCAGAACCGCGGCCGCGGCGACATCCGTTTCGTCGACTGCCCCGTCTCTGGAGGCGCGCTGCGCGCGGCCAACGGGACGCTCTCCATCATGGCCGGCGCGCCAGACGAAGCCCTTGCGGCGGCGCGCGATATCCTGCAGGAAATGTCTGACGAGAACAAGCTATACCTGGTCCCCGGCGGCGTCGGGGCAGGGAGCAATATGAAGATGGTGCACCAGGTCCTGGCCGCGATCCACATCCTCGGGGCCAGCGAGGCCCAGGGCTTCGCAGCGCAGCTCGGCCTCGACGCCCGCGCCATGGCAGAGAAGATCCAGTCCTCGGACGCGTGGACATGGATGCACGAGAACCGCTTCCCCCGAATGGTGGGAGAGGACTGGAATCCTGGCGTCAGTGCCTTGACCATTATCCTGAAAGATGCTGTACATTCCCCTACCGGCACTTGTATTTCCCCTCTCGTGGTCGAAAGTCGCTAATCAGCCTACAGGGAATCATCACCACAACAGCCCGCCAGCAGCGCTTCCCCAGCCCTCTCTGCTCCACTGCAGAGCAGACCTACATATCCGCTCTGCTCCATGGCTGGGGCCCTAAAGACGACTCGGCTATGGTCCGACAGTACTATGCCAAGCCGCTCTCAGACGTAACCCCCTGCACCGACGCCGAAGCGGCCACCGAGCTGGTCTTGGATTACATGCGGGGTGTCAACCTCGTTGCTGCTGCAGAGGCCGTCGCATTCGCACGGTACCTCAACGTCGACCTCTCGATGTTTCATGTCCTTGTCAGTCAAGCTGCCGGAGCCAGCAAGATCTTCATCGAGCAGGGGCTGGAGATGATCGAAGGGCGCATTGGCGACAAGGCTCCCGCGGGGTCGCCGACGGTCGACCAGGTCGCGACGAAGCTGGAGGCCGCTGTACAGAAGGCGCGAGATCTGCACTGTCCGCTGCATCTGGGGAACGAGGCGTTGAACCTGCTGTTCATGGCGCAGCGGCATGGATGGGGCGACCAGAGCAGTACGAGTGTAATTCGGGTCTATGGCCAGTAGTCGATGTACAATGTAATTCTTTCTATTCACATTCTTCGCTTTTCTTCGCTGAAGAGAGTACGCATAGTATAATGAGAGTATAATGAGAATGATAACTGGAGCTTCACACGGGAAACTCTATGGAAACTCTATGGACACCGTATGCGTCACTGTATGCGATACTCTATGGATATTCTATGTGATATTTCATCCGATAATTTATGCGGTACTTTATGCGATACTTGCGGTACTCTATAATTTACTCAGTAGGATACTCTATACGATACTCTCTGCGATGCTTTCTTCGATACTTTATGCGATACCCTATAGTATACTCAGAACTCAGTAGGCCACGTATCACCCGCAACATCTCACCTTTCTTGATTCAGAAAAACAACGTAGTATCGCACAAACAGCGAGGTCAAGTGGGGATCCACTTGAAAAGCCATGTCGCAATCGGCATCCACCACGGCAAGTCCATTGAGTTCCCCGCGATCGTCTGTCGTTGGTCGGACCAACTCCGTGCGAGGGCCTGCCCAGGTGGGTATACTTGCCTGCACAGCGCGGGGTGTTATAAAACACCCTTGTCGCCTCTACATTAACAGCATTATTATCTTCTCCTCCCTCCTTCCTCCTCCATTCGTCCACTCGTTTATCTCGTCCATCACTGGCCATCTATCACAAATTAAGGGAGATAAAAAAAAAAAAAGAAAAGAAGCGCCAAAATGCCCCTCAACAAACCCAACCCCGCACTGTCGATTCTCGACCACGCTTCAAAAAACAACTATGCCGTCCCTGCAATGTGCGTCTACAACGTTGAAGGCATCCTTGCGACGGTCCGCGCAGCCAACAAGAAGCGCTCGCCCGCCATGATCCAGCTCTTCCCGTGGGCCCTGCACTACGCCGACGGCCTCCTCGTGCATGCCGCCGCCGAGGCCGCGAAGAGCTCTGAGGTCCCTGTCACCGTGTCGATGGACCATGCGCAGACACCAGAGATTATCCGGCGCGCCGCAGATATCGGCGGTTTCGACAGTATCATGGTCGACATGAGCCACTACGAGAAGGAAGAGAACCTGCGGCTAACGCGCGAATTGGTCACGTACTGCCACGAGCGCGGGATCGCAACCGAGGCCGAACCTGGCCGGATCGAAGGCGGCGAGGATGGAGTCGCTGATACGGCTGAGCTCGAGGGGCTGCTGACGACGCCCGAGGAGAGCGAGGAGTTCGTCGATACGGGGATTGACTGGCTCGCGCCCGCGTTTGGCAATGTCCATGGCGAGTACGGCCCGCGAGGCATCCAGCTGGAGTATGAGCGGCTGAAGAGCATCAATGAGAAAGTGGGCGACCGCGTTAGGCTTGTGCTGCACGGGGCGGATCCGTTTACCGAGGAGATCTTTCGGAAATGTATCGAGTGCGGCGTATCCAAGGTCAACATCAACAAGGTCTTGAACAATGAGTATGTGAGGGTACAAAGAGAGAAGGCCGGGAGGGTGCCGCTTACGCAGCTGCTGGAGGAGGCAACGGACGAGATGCAAAAGGCCGTGGAGAGGTGTATGGATATGCTGGGGAGCTCGGGGAGGTACTAGTCTGAACGAGTTTCTAGGGTGGTCTGGACCGGTCTTGTTTTTGTTTTATCTTCCTTGCATCTAATGTAGTGTACCCTAGCCGTGAGTATAAATCTAGCCGATCAGCCACACGTTTCCAGAAGCGCAAATCGTCATCCCCATGGGTCGAGTCCAGCTGCGAGATAACGATCATCTAGTTGAAGCTGCACAGATCTTGCATAGTTTCCTCAAGTCTTGACTCTGTTCAGCCCAAAACTTGACCCTTCTTCGTTCCCTTAGCGTTCAATCTTCAATACACTGCACCAGTGCTCTGCCTCGTGTTGGATCGTGTCTTAGGGTTTGCGCCAGCGACCCCCTGACAGCCCGACTCCGTCAGCAATCCCAATAAGGGGATTTGACATACGGCAGGTCTTCTCGGTAGAGCTACACCTGCCAGTATTCAGGTTCTTCCCTCTGGGCGGATACCTAAGGAAGTCGGTTCTACAGATAGAATGTGAGGGACCTGTAAAATCGATGCTGAAAATGACCGCTGCTGAAGCCATACACAGCCACATTTCCACCCATAACTCTCAACAGCAAGCAACCATTTTAACATTGTTACATGCACTGGCACTACCATGCACCTGCCAGGTATTCAAGTCCCCACCTGTGGCTGATCTTGAATAAGTACTTGACCACAGCATGCTTCAGTCCATCTTAACTCATGACTAAATTGACACCAAAAAGGCCTCCTTTGCAACCAAATCTAGCTGCTCTAGATCTGACCAGCCTGGTCAAGTACAGGAACAGTACTTGTTAATACTTATCAGTAATGGTTAAAGGTGGTTCCAGTGTTCGGCCGCCTGGCCAAGTACTCTATAAAATGCTACCTTTTCCCTGCCTCTTCTTTGTTCCTCTGTCCGCCCTCCCCCTCACCTGCCTAAATGATCTTGGTTCAATTCTGAAGCCAGTTATTTCTAGACTCCAGCCTACTTCTCTACACTATTTCTGACTGGTCTAATAACACCTCCTCTGGTTCTTCCTGGTTAATCTGGTGAATACTAATTTTGGACTGATCCCATTCTCTGCAAGGAGACTCAAGCTAGACTGGCATATTTTTGCAGCCTTAGATGGCTCGCCCTGAACTTCAGGCCCATGACCCTGGAGGGTCTTGCTGTTATTAAATAATATTGGTGAAAATAAGTATACTATCAACCGTCAATATCTATATAATAGCTTAGAAATGATGTACAATAGGTGTTACGTCCAGTCAAACAAGGACTTATGTCAAGTACCTGCTCTTGGAGGATCAAGCCATCTACATGAACTTCTTTAAGTAGATGTACAAGATATCATGGAAGAAACTTCTTTAATTATAGTGCTTCATACCCTATCCCACACGGACGCTCCACTTAGTGACTTATCTACCTAGGATATGAAACCGCTCGAGGCTGGATCTTGCGAGATTGAAATGTGCCAAGGTCAGCGAATCATGGTGAGGCTGGTGCCGGGATTAGTACTCGATTTCGGTCTTTGTGCTTAGCGTTGCTTAGCGGTTTAGCGTTGCTTAGGCTTAGGTCCAGGGGCGAGACCAGACCCTACCGTAGCAATCTCTGCCTGGTTGGATAAACCGAATCGGCTCGGGCCGCTGCTTTCACTGGGCAATTGCAGTGCCTGGCCGAGAAAGAACCCACCTGGGTACATTTCGTCGACTCTTGGTGGCGCTATACCGCTGCAACTCCTACCTTGTGTAATCTTAGGGACGTATATAGCCCGGATCCATATGACCAGATCAGCACACTGGTCAGAGTCAACTTTTGGCTGGTAATCGCACATGTGCATGTAAAAATGGCAACCTGGATGAGCTATGGGCTGCCTCACTCGCTAACCTTTGAAGGTGGATCATGCTACCTTGATAGCTACAGCGAAATCCCTGCCTCATCCCCAAGCTGATCCACCTTCAAATTGAACGACTAGCGGGTTTCCAAATCAGGCGACTGTGCCTGGCTCAGGCCAGTCTATATATTGCCACCGGCGGTCTTGGGAAATTTACGGCCAGTTATTAAGGCAACATTTCCATGAGTCAACTCGCATGAAAGCTGAAACGAACCATTCAGTGGGGCCTTCAAGCCCGGCAGAGACCTCATTTCGCGCCCATGTGCATATTGCATCACCAAAGGCAAAGGCATGGATGGTCTCTTCGGTTGCTCCTATCCGTGCCGTCTTCTCTTGTCTTGGTGCTCCCGTTCTTGCATTCTTGACAAGGTACCTACCTAGATATCCTGAACATTGATAATTAGGGCTTTGCCATTCCCATGACTGGGTTAGGGTTTCGCATCCATACCTGTAAGTAGGTTAAAGCTTCCTCTCCACGTATCTCCCCCTAACAGCCCAAGCATGAACCACCTTCCAGCCCGACATGAACGTGAGACTCTCTTTTCAACACAAATTACTAATGCCATTATCTGGCATCGCTCGCCTAACAACTCCTATCTGCCGCCACCCTATACCCTCGATCTACACACCGCGTCTTCTTCAAACCTGCAAGCACCCAGCTCTAGTCTCAACCACAACCACAACCACAACCAAAATGGGCCGAGCACTCCCCATATTCGTCAACGGCGAACTCCAAATGTCCCAAAGAACCCCGGGCATGTGTACAGCGGATAACTCCGCAGATACCTAGAGCGGCTAATGGAAGCCGACGGGTTCAGCAGATGGGGCTTCGCCATCTACCGCTGCACCTACGAAAGCGGCGCCGAATCGAATGCCTTCATGGCGCGCCTCTACAACTCCGTCACCGAGCTTCTGGACCTAGACAACGGGCTTGACATCCTCGACTCCTATGCACCCACGGTGCTCCAGGACCCCTCCTTTGCTGGAGCGACAACCGCGACGCTCCGTGCGCACTTTCGGAAGACCTGGACGCCCGCCGCCTTTATAGACGAGAATCCAGGTCTCTCAACAGATATTCTGCCCGCGGCGGAAGCAGGGCGTTTATCGGCTCTTCATTATGGTGGATAAAGAGGTTCTGGAGTCTGTGCTCCAGGCGCCGGGAGACGGCATGAATCTCACCGGATATGTGCGCCTTGTATATGCGGAGTGGGAACCGCAGGGTGAAGTCGGAGGGGAATAGCGTATCGCAAAACAGCGACAGTAACAGAGATGCAGACGAAGAAGATAAACTCGTGCCCCTCGAGGGTTCTACAACCAAGGATGTAGGTTGGATGAACGTGCTGTACAATGATGCACAGCTCATAGCGTATCTGAACATCCAGCGTGACTGGGACTGGGAGGGCTATTACGAGCGCCCACCGGCTATTCTGGCGATTGAGTAGCTGTGTTTTCTCTTGATTTTATTCTGTTTCTACCATCCAACGCATAGGTTCAGAATTAGTACTATATATATGCCCGCTGCAGGAGCAGGCGTAATAGAAGCTACTATTCTTTACAACGTAAAGCAAAATGGTCAAGGAAAGTAAAGTGTATAGATATCTATAAGGATAGGTAGTAACTTACACATGCAGCATGACATAAGTGCCAAGTTCTCTTTGAGAACGCGCGAGTTAGCCTTTCCTACGGGTCAAGTAAAGCAACGGGACATAGAGGGAGGGTTCAGGCAGGGCATGCTTCTATTCCGCACCGGCAGCAAATACACTATCATTGCGGGAGAGACTTGAAAATACGGTGGCCCAGGATTGACGAGACAAGCCCTGGTCCGCAAAAACAGGCGTTGAAGGGCTGTATCCCGCTAAGAAGTTGGGGTCAACAAAGGTGGTTGGACTGGTAGCATACCTGCCGGATGATACTTTAAGGTCTTGTACTGGTGGGTGTGTATAGTTGATGGGGTACTAACCACTGAGATGCATCACGTAGTTCCATTTTAATGGTGCTTGGAGTATGCCCAGGTGGTCGATTAGGGCTTCAGAAATAAACTGAGGCCTATATACCGCTTACAGTGGATTACATTCATCTGTACTTATGTAACAGCTAGCAATGGAGGTATGGTAACTACAAGTTCCTCATGGACATCCACCACGCCTTGCTTTTCTCGTTACTTGACAATTGCTTACCTCCTTAATATCAGGTTATTCCAGCGCTTTGCGTGGAGTATTGAAATACTGACTAGTATGGTAAAAGATCTCTGCCTATGCACGTACAGCAAAAGACAGCACACTCCAATGCAAACCCAAAAGAACTCGCATGCATGAATTATATATGAAAATATTTAGGTATTACTGCTACTATAATATATTAATAAATAATATCTGGCAGTTCAACTTTCTGCAAGCAAACTACCTTGTCAAGGTCCATGTCTTGAAGCCCAGCCTGATATAGGAAAGGGAGACTTTATGGATGCCTTATACTTTAATAATAAATGGCAAGACCTTCCCTTCCAGGCCTTTGTTCAATATACAGAACTAATCTGCTCAAGGCCTAGACCTAGGCTAATGTAACGGGCTGGATACCTATGCGCTAGTATAGGCCAGACCGCTTGACTAGAAAGGCACAAGACAACTGATCAGAATGATCAGTTGCATCTAGCGCCTATATAGCAGCGAAGGCCCTGCCTGAGCCCTTATCCTGTGGTTAACCCATAACAGCAGCCAAATAATAAATGATATAAATTATTGCGCTGGATAATATAGATAAAAAGAGTTTAGCTAACAAGCTAGTCTAAGCTAACAGGGCAGAATAAGCAAAATGGGCAGAATCTGGGACTAGAGATACTAAGAAACAGGGTGCAGCTGCTATTTCTGACGGGGGAAAAGGGGGTAAAGCAGGTAGGTGTCCTTAAAGATAGATAGTGACTGGTCGGCGCAGATATGGGAGGGAGAATAAGTGGAAAGGAGAAAGTGAGCCATAACACAAGGACAGTTCTTATATACTTGGAGAAGCCAGCGGGCAGTGATGAAAGCGCAAAACCAGCTGGAGGGAATTCACAGTCTCGCTTTACAGTCTAAAATGGCGGTCATATAGTTCAGATTCTTCGTGGTGGGTATTGAAGGACGTAGGCTTCTTCACCCTAGTTTATCTTCTTGAAGAGCAGTAACTGACATTTCCTTTACTAGTTATAGCGGCTCGCTAGTTACAGCGCTCGTTTTGGCATAATTTATTCAACCACTGTACCTTGGCTTGATTCCAGGCTGTTTCTAGGCTGTTTCCAGGCAAATTCCACCCGAGGACCGTTCTATATCTAGAGGCTCTGATTTTGGACTCTAAAAAGGATACTGATGCCTCCTCGATATCGTTTCTGGGGTTTCGAAGACATTTGCGAGAAGATCTACTATAAGTCTTCAATATATAAATCTTATAGCGGGACGGGCGTTTCGTATAGTTGTCTTTTCACCAATAAAATCAATGACACATTTAGGCGTTCCAAGCACAACTGACCAATCACTAACCAATGAATGTCAATGTATTGTGTATAATAATTTCTTATGCATTTTACAATACATTGTTCAACCGTTTGTTTTCATGCCGCCTGAATAGAAGCATTCTCGAGTGGGGCG
The DNA here is from genome assembly GCF_047715535.1 of Aspergillus foveolatus. Taxonomy (NCBI): domain Eukaryota; kingdom Fungi; phylum Ascomycota; class Eurotiomycetes; order Eurotiales; family Aspergillaceae; genus Aspergillus; species Aspergillus foveolatus. The sequence goes on along the minus strand of NW_027396087.1, from coordinate 300,666 downwards.
GGCTCGACATCCGCGCGTCTCCGCAGCCAAGTCAAGGCCAGTCAATCCTTCAGTCCTCTCCTTCCCTCCTCTCACCCCCAGCCATTCCAGTGCCAGTCGCACAATGCACGCGATCGAGCCCTTTTGGGGGCCCCAGACCTCCTACCTCAAGTACCTCCCCCTCTAGCCAATCCCGTCGCTATACTAACTGCGCTCAGTTTCTGCGAAGAAGACTACGTAATCACCCGCTACGTGGCCGAGTTCATCAACACCCTCAGCAGCCTGATCTACTGCTCATTTGGCCTGTTCGGGCTCTATCAGCTCTCCCAGCGCAAGCAGGCATCTTTCTCCCGCTGCATCCCGTACTATGGACTCATTGGCGTGGGAGTCTGCTCTGCCGGGTACCATATGACCTTGAAGTACCATACGCAGATGTGTATGTCCTCCATCGACCATCTATCGCTCTTATTACTATGGACCCGTCTAGCTTACACAGGCCTTCTTGGATCACCGGCAAAACAGCCGACGAGCTTTCTATGCACCTCTTAACAACACCGCTTCTCTACCGTATCCTAACTTTCCAGAAGACCGAGTCGTATACCCACGGGGTAGGATTCATTCTGTCAATTCTCTTCACGATCGTCATGGTCATTCACATGGTCATGGACGAGTTCCTGCTGCACGCCGTCTCGTTTGGTGCTGCAGTGCTGCTAATCACTATCAAAACAATCAAAACAATCCCGCAGCAGATCCATGACTCTGATATCAGACTCAACATCAAGATCGTCTCGCGGTTTGGTCTTATTTGCTTCGTCTCCGGCTACGCGCTGTGGCTGGTCGACAACTTCTTATGTCCGTCCTTGACTTTCGTGCGGGGTGTGCTCGGGATGCCGCTGGCATTCCTGTTCGAGTTCCATGGCTGGTGGCACGTCTTGACGGGGATTGGCGGTTATATCGCCGTCGCCGTGGTTGATCTGATCACCGCGGGCGAGGCGGGAAGAGATCCCACGCCTGACATGGCGTTTCCGGTGCCGCTAGCGACAAGGGCTATCAGGGGTCTAATTAACAGGAAGGGAGATGGGAAGAAAGGAAAGTGAGTCTGCTTTGAGCTAAGAAACGATGTACTGTAGATTTTAACTGTTAGATGATGAATGCTCGGATGGAACTGGGCGTCGCTTTTCCTATAAGCGCTGGAAACGGGTGATAGATTTGTCCAATGATGTCTAGAGGTATTCTTAAAAAGGGTCTAAACACGGGCATAATATAGACGACTTATTATCGTGTATACTAGTTCTAGTGTCTTACTACCGGCGTGCAGCCGCATTAATCAAGACTCCTAATGTGTGATTCCCAACTTCAGTGGGATTCAATGTCAATGGTACTCCGGTTGTCCGAAGTGGGTCAAGTCCCAGAACAAATCCATGTCCATAAGCATTCACAAGTCACGACAGTGATGCCACGACATTAAAGCACTCCAGTCGACGGGTATATTAGCCCAAGGCTGCATTGTTTCGAGAGACCTGGCCTCTGTATGCGAGCTGAATGCTGTTAACCGGTTGACCGGCCAAAACTCGGCGGTGGCGATACTCTAATTGTAAGCCTTTTATCTCCATATCATACTGCAGATAGTACTCTTAACACAGCTGCTTGCATCAGCAGGAAGTGAATATGAACCGTGATATGATATTCACACATTTACACCTATAGAAACATCCGACGTCAATGGCCTCAAACAAGGGAATAAGCTAGATCAGAAAGGTACATAGGACAGAAGGAAATAAAACAACCAAATGCTAGAAGCGAATGAGACTGAAACAATTTTAGATTCCCCGCTGTCCCGACCTCTAGTGAGCAGCCAACATCTTCTTGATCTCGGAAATGGCCCGGGCAGGGTTCAGACCCTTGGGGCAGGTCCGTGTGCAGTTAAGGATAGTGTGGCAACGGTACACGCTCATGCTGTTGTCAATGGCGTGCTTGCGCTCGGCGGTCTTCTGGTCACGCGAATCGGCCAGCCATCGGTAGGACTGGAGGAGGATAGCAGGGCCGAGGTACTCCTCGCTGTTCCACCAGTACGACGGGCAGGAGGTTGAGCAGCAGAAGCACAGAATGCACTCGTACAGGCCGTCCAGCTTCTTGCGGTCCTCGGGGCTCTGGCGGTTTTCAAGGCCCTGGAATGGTCAGTTACTTCGACCCTTAACCGAATCGAAAGTCCTTACATCTTCGGTCTTGGTATCACGCTGCAGGTAGGGCTTAATCGACTTGTACTGTTTGTAGATCTGGGTCAAATCGGGAACGAGATCCTTGACAACGTAGGTGTGTGGCAACGGGTAGATGCGGGATTCCTTGGTGGTATCGGTAGGAATACGGCCTGCCATTGTTAACTCCTGCTCCAAACCAAGGCTGCTATCGTTTTGACGGCCACATACACAAGCAAGCAAGGGTGTTGACTCCGTCAATGTTCATCGCGCAGCTACCGCAGATACCCTCACGGCAACTTCGTCGGAAGGTTAGGGTGGGGTCGATTTCGTTCTTGATGCGGATGAGCGCGTCCAGCACCATAGGGCCGGTCTTCTTCAGGTCCAATTCGTAGGTCTGCATCTTGGGCTTCTCGGAGGGCTTATCGGGGTTCCAGCGGTAGACCTGGAACTTCTTCATCTGGGGCGCGGGCTCCTACACATCCAGACATTAGCCGACACAACGCCAATTGCCGATGAACCGGCTGCTTCTCACCTGAGCAGATTCGACCGTCGCATACGAACGAGCAAAGGTCGCGGGACGGAAAAGCGACCTTGAGGAGGCGACAAGGCGCGAAGTTGTGCGAAAAGAGGCCATCGTGACTTTTTCCTTCAATCCGATTCGCAAGGGATTAGCTCAATGAGGAAAAATCGGAGTACAGAAGAGAGACCAAAAGAAAAAGGAGAGGAGAGGATCGTAGAGACAGCAGCCCGCCACAGTGATTAGCAAATGCAGTGCCAAAGAAGCGAGGATCAAGAGAGCAAGACCGTCAATCGTCACGAAGAGTCTCGTTTCTGCCACCAAAGGTAACCTCGGGTCTGGCGGTCGGCCCTTTGATGACTCAGCAACAGGCCACCAATCACGGCTAACCTAATAACAAGCGTCGGGCGGACACGGCAACCCTTGACAAGAAGACATATCCATGTTTACTGCGAGCACGGCAAATCCATTTGAGCGATACTCTTTTATCTTGCTACCACAAGCAGCTGATTATTTGAATTACGCTGTATGAACATGGTCAATCGTCGACAACCTCCTTTCATCACAGCCGTAGCTCCGGGTGAGGCTGAACGGAGAGTTCCGAGTTGCCGTCCACCACTTGCCGACGTCATGTGATACGGCCTGAGGCATTCAAAAAGGCAATGGAAACCTTCAGGCATCGACAGGCATCAATTTCAGAAGTTTTGTGCCTGAGGCATTAATTTTGACAAGGCGTCAAGGCAACAACGCAGGCACCAAGGCTTCAAGGTCTCGCAGCGAACCTCTACACTGTCGACGGAAATATCTCGGTTAAATGCAGCCCTATCGACCAGAGTCCTTGCTCATCTTCATGCTCCACTGGAGCTCCGGAAGGTCTACAGCACAGTGACATGATGCCAGGTCCGCACGCTCCATTCTGGGAATGACCTCCACGGCCTTTGACCACTCTTCATCCCCTCATGTCGAGAGTTCCACGGGATTAATCTCCAGCTCATATAGAGGGCCGGCAGGGATATTGTATAGCTGGGACCGCATATATGGCTTGCGCGGCCTTTGCGCTGACCGGTATTGTTCCCGGCTTCTGCCACGATGCGCTGCGTGGATGGGGAAAAGCCCATCCTCTGGGGAAGCTACGTCGTTACAGTTTCACTATGAGCTCCGCCCTTTCGCCAGGCACGCTTGAGACCATATTTAAACATGTTCGCAGCTCCTGCTCCGATTTCCGCAATTGCGAGGTTAGGCTAGCGTGTGGACCAATGTGTTAATGATTACCCACTGTGGACCGATAGGCGCCCCTTGCAAGAACGACGACACCCATCTGTCAATCGTCCGCTAAGGAGTAAGGCATCTTGACAGTGGTTGTCCGAGTGATACGATCAGGGTAGTCTACGGACTGCGATCTCATTCTCAACTGATCATCGTGCTAAACGAGCGCTGATCTGCGATGGAAAATAATTCCCGAGTCTTATGAATCTCGCGAACCCCACAAGCTCCGGCTCCGCGCGCAGTTTCAGCTCGTGCTGCAAACCCAGAAGTGAACGTGCCTCGATTCCAGCAATCAGCTCCCGTATCATGAACTGATCGTCGAGATGTCAAGGTCAAGCAACATCTCACCCACCGCCAAGACGGAGGAATTGCTTGTTTGCGACTTGGGAAACTAGGATCAAGTGCCGGGTCTCCTAGTGGACACGCTGAAACACGGCCAATTTCACATCCGCCCCTCGTCTTGAAGAATCCTGCACCTGGCTGAAAGCCAAACGCAGTGCCTGTGCCGCCCACGGCTTACCTTGCCATAGGGCTCGGCCGGAATTCCGCTTTCGTGTCTCATCTATCTGTGGCCACCGGTATGGGTCTTCAATCAAGATAGAGTGGACTCTAAACGACTAAGCTAATACTTACAACATTCCACTGCGCCTAGTCTACCCCGTTACTAAGTTAATATCAGCCTTAGAATTCCAAACGCCTATGACCAGGATATAAAACGCAACTTCTCCCCGTTCTCTGATAGCTCTTCATCTCACCACATTCTCCAACCGCAGTCTTTCTTTGTCATTGCATTTCCCTTTGTTATTCTCTGGCTGGTCCAACCTGTTCGTTCCTTCGTTCTCTCACCAATCAGCCAACAATACTTTTTCAAGTATTTCCAACCAAACCAACCATGAAGACCACTTCCCTCCTCTCCCTGGCCACCGCTGCCCTCAGCAGCACCGCCGCCGCTGTCTCCGTCAGCGGCTCGGCCGAGGGTTTCGCCAAGGGTGTGACTGGCGGTGGTAGCGCCACAGCCGTCTACCCAGACACCATCGACGAGCTGGTCTCGTACTTGGGAGACGATGAGGCGCGCGTCATTGTCCTCTCTAAGACGTACATTCTCCATTCCTCGTGCTCGCTCGACCGACCCTAAGTACTAACCTCCATTATTCCCGTGTAGCTTCGACTTCACCGACAGCGAGGGCACGACCACCGAGACCGGTTGCGCACCTTGGGGCACCGACGCGGCGTGCCAGGTTGCAATTAACCAGAACGACTGGTGCACAAACTACCAGCCTGACGCTCCTTCCGTCTCGGTGACCTACGACAATGCCGGAACCCTCGGTATCACCGTTAACTCGGACAAAACGCTTATCGGCGAGGGCTCGGCCGGTGTGATCAAGGGCAAGGGTCTGCGCCTTGTTAGCGGAACCAGCAATGTCATCATCCAGTATGCACTTTTCTCGCCGTTTACCAGTTCCACATTTCGAGACGGTCATGATAACAGTATTTTTCTGCCAGAAACATCGCCATTACTGATATCAACCCCAAGTACGTCTGGGGAGGTGACGCCATCACTCTCAACGACGTGGATATGGTCTGGATCGACCACGTTACTGTACGTCTTGCACACCTTACACCCTAACCCTACCAGTGGTCCTGCGGCCGAGAGTGTATGCTAACGTTAGCAAAGACCGCGCGCATTGGCCGTCAGCACATCGTCCTCGGTACCGAAGCCGACAACCGCGTGACCATCTCCAACTCGTTCATCAACGGTGAATCTGACTACTCGGCCACTTGCGATGGTTACCACTACTGGGGTATCTACCTCGACGGCTCCAGCGACATGGTCACCATGAAGGGCAACTACATCTACCACACCAGCGGTCGTAGTCCCAAGGTCCAGGGTAACACCCTGCTGCACGCTGTATGTCTTTCATGCCAACAATTGAAGACAGTCTGACAAAGCTAATGCGAATAGGTCAACAACTACTGGCACGACAACTCTGGTCACGCCTTCGAGATCGGTGAGGGTGCCTACGTGCTCGCTGAAGGAAACGTTTTCCAGAACATCCCCACCGTCGCCGAGGACCCCATTGACGGTGAGCTCTTCGCTTCTCCCTCCGAGTCTGCCAACGAGGTTTGCTCGACTTACCTCGGCCGTGTCTGCGAGCTCAACGGGTTCGGCAGCTCTGGCACATTCAACCAGGCCGACACCGATTTCCTCAGCAAGTTCGAGGGCAAGAACATCGCCTCTGCCGATTCCTACAGCAGTGTCGCCTCTAGCGTCGCCTCTTCTGCCGGTAACACCCTCTAAACTATCTGCTGCTCGAGCGCCGTGCGCTGGTCAAGTCTGGTGGGATAAGCTATGGTGAAGAAGAGTTCGATCAAGCTTGTAACTTATTCGCCTTGTAATCTACACTGCAATGCACGGAATCTATACTGCTCAGTGGGCAAGAAAATTGTGCCATTAGGTTGCTAGCAAGCTACCCCACTAGTCGATTTGCCTTTTCGTCTTTTTTTTCCCTATATTAATACATCTAAGGATACGTCCCACCTGCCCCTATTGCAAAGTAAACAAAGCCGGGCCATAGACTGTCGCTCGAGCCACTGCCTCGGCATTGGCAAAGGGTCCCCTGCGGTTGACCACAGCCATAATCGTCAGCCCGTTCATGAGGAAATCGTCGAATGGGAGAATGACATCAGCAGTCGACTTGTGTCCGTCACAAGCGACAACCTGCAGCGGGACAACAATGGGCACGTTGTGCTGGTTGATGTATGCAACCCACAAGAGGGTTTCCTTCGACTCATTGGAACCGTGGTTCCAAGAGATCTGGATCTTGTGTGTGCGGGGTTCAGGGGGGGTCATGATCTCAAGAGGTTCAAAGATCCGCAGTTTGATGTCTCCGAGGTTGGGGCAGGTGCCGGGAAGGGCGAAGCTGTTCGACCAGGTAAAGGCAAAGTCGACATCGCTTGTTGTCAGAGTCGGGACCTCGCCGGGGTACTTGTCCTGGAGGGTCCGGAACCATCCTTGCTGGGCGCCCTTGGTGCCGATGATGCCCGTCATGATCCGCACAAGGGCCGCGTCGCCGTGAGTTGCAAAGCGCTCTGTAATGTCCTGGAGGGTAGCAAGCGAGTGAGAGGTAAAGGTAGTAGCCAGGGCAATGGCTTCATCGATGTTCGAGACAGGGAACCAGTAGCGGCACGGCTCAATAGTCGGGATGCCGAAGTGTTGCAAGGCATGGTTGGCTGTAAGTGCGTGTATTTCCTCTTGCTAAGAGCTAGTCAGCCTATGGCAAATTAATAGGAGGTCGAGACAACCCACCGCGAGGGTGCTCATGAGTCTCCGAAGGGCAAACTCTCGCTCAGTATCATTGACAAATGCGTAACCCGGAACGTTGCGGGTGATGTTCCCAATAAGCTGGTCGAAGAAAGCAACCTCAACGTGCTCTTGAAAGGCGAGCAGTTGCAGGTTCGTGATCCCCGCGGCGCTGACATTGTTGGGCAGAGGTAGGCCGGGAAGTGTGCCATGGGCAGCTTGCTCAATCTGCTGAAGCTGCTCCGGACTGGGATGAGGCAGGCCGTGTGGGAGGAGAGGCGTGTTGTCAACGTTCTCTGCTGTTGGGGCAGCGAATGCAAGTGAGAGGGACGGGATCAAAGCAAGAAGTGGCGAAGAGAAATGCATTTTGACGATGGGTAAGTAACAATACCAAGTTCAGAACGCGGACAAGATAGAAATGCAGAGGTAACTGACAATCTTCTGAAACAGACTGTGCCGGGACGAGGATGATAAAAAAGAAGAACAAGAACTCGAGAAGGGAACAGGCGCTTCTTTAAAGCTGCCAGAGCATGCCCATCGAGCCTTCCAATTCTGTGCTGCTGGCGCAACTGCAGGCTGCAGGCGGGACAGTATCCAGAAGGTAAGAGCCAGGCATCGCCATTTCATAAAGAAGGAGCACTTCATTTGAACTGCAAAATCAATGCCGCAGGGAGATATCAAAGGAGACAGCGTAGGCAGATTAGACAGATTGAGACTCCCATTATCAGATCATCAACGAAGACAACCCTCCCAGAGCAGACGCGCCCATGAAAAACCGCCACAAGACACCAAAACTGCCCAGAAACAGTTGGCCCAGCTCCTGCCTGTTATCTGGCGTCAGGACTATCCCACCTTTCCTGGTCAATGAGCCTGACGGCTCAGCAGCACTCCCGCTCGCATCAAGCTCTTGCACCATCTGCGTCAGCACAATAGACCCGCCAACAGGAACGGCGATACACATCCCCCATGCCCTAAGGATAGAGTACATCAGAATGGCAAAGGCAGGGCTAGCAGCTCTACCCCGTCGTGCCGCTTGTCGGCCGTCTTCCTCGTCTCGTTTGCGAATGGGCGATTCGGTCTGGGAACATAGATTGTATCCTGAGATGAGTAGAGCATGACTGATGCCGGTAGTAAGGAAGATGAATACCCATCCCGGCGTCGGTGTATCGGCGTTTAAGAGGATAAAACAACCTGAGGCGAGAAGACTAAGGGTCCAGCCAGCGCGGATAATCCAGCGTGGGCGGAAAGGATATCTACCGATTCCTAGCTTCGCCGTGAGAAAGAGGATTGGGAGAGCAGGAGCGGTGATGGTCATAATGCTTACGCCCGTGAACGGCGTGGAAGACTCTTTGACGAGGAAGAGATACACAGACAGGCCCTGCAGGTGCCAGAATACCTAAAGGCATTGTCAGCAAGGTCCAGTCAGTTTACACGGTGATTACACTGACCAGGAGTCCGTGGAATGAGCTGCCAATGTAGAGCATGATCTTGGATGTGGAACTGAATATCCCGAGATTGAACATCGGCCGCGACACCCAGACGCTCTCATAAAGCACTAGCACCACCATCGCCAGCCCACCAATGCAACTGGTGACTAGAAATCGCCAGTCCTCCCCTTCGCTTCGCGGTCGCCCTACCCAACTGCATGCAACCAAAAGTGACCCAATTCCCAGGACAGTCAACATAGCTCCTACCCAGTCCATCTCACGCGCCGCACGCCTGGAGATGCTCTTGCACTCCTTCAAGTCGATTGCAAACGGAGCCACAAACAGACCCAATCCACAGAAAATATAGCTGAAGTAGAATGTCCAATTCCAATTCCCGTATCGAGCAAAGACCCCTCCGGATACCGGTCCAATGATTGCTCCAAGCACCCACGCACGACACTTGTAGTCGGAAAATCGAACACGTTGGGGATACGGAATAAGGTCGGTCACCAGGAGCGACGAGACCGCCATGGCACCCCCATTGCCCGTTCCCTGAACCAGTCGGCCTACAACTAGACAAGTCACACTCAATGACCCGCTGCATACTCCTGTTCCAGCTATGGCTATGACGACGGCAGCGATCAAGATCGGTCCTTGACCAAAAACTTCAGACAGCATGGCGAAGATTGGCTGACTTGCTGCCCTGGCGACGAGGTACGACGTGTCCACCCAAAGAACGGTTCGAAGCGGTTGTTCGAACACAGCTGACAGGACCTGCGAAACGAAGGTTGCATGTTAAGACTTCTGAAGGTCGGGGACCAAGTTCTAATAAACATACCGGTATAATAGGCACCAACATTGTCGCGTCAAATGCATCTAGCATTGCCACGAAGGAGACGCAGATCAAAACAAGCCATTCTCCAAGTCTTGGTCGCCAGACGACGCTCTCTGAATCGGCCGACGAGTCAGAAAATGGAGGACGTTCCAGGTAAATGCTTTCCCCCAGATCCTCCGCGCTGATATTTTCGTGCAACTGTGTCCTTAACCCGTCATCGGCGTGACCGAGGTCGATAGATTCTGCCCTCATCCGGCAGAAATCCACCAAGCTGTCAAGCGGCGTATTTCATCGGAGGACTCCTCTTGCCGGTTGTGATGTTTGGGTCACAGAGTGACGCCAGTATGCCGAAGCAGTATATATCATATATTACGAACCAGTCGGCGCTGAGTTCGATGATGCGCCCACTCATTGTGGGTTAGGGCGACCAGAGCCTGATCGGAAATTATTGCAGGTGGGTAGCAAAATACACCGAACGATCGTCCATCGTAGGGTTGAACCATGCGTGACTGCTAAGCATTCCATCCCCCTGGGATAGAGCACGCCTTTATCATCAGCGATACCATTCGTCGCTATAAGCGTCTGGTATGCGGGCACAGGCGCACGACCGCGGATAACAGCATCTTTTCAAACACCTTTGCTGTGGAACAGGTTGGGCGGGTACGTAATGGACGTACTGGGGCAGCTTTTCGGATAATTCCTGCATGAAGATATGTAATTAGGGGCTTCAAAGCTGGTTTTTGTCTAACCTGCAAAGGATCAGCATAAGTAGCACGGTAACTGAAAAGCCTATTGCCAACAAGAAACGGGAGAATCTATAAATTAGGCTCAATTGCTCGGTTCTCTATGTCTAGAAGTCTTAGCTATGTATATACTCTTAGTCAAGTTTGTTTCGCTCCGTAGCTCTCGATGGTGCCCGCGACACATCGGCTGTTGATATACTGCTTTGACGGGCACTCAAGGCGTGGAATGAGAAATCCAGCTCGCCCACAAGGCTTTTGACATCCCTATAACTCCGTTAGATTGGGTTACATCAAGCTTGGGCGATAACATACTTCATAAGTATCTCCACGTCACCAACGATGCAGCGAGTGGAAATCTGCAGAACAGAAAACGTAGCGAATCCGGGCTCTGCAATATGTCGCAGACTCAGGATATCCTTGTCCAGCTGTTCAAGCCGCTTCGAGAAGCTGTACGGTCTGGGTGTTTTCAAAAATGGAGGTAGAGGTTGTTGATTCGTAAGGCTGGCAGAAAGAAGACATAGCACCGATGTTACCTGGTGCGTCGTAATTCGAGCACTGGCAATCAACCTTCTCAGATCATTAAGCCAAGCGGAGTCCGATTCGTCATCGTTCCCAAGCTGCTTGAGTGAATCCGAGGCATACCCAAGAAGACTGAGGTAGTTGACAATGCTGGATCTAGGTTTAGCCTATTGAGTTTCATGGACGGCCTGGGAAGACATACTTCTCGATGCAGGTAATAATTCTGTCATACTGTTGTTTAGGAAACCGACCCCCAATGGGCACTTCCCATTTGAGAAACTCAGAGTATGTGCGGAGACTGCTCAGCATGATCATCTGTTTTGAAAATACTTTGTTTCGGGCCTTCAACAGCCGCCTCCCTGCAGGTGTCTTGAGGGCACTGTCGCCTTCATCGCCGCGCATACGCGCAGTAACTGTTTCATGAATGATTGAGTAATAATTAGCGAGAAGGTATAGGCTCGATCCCAGGTTCTGTCGCAATACGGAATGCTCCGAGATAGGGTACGGGAAAAACGTCCAGAAGAAAGCAACTGCAATACCTCCAGTCACAACCGCGAGCCGATACGGAGCCAGGAGATAGATCGGATAGTACGTCTGACCGTTTGCGCTGACGTTTTGCTCGCCAATTTTGCGAGCCTGAAGCTCATAACCCACGATCATCGCGGTAGATATCACGGTAATAACTCCTGCGATTCGGAAACGGAACTGCTTAACCGGTATATAGAATGTCGCAGCGACAAACAAGAAAAAGAAAACGAGGATACCAGGAGTCTGCTTTCCAGGAATATACCAGCAGAGCAGACTAAGCGTCATTGCTAGGATAGTCCCAATGATACGAAGAGCGAAACCAAAAAGACTTTGGCCAGACGTCGGAGACATGCTCAGGTTAACCATGATGATAGCCCAAACAAATCGCTGTCTAATGAAGAATTCTTGCGTGTCTCGAATGAAATAAACAACCGCAATGGTCATGGTAGCACATGCAACACGAAACCCATAGGACGATTGTGGAGAGCGGAGCATTGCTGCAAGTCGCCTGATCTTATCTCCTAACTTCTGAAGCGTTGTTTCTGGCGGTAAATGTTCTGGGTCTTTCCTAGTTGTATACGCCTCGCCGAGATGAAGCACGCCATTGTTCGCATTCACATCGCCCAAATGGTCCTCTCCTTGAGGATCCCCGGTCTTGAAAATGCTCAAGGCCCACTTGCGCAGACGCTTGCCACCAGGAATAATCAATCTCGTTCTCGAGAGCTTCCCGCTCTCTCGCTTCCGATCGGCGTATCGGACGAATTCAAGGACCACCTGGCCAGTGGAGGCCAGTAATTGTTCCATCTAATCGGTGTTAGTCCAGGGTAATTGGTACAGCGAGAGGGCACCAACATAAAGAAACAGAAACAATTGTCGCCGAGCGCGGTCTCTATCTACAGTGCCATCCACGGGTATGTCCTCTGTTTCCAGATGCGCAGTTGTAGGATGCTCGAAAAAGTCTGGCGGAAGTGTAATGCCTTTCTCTTCACTCCAAGTCCGCAGGGCAAGCTGCTTAGCTATCTTGAAATCAGAGAGCTTCCTTTCCATATAAGCACTAAACCCTTTGTTACCAGGGGTTCGACTGCTAGTGGTCTCGGGGTCCAAGTTCGCATTCTTTGGTGCCGGTGTCAGCTTTAGAGTCAGCGCAACATGCTGCAAGCCTTCGTCTATTGTTTCAATCATAGAGACAAACGGGTCATGGACAGCCGTCATAATCTCATGCCACTCATGCACCGCACGGTCGCGGAGGTCGCCAGATATTACAGAGGATGGATCAATAGGGTCGTTCCATTTGTTGTATTCTGATAGTCGCTCAAAGATATCGACAATGAAGCTGAGTCCAACCACGGGTACCATCGTCTGGCGAAGATGGCGGAAGATAGATTGAAGGTCATCAGGACCGAGCTCGCCTATCGCAATTTCACGTTTGGCGAACGGTAGATCACCGGCCATCTTCCCATGGAGCTCTGTGATTTTATGTACGGCTTTTCGAATTATTGTTGCTTCTGGGGAATAGACCTTGCCATGTTTATCCGTCTTCTCTACGGTTGAGTCGTAGGTCGCTGTTCGCCCAAACACGTTCTCGCTCTCCAATGCTTCAAAATAGGCAGTATGGGCTTGCAGAGCAGATCTTAAAGCAGAGATATAGCCTGCCATTTGTTTGAATACCACGGTTCGGCAAGAGAGCGGGAAGATGAAAAACGACACTCCAGTAGCAAGCCCCAGTCCCAATAACGCAGCCTCAAGCAGTCGGCGGACCATCGATAGCGCCGCGGGCACAGTAGACAGAAGCGGTGCAAATGAGAAGGTGACGTTGGCCACAATAGAGTAGATTATGACGGGGAATTGGAACTGCTGGTAATGGGCTCTGAGCGAATGGACAAAATAAGTCTGGAAGAATAAAAATACGCCGCTGGTAACCGAAGCAGAGGAATTGTACGGCGGAAAGCCTGAGCTACTCGGTTGAGGCTGGTCCGAACTGGTCGACTGCTCGCGTGCTTTGACGGTCGCAAACATCATCAGCGCATTCACAGCGGCTGCGACGCATATAGCCAGTATATCGAGCAGCATCATCTGAACGAACTTGGCGCGGGGCAAAATGGCGAATCCCAGTACCGATATAATAGCTATCAGATATCCAGAAGTGGTGAAATACGCCGCGATAGAGTCGGCCTGGTAACTTTCGGCCTGTCAGTCGAATCCGAGTAGCACAACGGAGCTGGATCTTACATTGCTAGTCCAATTGTAGGAGGAATTGCGCCTCTGCGATGCCCATTAGCACCCTACTTCCTCAGCCAGGTTGGACACTCACTTGACCATCAGCATAATTGACTGCAGGTCCAAGCCGGTCTTGTTCCAAACCAACTTCGCCTTGTCGACCAGGCTTGGACGCTTGACAGATCTCCGATCGATGCCATGATTCTCGTAAGCAAAGTCGCGTGGATGAAACTGGTCCGCCATCACGTCTCTCGTATCCAAGAAGAGCTTCCCCGCATTAATCACAGTCCTCCAATATCTCCTCGGTTCCTAAGTCATAGGGAAGGCGATCGTCTCGCGTTTCCACCGTCGTGGGCAACGTGATTGGTTGCGATACTTGGTCGAATGTAGCACGCAGCCCTGATGATGGCTCGCGTCGATGTGCAGCGTATGTTGCCAGAATCGCGTCAACCCGTTGGACGAAGAAAATGACGAGAGCAGAGATGGCGGAGTGAGGATAATGTGGGTCGCTCTGCACAGCGCCAAGAAGAGCCAAGTTCCCCACGATACGATCGAATCGGTCGCTTCGGTTGCTAGCAAACATACATCCTAGGGATATTGGTGAGAGTGAGTAGGCAAATTCGCATTCGATGAGTGAACGGCATTTGGGGACGTGGAAACGGAAGGTACGAGGGTCTTATTGTGGTTGAGGAAGATCTCTGGACTCGGGCTAAAGCCTAATGGCAGACCACTAAAGCCCCCGGCTCAACGAAGCCATTCGCCGCTGCACGGGTTATCGCCAATTAATTGCCCTTGTTAATCGACAATACTTGACTAGCTGTTATTGATTCGAATTCGGCTAGTCAGGGACTCAAGAGACGGCCCTAGACTCTTGCTTGGAGTGACCTTGCAATCCCTGCAAGTTGTTTGCCGTCAAGCGCCGTCCCTTTATCAAGACCATCTCCCGTCCCTTACCTCTCTGGACTCACTATGCGTCTGAATCCTAGTATCCCACATATTGTCCACAATGAACGGCTTTGCATCAGGAGTCCCCAAACGAAAACCTCTCCCAAGCGGCGCAGTCGCCTCCACTCCCCCAATTGCCGCTAGCGACCCCGAAAGCGACCCTGAAAAGACGACGGAGCCCGCGGTCGCGAGCGGTGGTCAATTAGCAGCACCTGAACGCAAACTGACGTTATGGCAACAGCTACAGCAAAAATGCGGCCAGTTCTCAGCAAAGAAGAAACGCATCATCATTGGTGCTCTGGTCGCATCGCTCGCGCTTCTCGCCCTTATTATCGGTCTTGCTGTGGGGTTGACGAGACGTCATGGAAAGGGGTAAGTCTCCGGACAGGATCTGGGGTTGCAGAAAGCACGCCTTCGTAGTTTATCCCTTGCGCCTTCTTCCCCAGACTGAACGATATTTTCTGTCGTATTCGATTGGCTGATGAAGAAAGCTCTACTAACAATTCTACCAATACAACTAGCTCGAATGACCCTCTTCCTACCTCCAACGGCGGCCCCTACACTGGCGATCTGACATACTACGACCCCGGTCTTGGATCATGTGGAATAACCAGTACATCATCCGAGAAGATCTGTGCCGTGTCACACGTCGTCTTCGACGCAGCGCTGACTTCGGGAAATCCCAATGAGAATCCGCTCTGCGGGCTGAGATTGCGGATACGCAGAGGCGATAGGAGCGTGGATGTCAAAGTTGTCGACCGCTGTCCTGGATGCAACGTTGATGATCTAGATGTTTCATCGTCTGTCTTCGAAGAACTCGGTGATCTAGCGGAAGGCAGAGTGACGGTAGAGTGGGCTTGGTTGGATAAGACCCCTGTTGCGATGGGATGATGGTTTACGACTCTTTTTCTTCCCGTTTTTCGGTCGCGTTCCGTTGGTTTTGAGTGTATATTTTGATATACCCCTTTGTGCGTGTTCATTTTAGTGTCTGCATATTGCCCTTGTCTTTTGTGAGTTCTCTCAATAATCCGGCCAGTCAGGGTCAACCTGTTCTTGCCAGGAGCGGAATCCTCCCTTTATGTCAACCACGGGACGCTCGCCTCCAAGGTCCAGCCCCAGCTCTTTCAGCTTTCTAACCACCGTCTGTGAATCATTACCTTGTCGACATACCACATATATTGGCTTATTTGACTCGTGGGCAACCTCAGGCGGCAGCCATGAAGGCAGGCGCTTCGGTTCATCGGCGTCCTGCGTCGGTGCACTGTAAGCGGAAGCAAGGATCGTTGACATCGGAATGTTGATACTATTTTCCAAGCTACAGATGTCGAACTGGACTTTCTCGCGCACATCGATAACGTGCCTTTGTCCGCCGGCGCTATCAACATTTCCATATTCTGACGGAGATATCCGCTCCTCCGGGGAAAGGATATCCGCCGGATCGACAGTCCCGCAAAAGAAAACATAGTCCATCGATCCTGACCTCACGCTTTTTAGGGTCACGGTCGCTTCGGCAGAACATACCGCGCAGTTCGGACGCCGCGACCGCAGCTTTATGGTCCGAAACTGCGGGCTCGAATAAGCCGAGAAGATGAGAAGAGACGGTGGGGTCGCCTCAGCTCTTTCTTCAGCAGACGTAAGAACCTTTATCGCTTCCAAAGCCTGTAGTACACCCATTGTGCCTACAACCGGCCCCAAAATCCCGCCGTCTGCGCAACTTGTTACGCTGTCCGCCGGCGGCGGTTTTGGAAAAACACAACGGTAGCATGGGCCGCCTGTCTTGTCTCCAGGCGGCTGTGGAGGGTTATTCAGCACCATGAGCTGGCCTTCCGTCCGTAGTGCGGATGCCGAAACCAACGGCTTGCCTAGAAGAACGGCAGTGTCTGAAATAAGGTAACGGGCCGCCGGGTTATCCGTGCAATCGAGAATTAAGTCATAGTCTTTGAAAATATCTGGCGCCTCGCGAGGTGTGAGATGTGCTTGGTGCGCGATATACGTCGGATGCGGGTTCAATCTATACCCAGCCAGCAACGCATTAGTATCTTGAACAACTTCAATTCTAGAGTCGGAACCCACTCTCGCAGATACTCAATCGCGCTATCAACCTTCAATTTCCCCACATTCTGGCTCCGATGCAGCACCTGCCGATGCAAATTTGACGCTTCAACAGTGTCCCCGTCAACAAGGCCGATCGTCCCTACTCCAGCACCAGCAAGATATAGCGCAGCCGGACAACCGAGCCCACCTGCACCGACAATCAAAATTTTCGCATTTCGTAATTTCAGTTGACCTGCATGGAAAGGAAGTATCGTTAGCTCAAAGTTCCCAACCCCGCAATCAACCCTTAAGATAGGGTACTTCGGAGTAAAGTCTCACCCTGCAAGCCCAATTGCTGCACTATCATTTGCCGTCCATATCTTCTATACTCTTCGCCCTGTAAGGGCCATTTTGACTTGGTCCGTGGTCCGGTGGTTGCGTTCGCGCTAGCGCTCGCAGTTTTCTGAGATTGGGCTCTGGATGCAGCGCCCTCCGCTTCATAGAGTTCGCGCTTTAGTTTCGTGAGCTGCGCTTCCGCGGCAGCTATTTCGGTGCGCAATGACGCGCATCTGGTTTCGAAGTCCTCCATCCAGAATGTATTAGGTCTGTAGCTCCGTGGTGTAAGTTGGAGGAACCAGGCGTGGGGGAAGTGCAAAATGTCTCCGCCTGGCGTTCTAACTGCTCTTATCGCAAAATCCACTAAGCCTTTTTCAGAGCTCCACCTCACCAGTAGGCTGTTCACTGTACTAATTGAGATTTCCATGAGATAGCATGCTAACCTATACTTGAGGATATATTGCAACGTCTTTATCGTGTTTGCTGCATCCACTTTGTCGCCCTGAGGTCGCCCCATTATCTTAATATATAACCGTCTCTTCAACCTAATATATCCTGCAACTCTGTTAGCGGTTCAATTACACGACGAAGCCTATCTCGTGCCGTTGCCCGCTGCTCAAATGCGTAGGCCATTGCGATGAGGGATTCCTCGCTCCATCTTGGTCCTAGAAAGCTGATTCCTAGTGGAATCCCCGGTGCAGCGTCAACGAGGTCCCCACGACTGTTATACAGAACGGACGTATTCGCGGGGAACGAATCAAATGGAACGGTAATGACTGGCGTGCCAACGATACCGGGTATATCTGATGCCAAGGATGAAGGCAGGACTACAGCGTCAAGATTATGCCGTGCCAGCGCACCCAACAGACCCCCTTCTTCGCCGAAGCGGAGAGATTGCTGGTAAAGGGGCCAGAAATCTGGAGATGAATTGTTGATTCCAGCAAAAAGCGCCATGTCCCACTGTTGCGTGTTCCTCGCCGGATAGTCCTCTTCAACGCTGTGCTGCGTGAAGTTGCGGATGTCCCCCAGTCCACGAAGGTTGTTTGGATTGCTAGACAATTCGGAGAGATAGGTTGCGAACCCGCTTAGGACATCTGCCGCTATCACCCTCGATGGAGCGTCACTTTTCAGGTAGGAGTCATAAGCAGTGAAATTGGTGTCGTCGATGATGGTTGCACCTGCGTCTCTGATTGTTTCAACGGCCTTCTCGAACGAGGATATAATTGGACTGGCCATGCCGTGGCGCATGCGAAAGAGCGCTTCGAGGACATTTTGAGGGATGCCTATCCGCTTTCCTTGCAACCCAGCCATATCGCACGCTGCGACATACTCAGGAACTCCTGTTTGGAACGGCGAAGTTGATGTATAATTGTCGTTCGCATCCTGTCCTGCAATGGCTTGTAGTACGAGGGCCGCATCGCGGACCGTCCTAGCCATCGGCCCAATTGTATCCAAGCGCTCGCTGACAGGTACCACCATGTATCGCGACGTCAGACCGACTGTCGGCTTTATACCAACAATATTACTCTTCTCGGCTGGAAGTATTATACTACCAGAGGTCTTGAGGTGAATTAGCAGAAACTACTAACAGATAGGTGAAAGAGCATATCACTCACCTCGGTTCCCAGGGTTGCAAACGCGAGACCCAAATCAGCCGCTACTGCGCTGCCACTCGAGCTCCCGCTTGGATCCTGCTCCTCATAATAAGCAGCATAGGTCTGGCCGCCTATAGCATTCCACCCATTCGAGGAGTTAGTAGAGCGAGTATTTGCCCACTCCGACAGACTTGTCTTGCCGAGTACTATCGCACCACTTTTTCTAAGATTTACGGTGACTGTGGCGTCGGCTCGGACCTTTGCCCCGACAAGCGCATAGGAGCCGGCTGGGACGGCGATGTGTCAGTGGGAGACTCCGTCATTTATGAGTCGGGTCGGGCACATACCAGTTGTGTCCATCTGGTCAAATGTTCCTATGAGGTCTTTGACAAGTATTGGGAGTCCATGGAGAGGGCTAGTTTGATGTGTCAACTGGCTACGGTCAAGCAAGAGCAATGCAATCTTGACGTACCCACGGGTCGTTCCTTGCAGTCTCTCCAGATCAAGTTGTTTTGCAATCGTCATGGCTTCCGGGTTGATCTCCAGGACGGGATTGAGCCTTGAGTTGACCTCGCGGATACGTGCGGTATAGGCCTGGTTGCTGTATAAGCAGGACAAGAAAGTATCAATGGATAGATACAGACCTTAACAAGATCTGTACTGGTAAAGCAGCCGAGGCGGAGACCGGCCTGAAGCTCGCTTTGCGTGGCATTAATGAGAGATGGAAAGGTACACGCCAGAGTCGTGAGTTCTGATGCGCCGAGGCCAGAAGACAAAAGAAAGAATACAGAAAGGGTATAAATGAATAGCATGTTAAAGAGGCCCACCAGAGACCGCAACGACTGAACATACTCAGCGCACATGGAAGCCATGGGATCTCCTGGTTTTGCACAAAAGACGATGCTGTCTCAACGGCAAACTGTCGGTTAAACAGGAAAGTTGCTGTTGGTGCGAACTTCCTTGTTTGCGCGATCGGCAAGACTGCTTGCTGCATGAACCACAGACCCCTTCCTTGCTTCTTTCCTCATTCTCGCCATTTCGACTCTATATATGGAAACGGACAATTAGGATCGCGATCAAAATTCCGCCGTGGTTCCTCGTCCCACTGAACTCATCAGCTGTCGAACCTGAGATTGTCCGAGAGGCTAAGAGGCTGTGAACTGGCTTCAAGATCCCGCGGGCTCAGTGTTATTGTCGTTGTATACACAACAGCAAATAATAAAAGTGATTTTCGTGCGGAAGTTACCGAATGCCGTCGACAAAAAGTGACAAGAGCTTAGGGTAATCAAGATTCGAATGCTTGATTCCATCATTATTAGCAGTGGCCCGATCAGACGATCGACAGGCACATCAGCAGTTTAGCACCGGGAAGGCTGTAGCCTGTCAGATACTGGGAGTCTGGAAGTGTCGAGAGTGGGAGTGAGCAGCAATCAAACCTGCATTAGCCACGTTCAGGAAGCAGGTCCTTGCCTGCGCTAAGCCCAGGACTTTCATCGTTTGGGCCCGTCACATCGCGCAAGGCTGTGAATGTCTGCTAGTGATCATAAATAGGCAAGATCACGATCGTTGGGGTAGGCGCCAAGGATGACGGAACAGGAAACCGACAGGGGTCTACTCCAATGAGAGCATGATTTCTGTCTAATTAGCTTGCGCTCGCCTCTTCTTACTACTTTTGCTCTCTCTTCATCAGACTCAGTCCCATTTTCATCTTATTTCTTGATCATGAAGGCCCTCAGCAGGCTCAGCCAAGCGATTGGGCAAGATAGCTCGTCTCGTCTTCCCCCGCGAAACAGCCTCGTTCATCACATGATGGGGTCTCTCGCGGCTGAGGATGAGTCTCCTTCTCACCAGGACTGAGACTCGTCTGTATCAAGCCCTTTCCCATCACGTCCGCGGCGTGAAGGCGACCTTTTTATCGTGAGATGGTATGTACTGTTTCCCCTGGTCGTGTCTCAACCCGGCGGCTAACTTTCCAGGCCACTGTGCACTTAGAATATCCGTTTCTCGAGAGAGTGTATACTCCAGCCGGGGCCCCGCTTATTGAGTAAGTCTCGACGCCTTCGGCTTTTACTCCGTACTAACAACGTTGGTTGCTGGCCAGCTTCGTCTTCGTCCATGGGCTAAACCCTCGCGCGCGCAATGACCACCCGTTCCAGACTTGGACCCATGAAAATGGCACCTTCTGGCCGCGGGATCTTCTTCCGCGAGACATCAGCCACTCTCGCGTCTTTATCTACGGCTATAACTCCACCGTAACCGATGCCAGGACCATGTCCACTGCCAGTATCAAGGACCATGCCGATACCTTGCTGAATCTGGTGGATCTGGAGCGGAAGGAGCAGAGGGTACGGAGAGTGGACAGTGGACAATTTTTTTTATTCTACGGAGGCTGATTTCTATGTAGGCTGCGAGGGCCCCCAAGATAATCTGGGTTTGTCACAGCCTGGGAGGCCTGGTCGTTAAGCAAGTACGTTGCTTGACAATCCGGGATTGGAAAAGGCATGTACTGACCGCTGCAGGCACTGCTTAATGCTCACGAAAATCGAAAGTACACTCATATCCGCACCGACACTTGTGGCA
This sequence comes from Aspergillus foveolatus, assembly GCF_047715535.1. Taxonomy (NCBI): domain Eukaryota; kingdom Fungi; phylum Ascomycota; class Eurotiomycetes; order Eurotiales; family Aspergillaceae; genus Aspergillus; species Aspergillus foveolatus. The sequence goes on along the minus strand of NW_027396087.1, from coordinate 279,646 downwards.
TTGTCTTCTTTGGCACCCCCCATCGAGGCGCCAAGGGCGTTGAACTGGGAAGAATCGCTGCTAACGTTGCGAAATTCGTCTCCAAAGGCCACGCCAAGAATGACTTGCTCAAGTGCCTAGAGGAGAATTCTCTCTTTACTAGGGACATGTCTCGCCATTTCAAACAACAACTTGAAGACTACCAGATCGTTAGCTTTGTTGAGGGCAAAGAAGTGTTTCTCGGGGGCAGTGGGCCGGCGTCAGTGAGCCATGTAAGCTCCATTGCGCCCTCTAACATCAGTTCTGGCTGACCATAACAGCTTATCGTGGATGAGGAGTCCGCCATTCTTGGCCTACCGGGACAACGCGAGACGACTTTGAAGCTAGACGCGGACCATTCGCAGATGTGCAAAGTTAGCGGTCGAGGAGCGATGTACAGGCTGATTTCAGGAAACATCAGGGATATTGCAGACCAGGTCCTGGAAGCTGAGCGAGGATTTGTCCCACAGCCATCTAACTCGCCAAATCCTGGTCCTCCGCTCCCACCTCGAATGCATTCTAATAGCAGTATGCCATACGCAGGCCCCCCTCGAACCCCAAACCCAAACGAGGCCCAAGTTATCGGGACCATCTACCAACCTGCCGATAGAGATCCACGGTCGATTCAAGTAGCGAAGTATATGAATGAGTGGAAATGGGACGACGCTAGACGTATGCAGTATTCGATTTTTCAAGAGCACCACCGAACTTTAGGGCAGGATCACCACAGCACTCTGCTAGCGGGCTATTATCTGGCGAGTATCGAGCTCGAGGCCGGGTGCCTTGCCAAAGGAAAGGAATGGGCAGATTGGGTGTGCGGCAATTCTCAGCGGGTGCTCGGCAGGCGACACGAACTTGCAATGAAGTCGGAGAGCATAGCGGGCGAATTCTTGTTCCGCCTGGGTAAGCCTCAAGAAGGCGAGTCCATTTGTTCTAACGTGCTGGCGCGGCAGCAAATGCAGATTGGCGACGACCATCTGGATACTTTAGAGACTCGGCGGCGCGTCGCATTGGCCTACGCATACCTCGGTCAGCGCACAGAAGCCATTCAGGCGATAACCAAGTACAGCGAGAGCGTCAAACGTCTTCTTGGAGCGAATCACATCTTATACTTCGCAAGTGTGCTGGACACAGCAGAACAAGCTTTCTACCAGCGCATGGCTAGCACTGAGGACCACTTTCTCCGACAGTACACCGGCTCCGACCCACAAGGAGAAGCGATCGAAGCAATTGTACGGGAATTGAGCAGCCGGCTTGGTCGGCATCACCCCCTTACCATTCGCGGCCTGTGGATCAGCGGAGCGATGCAGGCGCTTGATGCAAATGGAAGCTCCACCTCGTCAGAGACGCTTCGGCGCGCCCTCGCCACCGCAGAAGAGTATCTCGGCCCTGAGCACTCTGAGACAATGAACATTGTCGGCGCTATGGGCATGATGTTCGCCATGCGCGGAACGAGTACCAGCTACGGATACAACCCGTATATACAGGACCATGGCGCCAACCTCACAGCAGCCTCGCCATGGCTACAACGATATCTAAGCTGGGCCGAGAGAAATCATGGCCTCGGATCTCCTGACGTCCAAACAGTGTTGAGCCTCCTCGCGAAAATGCACTACTCACAACAGCAATACCAGCAAGCGGAACCTTACTTTGAACGACTAATGGCATCGTACCGCGCTGCTGAGATGCCTGTGCCTGAGGAAATGCAGTCTATCTACCAACTCTGCCGTATGAACAACCCAAGACTCCTGTTGCAGGGGATTAGTGGCGGTAGTGGTGCGGGAGCGGACTTTGCGAAGATTTTGTCCTCTTTTCGACGGTTGTAGACACTTTTTTTTGAAATTCAGGGCGACGGGTTGTATAGCATTGATTTGGTGAAGTTTTTCATGTCAAGGTAACTGGGCGATATTTGTCAAATGATTATATGAATTTACAGTGCAATATCAGACCGAAATTATATCTCTCGAGTCATTTTCGTGTTCAACAGGGGTATTCCTACTCCAACAGGGCATTCTTCTTGCAGACCCAAGGAGATGTACCTGTCCGAGTAGCTCCCACTTTCCTACTGGTGTTCGCCCCATCGAGCATCATCCATTAAAGTCACAATCAACCACGATACGTCTGCAAAGTACCAGCTGCCCTGATAAACCTTTTGATCGACGCAGCTGATACCCATTCCATCGTGGTCCCTGGATGTATAGTCCCGCCCTGTCCACCTGAGAATAGACCATGTGCACATCAGCGCGCCCTCATTGGTGCTTGCGGACGCGGTGTGACATGGCATCCATGGCGTGCACCTGGCCTTCCTGCATGGCTAGAATTGGACTCCATGGGTTGGAAGGGAGGCTAGTTCTGGGGATTGGGTCAGGGCAGGGGCAAACGAACCTTCGAATCTTTGAGAGAGATAAATGTTCAGTATTCAAGTTGCATAGGATCTTCTGCAGTGCTCTACAAGTTACAAATGCTGGTTCTAGTATGTATAGAGATCCACCTAGGGCCCAATAGCTCCTTCCGCCATAGTTTACAAACAACCCCCTTGCTGTGCCCCTGCATCCACCGCGGCCCTTCCTTTCCAGTTCCGTTAAGAGTCACGGCGGCAATGTAGGCCGAAGCCCGAATTGAAAGTCGAAATCCATCTCTGCTGTCGTGTCACGACGAAAAGGGGAGTCAAACACGGTGACATTGCTGATCCCTTTCCAGGTCCTTCCTAACTGATTCTAACCGCCCCTTATCATTCCGATCACCTTAAAAACTCCACCCGGCCGCCGTCTCCATCTTCCCCAGCCGATCACCCACCTGGCCGTCTAACCGTCGACCCAATGGCGACGCCATACACATACCCGTGAGCCCGACATGTGCGCTCTCCCCCAGCGTCAAGTGGCCTAGCTGTGGCCCACGGGAACGTGACTCGAGGATGCACTGGCTGGCTCGAACTCGACCTCGACACTGCATCGTCCATTCGTTATTGCGCTTTTTTAGATTTGCTTGATCGGATCTGGGACACATACTCGTTTGAATTGATCATTCCCGGTCCAGAGGACCTGGAGAGGTGGGTATTGTTATCGCTATCGTTATTTATATCGTTATCCCCCGCGCGCGGAGTTTCTCGAAGTGGTAGACGTGTTGCGCATTTTTATTGCGGGCTGTCGCTCCTTTCAAGGATATTTGGTTGCTGTTTGTTGGGCCCTAGAACGAGACATTGAGTCGATTTGCTTGACCATCATGAAGTCTACCTCTTGGGGCTGGGGGGTTCCCTTTGTGTTGTCGCACCTTCAGACAGTCGTTGAGGCTGTGGACCTTCTGGGGGACCATGTCAATATGTTGTGAGTCGGCTTCATATGTTGATCCTGATGCTATGGACGGTTTGGTTGACACTGTGACCACAGTATGGGGACAGAGGGCGGCGGTAACAACTTTCCCGGCGCCGCAAGGCCATTTGGTATGGTCAAGCTGGGCCCGGATTTGCTCAGTGGCACAACAGATGCATACTCCGGATACCTAGCCTCCGGTGAGTTCTCCGGTTTCAGCATGATGCACGAGCAGGGGACAGGTGGTGCCCCAAAATATGGCACCGTCTCGCAATTACCGCTTGTCGGCAATATCACCAATCCGCTTTCCAATATAACCGTTGCTCGTAACGGCACCGATGAAGCAGGAGTCGGATATTACAAAGCGGAGACGGTAGACGGGGTCACTGTGGAACTGAGCGCGACCGCCCATGCGGGAATTTACCGGTATACCTTTCCCCCAAAGTCGGACGAGAACCATGTGCTGGTTGATGTATCTCATGTGCTTCCGTCGTTCCGGGGACAAGGCTTGAGTCAGGGATATAAGGGTGGTAACATCACGGTCTTTCCAGATGGCCATTATGCGGGTCATGGGGTTTATGATAATGGGTGGAATCGTTCGCCAGATTGGACGATTTACTTCTGTAAGCCTCCCATCCATATTGATTCTTGCTCCCTTCATTATTAACGCTTCGCAGGCGGCTGGTTCGATAATGACGTCGACATGAGCCGAGTATATACCGGCACCGATGCAGACGGCAGCATTGAACAGGAGAGCGGATCCGCCAGTTCTTCGACGGGATCGACACGAGTTGGAGGCGTCTTCTCTTTTAATGATACGGAAGTCATCTCCCGGGTAGGCATATCGTGGATATCCACGAGTAAGGCCTGCCAGTATGTTGATGATGAGCTCGATGAAGCATCCTTCGAGTCCATCGTCGATGATGCACAGACTGAATGGGAGGAGACAGTTTTCTCCAAGGTGACCACGACAACCACCAACAAGACCAGCCTTACGCTCCTCTACTCATCTCTCTATTTTATGCACCTGATTCCGACGAACCAAACTGGAGAGAACCCTGGCTGGAAATCGGACGAGCCGTACTATCAGGATATCTTCACCTTTTGGGTAAGCATACATGATGCTTGAAAAGTTCTGTTCCCTAACCGTAAGGAAGGACACTTTCCGCTGTGCGACGGCACTCATGCACATCCTGCAGCCAAAAGCGTACGAAGAGCAGATTCGTTCCCTGATTGATATCTGGAGGTTCGACGGTTTTCTCCCCGACGGGCGTTCTTCCAACTATAATGGCCGAACGCAGGGCGGCTCGAACGCAGACAATGTCCTCGCTGACGCATACGTGAAGGGCGTGCGCGGGGCCATCGATTGGAAGGACGGCTATAGCGCAATGGTAACAGATGCTGAAGTTACCCCAGAGAATGATCCCGTCGACCCCATGGCCCGTGACTCCTCCACGAAAGAGGGACGAGGAGCCCTGCCCGATTGGATTGACCTGGGATACATCACACCAACTTACTCCCGCGCCGTCAGCCGAGCCGTTGAATATGCCTGTAACGACTTTGCTCTGTACCAGGTGGCATCAGGCCTTGGCCTGGATGACGATGCGGACAAGTACCTGAATCGGTCCAGGAACTGGAGAAACCACTGGAATCCAGACCTCACCTCGCTAGGATTTTCGGGCTTTGTTGTTCCTCGCGATAAAGATGGATTCATTGACACTAATCCGCTAACTGACGCTGGATATTGGGCGGACCCGTATTACCAGGCGAGCTCCTGGGCATACTCCTTGACGAGCATCCACGATATGCAGTATATCATCGATTTGGCTGGTGGCGAGAAGACCATGCGTGAGCGCTTGGATACGATGTTCACTGATGGCGCAAGTGGTGCCAGCGGAATTATTTTTGATCCAACAAATGAACCGTGAGTTTTCTCTCTTCTACTTCCCTAGAGGCCTGCTGAACTAGTTAGAATGTTCAACATCCCATACCTGTACAACTACATCAACAGACAAGATCTATCCGTCGCGCAATCCCGCAGCATCGCAAAATCGTACTACAACACCGGGGTGAACGGCCTTCCAGGAAACAGCGACGCCGGCGCCATGCAGACATGGCTTCTCTGGAATATGATCGGCTTGTACCCGGTCACGGGACAAACAACCTTCCTCATCCACTCTCCATGGTTTGAATCTCTGACCATCGACCTGGGTGATGGCAAGACCTTAGAAGTCAGCACCACAGGCGGAGATGGAACCGGCGATGAAAACATTTACGTGCAGCGCTTGCAGGTAAATGGGAAGAACTGGAGAAAGAATTGGCTAGAGTGGGATGATATCTTTGCCCAGGGAGGAACTCTGGAGTTTGAACTCGGAGCTGAGCCAAGTGATTGGTTCACCGGAGAAGTGCCCCCAAGCCCTGCTTCCGTCCAGGGTGTGCCACCTAGTATGGCTGTGATACAGAGCTCGGGATAGACTGTAGATTGCAGTTTGTAGGTTAAAGAGACGTTGTTTGTTGTGAACTCCTTACGATAACCCTATGGTCTAGGTACCTTAATTGAGAACATTTGTGTATCTTTAAATGCTCTCAGGTACTGAACACATGGTAGCAGGGTTAGAGAGCAATGAGTAGAGTTCTGAAGAACGGCTGTTCAAGGAAAATTGTCCATCCGGCATAAGCATCCTATCAGTATCAACGTTGACATTGATCGCTTGCGGCTCCGGGTTCTTGCTTGATGGACCAAAGGTCTTGCTGATTAGGCCATGAAGCTCAACGGAAGCAGACGACTGCGTAAACCCTGCGAAGGAACCTTCGGTCCCGTCTCTCCTCCCCTGAGTAGAACGCGTCCGAATTTCCCACCGCCGCTGCAACCTCAGCAGCAAATCCTTCGCTCTCGCCGCACTTGGCCACGTGATGGAAAATTCATCCAGCGCGCGGAAACATGTGCTCAAGTGTTTCGCAATCCCATCTCCAATACCGCCGTGTTCACCACCGACATCTCCATTGCATGGGCGATACTGTGTCACAGCTGCAAAGAGCAGCAGCAGCACAGCAGAGGATGTAATGGCCACAGCCTTGGTATGGATTCGGCGAAGCGTGTACCGGCACTCGTACATGACGAGAATCCTGGCGATGGCTAGAGCAGACTGGATGCACATTTCGCGAGCGTGGCCGTAACCAGGACCTTGCGGGGGTTGCGGCTGGAGATTGGATTTGGACATCCAGGGGCGGTGGGCGTAGATCATGTTTTGGTAGTATTGCATGCTTTTCAGTCGTATTTTATTAGTCGCTAGCACTATCTTCACAAGACTTGCAGGAGCTGGCAGTGTAAGATGACTTACTGCAGGAGGAGGACTTGCGGTGTATATGGTGTTGTCTGGTCATCTAAATTGATTTGAAGGAATGATGGGAGGTTAGCTTTCCACAAAAGAAGCTTCGTGACAATCTTTTCGTTGAGTTGTTGGAGGACAGCTTTGGATATACTTGAGGTTCCGTATCTGGGATACGGTCAGCGGTATATCGGTTGGAATGTGTATAGGCAGTAAAGACTCACAGGAAGTCTCCAATTGGCGCCATGATCTCGCAGAGATTGATTTGTTCTTCGCATAAGGCTTCCATATTGTCTGGCACACCGATTTCGGCAGATACAGGGCCTGCTGATGTATATGGCATCCATCTATTTTGTTCCTCTTGGCGGGGCCTGGCGGTAAGCTTGCCAACGGTTACATCTTCCATGTTTGTCCGGAAGGGCCGGCCGAGATAAAATCCTAGCTGGCTGGAATCATGTCAGGCGAGGGTTGTCGCAAACTAGTCATGAATATAACCCACTGGTCAACCGTATACGCAGCCCAGAAGACTGTCTGCCGCAAGTCCGCGTCCGCTTTGGTAATAGCTCCGCTAGACACGTAAGAAGACATATCGAGATGCAGGGCGAGATTGAAAGCGAGTCGGATGGCCATACCTGTGAGCGTAAGCTGAGTATTTATAGATTTTGCTTAAAATACGTACCACTGTACAGCCATCCACGCGCTTCCCTTCCACTTCCAACCTCGAGGCTGCTGCAGATAACCAGGGCTTGGACAGTTGCTACACAGGGACAGTCCAGCTCAACCTCAAGAAGGGCCTTTGCGCGATCGCCGAAGAACTCCACCAGTGATTTCGGAAACGTTACGAAGTCCGGGTGGTAGCGCGTCTCGAAGGAAGCTCCTAGAGCACACCTGATTGGTACTGAGACGGCATGCTCCAAACTCTAAAAGGTGCATATACTCACATTGCATTCCGGAGCGACTCAGAGTAGTAAGGGGCGTCTCCGTCAGCATACCACTTTTCCTTGGCTGCGTTGTACATTTTCCGATCCACGACATGGAAAGACGGGTCTTGCCAGCAAAAGTAGAGATTTGTCAAGTGCTCTTCAAGAGCCGCCGGAACAGCATTGTAGTTTCCGAGTTGACTCAAGCAGTCGAGTACATAGTTTTGAGCAATATTCACTCCGGAGTTGGTAGCTAGCATATCCGCTAGGTTGAACGTGGAGGTTGGGCCGTAAAATTGAGTCTGTCCTCCGGGTCCAACTTGGAGCGTACCGACTCGGTCGGAGAGTTCATCGATTAGGCCTTCTATATCTTCCCTGTTGCTAGACTCTTCCACCAATGTTTGATCGTCGTCGGCGATGATGGGCGCAAACTGTCCAGGCATTTCTTCGAATGCTGCGGGTGATGGGTCGTTGGAGAATCTCTGAGTGAGGAAGGTGTACGTATCTGGACAAGCCGGTGTCATAACTGAGTCCATGCCTAGTTCAAAATGCCAACCCAGATTACTTTTTGGCTGAATCTGAGGTGCGTCCTGGTATAAAGGAAGATTAAAGACGCCATTCTCGTTTACAGGAGGCAGAGTGGAGATATCCTGATTTTGTCTGGAGTTCATGAGAACGCCGTCAGACTTGCTTCCTTCCAGGTCAATTGTCGGGGAGGAGCCAGATTCCTGTATGGAATTGGGCATCTCCGGGAGTGTCTTCTTGACCTGCTGTATCAGAGATGAGTTTATTTCAGCTAGCCCAAGCATTTCCAAAACTTTCCTCAAGGCCGAGTCCTTCTCTTGCGACATTGGCGGCGGCTGCAACCCGTTCTCTCGAATGAAATTACAGAGCTGATTGACTCTGCTCGATAGTAACTCGATAGCTACGCGGAGAGGCAGCCTGCAGTTCCTCTGTCAGCGTTGTCAGGTCGTGTTGCACAGGACACTCACTTTCTCTTGTCAAATGCTTGATAACGGCATTGACGACTCCTGTTGGCGCAGTTGGAGCATGCCGGCTCGGCACCGTCGCACTATATCTGTCAGTAATTCCATGCATTGTTGTTAAAAACACTCTAATGAACTGACCTTTACCTTGCTCTCACGGCATGACACACATGCCATGGTGGCGTTCCTTTTCCTTGTAAAGGTCTTTGTGGACGGCATCTTCAGGGTAGTAGTTGCTAAATCGATGTTGAGTGCTGAAGGAGCCTTCGGCTATTGTGGATAGTTAGGAAGGTGAAGGAATTATAGGATATTGGAGGAAAGGAACTGGGATGCGGAGATCAGAAGCCAGAAAGGTGGGGGAGAGGTTTGTGTTGTGGAGTCCTGACCACAGCTTCACTCTCCACCTCCCGAGCATAGGCCATTGAGGACCCTTAACGAACCTCACGCAGGGATTACCTATCTTGGTGATAAGCATGCTGACCTACTAGTTGATCATACAGATCTAAAGCGATGTCAGATCACCTTGAGGCGCAGTTAACACTGCCCTCTTTTCTTCCAAGCCAGCGAACTCATCCCAATATACATCACTCATTTCCTGGCCATGAGTGAAAAAGATCACCAACCAGCTATTCTACCAGCAAGACAAGATTGTTCTCAATCGCAGGTATGCTAGACCTAGAACCCTCCGGCGATACTGCTCCTCCCGCTGACTCCCCTCTTAGACCACCTCCCAAGTCCCTTCAACCCACTCCTCGTCGAAATAATGAGCAGCCTCTTCAAAGGAACAAGGAATTCGCACTTTCTTTCAACCGGCCAATATATATGAAGAGCTCGGGTTGCCCACAGAAGACGGCGGTGATAGCAAAACACAAACCTTTTAACCTTTCGTGTACTTCAGGGCAATCTCTGAGCTCGGGCACGGACTGAACTTGCTCGCACTGAACCACACGTGCCAGTATCAGGCAATGACTACGTTGATTCTGATGAGCGCGTATATGCATCTGGCTTCTGGGGTTATTGTGTGGAAGTACGGCGGTCCCAGGCGCAAGGTTGTGGCTCAGGGCGTCTCTGCCGCGGTCTCTGTGTTTTGGTACTGCCAATGTTGGCATTCGCCTGGGGAGATCGGTGAAACATAGGACGGCGAGTATTTTTGATGCTGGATTTAGTCAACCTGATAATAATAGGTTGGCGTATCCTTGTGCTGCAAATCGGCGATGATTCCGAGTCGCTCGGATAATGGAAGCCGAAGCTGCTGAAAGCAACATCTCTGCAGGTGTGCAATACTGTAGCAAGAGAATAGTCCTTAAGACTGTGAGGTATCCGGAAAGCAAGTAATTCTCTCTCTTTTATGAAGTCAACCTCACTCTACCTGCATATCTACCCTTCTCGCTAAAGAGCCTAAGTGTCAATCATAGATCTGAACTGCGCAACGCTCCAAATATACTCCACAGGAAAATCTCCAGACTCTGTTGACTCGGAACAACCGTTGAACATGCCCGTGAGAATGCAGCCACAGCGTTCATATAGAGACCGCCCGATCCTGGACCATTCTCAATACGCACCTAGAGACAAGTGGACTCGCGAACTTGTGGAAGCTGAGGCTTCGATGCCGTTGACGAAAGGTGCTGATGGTTTTCCAAGACCCAATCTCTAATAAGGCAATCCCGATGTTGTAAGTTTTTCGGATATGCGTTTTTTTCAGAGCCAGGGTCAATACCTCGTCCTAACTGTGCATCGCGTCTTCAGTCTCAAAGAAAATACTCTGTAACGACACGAAACCGCTTACTATTACTGATTACAGATCATCAGCCTTGTACAAGAGTGTTCATGACCTGGCTTGTCATGTCAGCGCCAAAGAAACCCCGCAGCCATCTCAATATGGCTTTTTTAGCCGACCCATCTGCTCATATAACACCCCAAGCTGAGCTGTCTCAGCACCGTATCTCGCAGCGCGGCGAACTCTCGCAGAACCGGTCATAATGTCTCTATACAAATGCACCTCCTGCAATGAAGCCATCCAGTCCACGAAGCCGCGTTTGTCATGCGCCTCCTGTACACCGCGGATGATTCTCTGCGCCAACTGCTATGTCGCGGGGATATATCCCTCGCAACACCAAGATGATGAGTCTCATTCGATTTCCATGCACGTACAGAGCGGCTTCCTTCCCGTGCCTCCGCCGCCTCCGCCGCGAATACAGTTGGTGAGCAGATCTCTCAGTGCGTATAGGCCCCCGCGCAGACGGCCCATCCCAACAACAGACACATCCAGCGATGTGCCGCCGCAGATGCCTCCTCGCCCGACGAAGTCGGAAAAGGAGATCAGGAGCGAGGTTGACGACTCGGAGAGACGGCCGCCCACATCCTTGCCGCCGAGAGTTGTGGATCCAGAGCAGCAGCAGCAGCAGCTTCCTGATCAAGATCCACCTGAGTACTCAGAACTACCCCTGCCCACAGCTCGGGGCTGGACATCCCTCCTTACCGAAGAGATGAAGCCCTCCGCATCCTTTACCAGGATGATGGAAGAGCTCTTCCAGCATCTGGATCCTCAACACACCGGCTTTCTTAGTCCAGAGGTATACTCCCGGTACATCGAAGCCTGCGGGGCTCCGCCAAACTACAATATATGTCAGTCAAATCACCCCCATTTACCTCGAATCTAGCTTCAGTGCACCGCCCTCTAACCATCTATCCATATTGATCCTGGCAGGGAAAGTTAGCAACATAAAATCCGGCACTGACATCGCAGACCGCGAACTAGCCGACCACTTCACAGCGTACTCGGTCGACTTCACCCTGCGCCCACGCACCCCACATTCAACATCTTCCTTAAACCCTCTCTCCCACTTCTCCCGCTTCATGCCCCAGATACCCTCCATGTCAGGCGGGCAGAAACCCATGCTTTCCCTCCGGGGCTTCACAGATCTCTCACTCATCAGCGTGCTGCTGAATCCCTCCTCAGCATGGGGCCAACTCAGCCGCGTGATCAAGGCGTACAGGATACCCGTCTGGCTGGAGTGGGGGGATTTGCCGAGGGATATGCTCCCGCTAGGGCCGTACCAACCGGAAGTTGAGCGCGTGAGGGTCTTGTTGGAAGGGGCGAGGGCAAATGCGGAGGAGCAGTTGGATGCGCTGCATGCGAGACTAAAGATGGAAGAGAGGGGGAGACAGCATGCGCTGGATCTATTGGATGATCGGGTTTGGGTTTATCGGTAATACACGTACGGCTAATGGTATCGGTGTGCCTGAGTCGCAGAAGGCTAGCTATAATAGATTCGATAATAACGTGAGCTTTGTGTCGCTCAGGAGATGGACGTAGACAGCAAGAATAAAAAGAGTAGTGCCCACCTGAAGATCTATCGTCTGTATCAATCTGCTCAAGGAGTAAACAGTAGACTCTAGGATCCGCAGCTCGACTCAAGCAATGCGTCCTAGCTACGGCATCCCTTCGTGAATTTAAAATGTCGACCAGCGGAGCACCCTCAGCACAAAATTTTCACGATCTCCAATCATCTCCAATCACAGAGTAACTTGTCTGCAACTCATCTCCCATCGGTTCTCCTGATCCCCATGACTTCAAATTCCTTTTCACCTCCTCAATATATCTAGTCGTGCTATCGATGCGTCTATATTCGTGACAATCCGGTAGCCCCAAAGAGCGGTATATGAAAAGTTGCAAACCCGGCTGCATGTAGTCATGCGTTAATGCGCGGGACAAGAAGCAACTTGAGATCGACGTCGTAGGAGCTCCATAAGCTCAGGTACTTTGTTCTTGGATGGCCTCGACGGATCGTCTGTCATGACGGTATGGATGTTGGGATGATTCTCAGTACGGGGAGCCAGGTGCTGGTTTCGTGATATCGTGGAATGTGTTCTCAGTGTAGTCGGCCTTTATGACTTGGAGTTAGATATATGCTCAACCGCGGAGCTGAGATTATGACTCACAGACGTGTTATGAAGCAAGGTATATGGCTGCGAGAGTCGGAGTAGGATGGTGTTGACTCTGAAGGCCGCAAGCCGGTCCCAACAGGCCTAAGTACCTGAGGCTTGAACTATTTCAACAACTTCGCATCCAACCTCATCAGTGCCAGCAGTCATAAGCGATAAGTCCACCCCAAGGCGAGTATTCTGAATTAACGGGTATTTCTTCTCCGCACAGTGGCAACATCCTTTCTGCCCTGAGGAACGTTCCGAACTCGCGACGCAACTGGACACCCAAGCCGTTCTCCAGTCTATCTAGCCTGAGGGCAATATGCAGTGCTCTATTGTCCTTACGCAGTCCCCGGATTTACATGGAGAATCGAGTAGTTGCCAACTATGAAATGTCGACTATCCCAGGGCCAAACGGGCTCATCAGCAGCCACCATGTCCAGCTAGCTACAGCCTCTTCCAACTTTCATGAACAGCACCGTCGCCAAGTGGGCATATATCTCTCTAAGAATAACTGCCACGCTCTGGCCACTTCAATCGGTCCGCGCTAGAATCTCGGTGGCCAACAAGAGGTATCTCCAATATTAACCTCTTCCAGACGCGAGTCGCAAGATCTCCAGTTTAATTAAGAACCAAGCTGACTCTCCTCTTCTCTGTACAGTCTGAGTTACCTCAGCACCACCGACTTTATCGCCTACGACGAACTTTCGACATCCTCGCCCCAATGCAAAATCGACCACATACAGAAGCTCGCCTTCCAGTCCCACGAAGCACCCTGTCAGAGTTGTGATGCAATGCACCGAGCTGAGTAGCCAGCCGGGGCGGGTATCTTGGACGGTATCACGGCAGCTCAGCAAAGAAGATCAAAGGAGTCCGCTGTACAGAAAAGGAACTGGGTAACTTAGTGGATATTCAAATGTTTCTCAGTTGGATGAAGGTACGGAAATAACTTACTGAGCACTCGCGGAAGAGTAGCCCAGCTTCAGTGGAAATCGTCGAGGGAGCGGATAGAAGTCCGCAGGCAGTCCACACACCAATTCACCTAACCTTCAATTCACACCTTTTGACAATTTCCTTGCCAGTCTCTAGGCTTTCTCCTCGACCTCAGGGTCATGACCTCGAGTTGGCATGGGGTCTTGGTAATTTTTGTTACCATGGGTCAAGGTGGGCATCCACCTTAGTTTCGTTAACTGCGAGATTATCTCAGGTGCCCATACTAACAGAGCTATTTTCACATCAAATAACATCTGTGTTGAAAAGTCCTTCAAGGCCAAGACTCGTGAATTCACTGCACTGCAAAAACACTAACGCAACAAGCACGCCTTACCTCCACCTCTTGACACAATCCTTGGCCACGAGAATGCATCTGCGCGTCGAAGGTTTCGCTTCCAGCTCAGAATCGCCCAATTATACTGCCACGCTCAATGGACACAAGAGGTCTGGAGCCGCAGAGTTATGATCTAGGGAAAGGCCCCACGAGCGCTGAAAACAAAGTAGACGGTGGGCCGAATGCCCAGTCTCACGCAATTGAGCCGATGAGTGACATCTTTTGTTCTGCAGGCTGTTCGAGACCTGATAGCTTCTGGCCCTGCATCATATAAAATAAACAATGGCAGCTTAAATCTCCATCTAGACAACGAACACCATGTCTACCGTCCGAGAACGTCGAAAGTGGTACCACATCAAGTGGTTCGCAGACCAGGATACCAAGGAGGAACGGCGCCTTATTCTGAAGCTCGATGCCTTAATTGTCCCATATGCCTTTCTAGCTTATTGGGTTAAATATGTCGACCAAGCGAATATAAGTATGTGATTCCTACCGGATTCGGACGTAGAGCAGGAGTTTACTAACAAGTGACTACTTAGACAATGCATACGTCTCTGGTCTTCAAGAAGACTTAGGTCTCCATGGCAATGAGCTTGTCGAACTGCAGACCATGTATACAGTCGGTGCGGTTGTGGGCCAGTTACCGTTCGCATACCTGTTCACCAGGTTTCCAATGTCCTGGGTGATCCCTTTCTTGGATATCATGTGGGGTGTCTTTACTTTGCTGCAATACCGAGCAACGTCCTTTGGTGAGATGATGGCTTACCGCTTCTTCGTGGGTTGGTTTGAGGCTGCCTTCTTTCCGGGAATGCATTATATATTCGGTGGGTTTCATACCGGGAAAAAAAGAAAAAAGAAAAAAAAATGAGCATTGGCTTACGATTATTAAGGAGCTTGGTACCGTGGTGATGAGATTGCCCGACGGGGTGGATGTTTTTACGTCGGGCTCACCCTAGGTACCCTCACGGCAAGTCTAATCCAAGCGGGAACATCGGCGAGACTCGACGGCCTTCATGGCCTAGCAGGCTGGCGGTGGATGTACATTATCTGTGCAATTATCACCATCCCCATCGGAATTCTGGGATACTTTATACTCCCCGGAACCCCCGATAAGCCAAATAGATTGGTGATCAACGACAAGGACATCGAACTATCCAAAATCCGCCTTTCGCGTGCAGGTCATACGTTCCAGGGAAAGTTCACATTGCGGTCTTTGACAAATGTCCTCAAGAACTGGAAGTTTTGGGCTTTGCTATTCCTCGACATTTTTTTCTGGAACGGAAGCATAAATACCTCTGCAGGAGGATATTTGCTATGGCTGAAGAGCCTGAAAAGATATTCAACAAGCCGTCTAAACGAACTAGGTGCCATATCCCCGGCCCTCGGGATATTGTATACCCTCTTTATCTGCTTCGCATCTGATCTTGTCCTGGGCCCTGCGTGGGCGATCACTGTTGCTCACATTTGGAATATCATCGGTCTGGTCATTCTTGTCATCTGGAATGTCCCTGAGTCTGCACTCTGGTTCGCCTTTATCACGACGTATTCTGCCGTGTCTATGTCCAGCGTGTTGTATGGCTGGGTGAACGAGCAATTACGTTATTCACCAGTGGAACGCTCAATAACACTGATCATTCTCAACACCGTTGCACAGTCGACAACAGCCTGGACCCCGCTGCTAGTGTTCAAGACGGTTGAAGGACCACGCTTTACGAAAGGATATTCTTTTGTTCTTGCGAACGCGATATGTCTCATCACCTTAGCCCATATCATCAAATACTTCATTGCACGCCAGTAGTACGTATTCTCCGATCGTTTCCGTTCACAAGAGCATGCTAATCCTTCTCAGCAAACGTGAAAAAGCAAGAGATGCCGCATATGCGAGCGATTCAGTTAGATCCCGCGATTCAGAGTCCAGCCCGGTGGCTACAACTGTCGAGCCGAGTAAAACTGACTGAAGCCAACGGTAGCTCAATCGCAATAGCACGCTAAGATGATTCATTGTTGAAAGGACGCTTGGATGTCGGCCGAGTCAGTCTCATCAGGGCTCGAAGATTTCATGCATGCTTTCAAGGTCGATTGTCACGCAATAGAGCCCTAGATGGTGAAATACTTCTCCAACTTCGTCTAACACTAGCCTCCGAAGTTCCAACGCCCCGTAGAGTCGACAAAAGTGAACAAATAAAAGCCTGTCATTAAAGTCCTCCGGTTGCGCTTCATGCGGGGTTGATTGCGAATTGATAAGAATATTTTTACAGTGGATATAGATGCTGGATTCGATCCGCGCAACGCTTGCGCGATGGGGGGAGGCTATGGCGATATTCTGCGGGGCTAAGAGCACAATTAAACTGTGTATGTCCATGCTTGCGGGTTTAAAAGCGCGAGTCTGGCAGTCAATGACTGCTAAGCAATCGTTGCAAACTGTTCAGATCAGGATGGGTGATGTCAACGTTGCAGACGGTCAGTCCGGCCAGCTGAATAGCAGGAAGAAGATCATCCTAAACGCATTTGATATGTCCACTGTGGGTCATTTGTCTCCTGGGCAATGGAAGGTAAGTGTCATGCAGAAGCCAGTTTTATACGCTGGGTTTCCAGCTAACCAATGCAGAATCCAACCGACAAGTCAGCCACGAAGCGAAAGCTTGGCTATTGGATTGAGCTCGCGAAGCTGCTGGAACGGGGAGGCATCAATGCCCTCTTCCTGGCCGATACTTACGGCGGTTATGATACCTACGAGGGCAAGCTCGATGAATGTATTCGGCGCGCAGCCCAATGGCCCGTCACAGACCCAACCATTGTATGTCGCTTGTGCCGTAAATTGATTCGACCAGGACTGACATGAGTCTAGCCCATCTCTGCAATGGCAGCCGTGACCAAGAACCTCGCTTTCGCAATCACTGCGTCGACATCATTTGAGCCTCCTTTCCTCCTCGCAAAGCGCTTTTCGACATTGGACCATATGACGGACGGCCGGATCGGTTGGAACATCGTCACTTCATGGAAGAAGGTTGCCTTCAAGGCTATCGGCTTGGACTCTCCAATTGAGCACGACGAGCGGTACCGTCAAGCAGACGAATACCTTCGCGTGCTATACAAGTATGGCATCACCCGCATTCCAAGTTGGTGACTGACGCTTATCCACGGCAGGCTCTGGGAAGGATCATGGGCTCCGGACGCTGTCTCCCCAAACCCTGAAACGGATTCCTACGCCGACCCTGACAAGATCCGTCAAATAAACCACAAGGGCAAGTACTTCTCTGTCAACTCGCGTCACATTGTCGACCCGTCGCCGCAACGTACACCGTTCCTGTTTCAGGCGGGCACATCAGCGGCAGGATCAAGCTTCGCAGCCACTCATGCAGAGGGAATCTTTGTGTCCGCACATTCACCATCCGTCCTTGCTCCCAAAATTGCTGCTATCCGCAAGCAGGCTGCAGAGCTCGGCCGCGATCCGCAATCGATCAAATTCTTCTCGACGTTTACCCCGATCCTCGGGCGTACCGATGAAGAAGCGCAGACAAAGTATGAAGAGCTGAAAAAGTATGCCTCAGTGATCGGAGGACTCGTCTTGTTCAGCGGATGGACAGGCATTGATATCTCCCGACTGCCTCTGGAGCAGGATATCACGGCTGCAGACTCCCTAGAGGCCCACAAGGTCACCAGCACCCTCCACAGCTTTACCACAACGAGTGAAGAAGTTCCACGGTGGACTCCTCTGGTTGTCGCCGAGAAAGCTGCCATTGGCGGCTTGGGTCCTGTTAGCGTAGGAACGCCCGAAAAGGTCGCAGATGATTTAGAACGTTGGGTCAGGGAGGCAGACCTAGACGGATTCAATATTGCGTATGTTACCACGCCCGGAACCTTTGAGGATGTCGTGGACCTCTTGGTACCAGAGCTTCGTCGACGGGGTATCTACTCTGAAGCGCCGCAGGAGGGTTTAACAGCGCGCGAGAAGGTCTATGGCGTCGGCCAGGCCGGGCTGAGGTCCGACCATCCAGGCAGCCAGTACAAGTATGATGTGTATCAGGAGGAGCCGCCGTATGAGGGCGACTGAATATGCTATACGTCATTGCGTGCTCGAGCCCTCTGTACCTGATCGGCATTGACCGTTGACACCTGGGCCCGTTCTATCCCTTTTCCTCTTTGACAAAGCCTATTGGATCTCAGCCTATTTAATCTCGAGCGCGGACATAGACCGTGGACATAGACCAAAAGAAATGACGACTCCAAATTTGCGGTCATAGACCGCGGATATAGACCGAAGAAATGACGACTTCCAAATTTGCAATGTTCAAAGTACCACCATGACGTTTTGGCGTCACAGTATTCTTGCTGTTTTCCCCTGACCGCCGTATAAGACAATGTCATCAAGCGGGTTGCGATCTTGGTATCTGCCTAGGAATACGAATCAACCTCAAATCCCCAAATGGCCTAGACGATGATCCACGCCTCCATTTGGTGCCTCATTGCTAGGGACAGTACTCAAAACGGTCAGGGATTTTTATGTGCAAGTTGGGTCTTGGGAACAACAGGTGAATTGGTCCTCATCTTGACAAAGTGGCGTACTAATGCAAATAGTCAAAACTAAATATCAGACTAAGCAAACCTTAGTATCAAAGTTTGGCTTTAGTATGAAGTATCCGCATCTCAGCGTCAGCACCTGTCCCTGGCTGAGTCCGCAGGGCCCCGCACTGCGGAGTATTTCCTGTTCGCCACTCGCCGTGCCTGAGCTCCACCTCCAAGAAAGCTTCCAACCCCTTTCTCCTTGAGGTCAAATAATATGAGATCATAGAGGGGGAAAAGCAAGAACTCGGAAGGTCATTTCCGCGTGGACACGGCTTTTCTCAAATTCACGATGCCCAAGGCTGCCAGAAGACGGTGCCTGCCGCTCGCCCGAGCTGCGCTCCCGCAGCCACAATGCCGTACGGACTCCATCTCATCTGGGGTGTGGATAACCGGAATGCAGAATCAGTAAAATTGCACAATACCGCTGAGAGTCAGTCCCCACGAAGTATGAGTCGATGGAACCTGGAGGCTGGAGCTGCTACCCTGGCTCCCTGCATGATCATGCTTACTGCATGGGCGGCGGATATTGCCCGACAGTACGGTGAGGATAGTTAAATGAGGATGACCGGATTTGCACGATCAGCACTGGTCTTCAAAGCTTCCGCTTCGCTGATGTATTGCTTAGCTTGGCTCATCATTTCTGTGGGAACCAAAAAAACAGGTTCGGAAAGTGTGCAGCCTGTTACGGCATCAGACCGAGACTCGGAATCGGGAGCGAGCTGAGGTCAGAGTTATACGGACTCTCGCTCGGTCCCATGCTTCAGGCGCCTCAGACTTCCAGTCGTCCCAGCCCGGGAGAGCCAGACATCCAGACATCCACTCGATGCCCGGCTACGAAGCTAGATGTGTCTGAGTCAACAGACGGAGAGTTACCGGAAAATTCGCCAGCAAACGATCCACAAGATGTTTTGCTAGTACGTACCTCCATATACTTCGAGTACTCCGAAAGAGTTATAGATCCATTGCGGCCAACACCCCGCCGTCAAGTCCGCCGTATAGGTCCCACCGTACACTCCACCGCGTATGTACCTTGGGACATACGCTGAACTAATGACCGTCATACAGTGTATGATTCGTCCATATTTGAAGTGCCGATCTACATTGCCGCTTGACGGTTTCTGACTGGCGGCTTCGAGCTCGAGGGTTTGACGGCGATGCTCAATAGAACAAGGACGTTGATCACAATAGGTACGCATACTGTCCTGCAAGCTCAACGTTGACTGCGAGTTTTTGCTAGTGTCTGCTTTCGTTCGGGCAACGGTGCATATTCCATAGAGGCTCGGATAATCGCCGGCAAAGAGCAGGCAAAGGAGAGCAGTATTCGTCTGATGGACTCGGACTGTCTAGTGCAAGATTCCTATTCCATATAGCACTCATCTTACGCCATGCGAAATTGACAAATAGTATCGTATCCTTATCCACACCCTAGACGTACTCCATACGTACCTGGATTATTGATGTCGGTCCCATGACAACCAGCATACGGGTTCGCCCACCAACTGGCTATGGGCCAAACGCTCCTTTGCATCTAAAATGTGGATATTAGTGATCATCACGGCTTCGATGTCGGTGATCCCTATTCCCTGCGGCATATAAGGAGCCAGAATCTCTCTAAGCCGATCTTTCTTCTCTTCCTTCCAACCAGCCAGTCGTTCTCTCTTGTCTGATTCCAACTTTAGTCTTTCCTTACCAAACTATCTACACTCATTTACTTCCATCACAATGAAGACTGCCTACATCACTGCCCTCGCGGCCCTTGCCGCCTCCGTTGTGGCTGCTCCCACCAAGATCACCCAGGACCTCGAGACCGTCACCCAGTCTCTGGACCTCCCCATCGCCAGTGCTAGCGCTACCATCAGCAGCGTTGCCAGCAAGGCCACCACCGGTGCCAGCGGACAGCTTCTGCACGACGTTGGCTCCCAGGTCAAGGACGTCCTTGAGGTCACTGGCCCCAACGCCAAACGCCTCCTCATTCAGCTCAGCCCTGAGGTTGCCGGTCTCCTTGCTCAGCTCGGCCTCCCTGCCGTCGGCACCCCCGTCGGCACCATCGTCGCCAGCGCCAGCTCTGTCGGCGACCTCGTCAAGAACCTCGGCCGTCCCGTCGAGGGTCTCCTCACCGTCGTCGGCGAGGGCGGCGAATATCTCCTCATCCAGCTCGCCCCTAGCCTTGCTGGCCTCCTCTCTGGCCTCGGCCTCTCCGGTGTCGGTGTTCCCGTCGGCTCTGTCGTCGCCACTGTCGGCCAGAACCTCAAGCGTGACGGCATGGTCGTTGGCGACAACCTCCCCAAGGTCCAGGACATCCTCGAGGTCACCGGTACCGATTCTCAGCGTCTCTTGATCCAGCTGAGCCCTGAGGCCGCTTCTCTCGTCTCCGGCCTTAACCTCCCTACCGTGGGTGAGCCCATTGGTGAAGTCGTTGAGGAAGCCAGCTCTGTCGGTGAACTCGTCAACCACACCGGTGCCCCCGCCAACGAGCTTCTCACTGTCGTTGGCTCAGACGGCAAGGCTCTTCTCATCAAGCTCGCACCCTCCGTTGCCCACCTTCTCGGCGGTCTCGGCCTCCCTAGCGTCGGTTCTTCCGTTGGCAGCATTATTGCTACCCTCGGCAACAACCTCTAAGAAGCTTCTCTTATGAGCCGTATGTCTTTGCGCCTCACACCGTTTCAGCCTCGCTCAAGGTTGCGCCTATGAGCACTCTACCACCACTACCACCACCACTTCAATGATGTTCCTTTGTTGAATCCGGAGTCATTAGCGGCGGGGATTAACGATGTACATAAACCGTTTCTGTGACTTGTTGGACAGCCTCATGGCCGTATCTTCTTGTTCATAATCTTGGATACCACAGCAGGGTAAAGCTTTAATTTAACGTCATAAGCGAGAGTTTATTCTCCAGCTCTATCAATTAGTCTCTTGTCTCAACTTCGTTCAGCAACAGAATACTCCTCAAGACTGACCGTAGGGGCCTGGTCTCTGAAATGCGTGTTCTTCGAAATAACTTCCCAGAATTTCTCGAAACGCTCAAGGACAGGTGCGCAGCGCGACTATGTTCCTGTCCATTCGATAGCGCGAGGTATTTCTACATAACAAATACGGCCCTTAGCGGGGGCGAGTTAGGTCAATGTGCATGTAAGATAGACACAGAACCCATTGACCAAACGATACCTATGTTAATGTCTCAGAAGCAACCAACCTCTAAGAATTCGTTCTCGACGACATGCTTTTAAGAACGTACCTAAACTGGAGCAGGCTTATATGGTCCTGGGCAATATTAAGCGCAACAACTCAAGGTGAGGGCATGTAGCTGCTAGTATACTGGGCTTTTCACCAGCGTGGTTGACTGATATCACCTGGGGATGTTTACTTATCTCTTAAAGAGCATTATCATGCCACAGCGGAGGGTCAGGAGCAAGATGTATTGATGTATCTATGAGCAGCGTAACGGTTGGCCGATTTCACAAGAAACGAGGGACCTGCTATTTGAAAGCCAATACAATCGTGTACTCTACATATGGAGCCACTAGCTATCCTTTGTTGTATGGTATTTTGTGTACAAATACTCCATAGTGCCCGGCATACCAAGAGGTTAGATAGACCCCATTAGCCCTTCGAGTCGGCCACGAATTTTGCCTCTTTTTGGCCATTTTGTCTTACGTCGACTCGTTGTCAGCTGGCCCTGGCCTATTGGACGCTACGCCCTCATTTATGATATTTGGTTTTATCCACGTTGTGTTAGTACTTGTTGACTGATTGAAATACCTATTCAGTGCTGAAATACGACCGCACATGCCATTCTTTACCATGATTTACTCCACGGCCCATGAAGCAAGCAGAAAATCGGACATTAGCTAAATGGAAATTCCCAGGGTTGTCTACTGGGCAGACATTGAGCTGTTGCTGGGCTTAAACCCTTCGCTGGACGAAAGGCAGCAAAGTAACGTGACTGCCGCTGCGTACGATATCCCGTGTTCCTCCGAGACGCCCCTGTCGAAAAGGACTATCCGACAGCCTAGCGGCAGTTGCTGGTCTGTCACCAGCTCACTGGCCCGGTTGATGATGTAAGACAATGCTCTAATAAGAGAGGGGAAAGAGGAACAAAAGAGGAACAAAAAAGAGAGGAACTCGGCGAGCTCCTAAATTGAATTGTAGCATGTCCTGGTTTCGATCCAGGGTCCTCCGGGTTATGAGCCCGGCGCTCTTCCCCTGAGCTAACATGCTGCTTGGTGACAACTATCGGCTTAATCTAAATTCATAAGCTAATAAATGTAGCCATTCAAGGACGACGAAACGTGGTCACCGGATGTAGTTTAGTATAGCATTAGCTTCGGGGCTCATATCTGTTTGGCACTAGCGCTTGTCCTAGGTTATGATCAGTCAATCAGAACAACGCCTGCATCCGCTCTTCCTCCTATCGGGCTGATTCTAATGCTAGTCTAGTTGAATCCTCACGTTCAGAGCCATAATCCTGGGCCAGTTTGGACTTCCCCAAACCTTGGGGTTCTAGCACGCAATGTAAAGCGCTTCTCTAGGGGTACAAAATTCGAGCTCACTGACTCTCAAATAATTTCCGACGTCCGTAAGTGTGGGTAGCGTCTGGCCAGACATTGTCCAAATACCTTACATTCATTTACTATGGACCTTAGGTACCATATATCCCTGCAGCAGGGGTAATACGGTCGACGTGCCACACGAAGCCAGCGTCTGGATGGGCCTTACGATTAATTCTGCTTCATGAACGCCTGTACTTGCTCGACACTGGCACCTTTGGTTTGTATGGAATCTTCTGTTTCAAAACATTACTCGAGTATGTACCCGGAGTTACCATCGCAATAACCCCCATCCTGCCTAATCGGGCCCAGGTCGCGATTGACCACTCTAGATAGACCAGGATTGACTGTTTGTGTAACTTGGCGATGTCGATTTGATAAAAAATGAACAAGTGCTGGTTGTCTATTTTTAGGACTGAGTTTCCTACTCATGTTGAGCACGGGAGATAACCCGGATATATATTTTGAGCTACCCGGTAACCAAAAATGGATGTTCCGGCGGCCACAAAGACCTCTTGTCGTGAGAAATGATGACAGCATTCAGATTCATCATTGAAACGAGAGTCCACGAAGGAGCGTCGCATATCTCAAAGAAAAAGCCGATCATATTTCTAACAGTCGATATATACTTTCATCCGAGCACAGGGAGCCTAGATAGTCCGTAGTGCGATACCAAGTAATACTTGGATGGGTTAGCCCTCCATGAATGACCACAACGCTTACGAGTGTCAAAACCATTGCTCTGGAGAACCCGGCGCCCAACTGACACTGACCGTGCCTCACGATCCAGGGGTAAAAAGGCAACTGAGTTGACGTTTCCGCCGAGTCACTCAAAACTGGAGTCCATGCTGCAGATTCCGTGTCGACTCTCGAAGGGAAGGCCCAGATCCTGGTCTCCCAAAAGTAAAATATGACCAGCGGCCGCCGCATGGCGAACAAGCATTCTGCAGATCCTGAAACAATCGCGTTGAAATCGGAAATATGACAAGTGGAAGAATACCTGACCAAGACTTGCACAGGACGCGATACCTTGCAGCGGCCCTTGCAAAGGTACCAGAGAAGGTTGACCAATATATGCAATTATTCCAGCCTCTAGATTGAGTTTGACTTCGGACAAACTTTCGCGGTATATCATTGCTCGACAGACGCCGTCGGTCCAGAAGAAGCATATACATCAGCTCACCGTCTCGTATTTGCGATGTGTCGGAAGCGCTTGCTGGCGGTCCGCCACGTCAATTAGTCACCGCTGAGCAGAGGGTCTCAAGAAACAGATCACAGACGCACAGTTCATCGTAAACAGATGGGACCTGTGGGTTCCTCTCGCGGCCCGCTTGGCCTCCAGAGTCTGAACAAATTTCACTGAGCCAGGTTCTGAGATTTGATGAGTCTGCCTCTGCCGGCCGAAGAATCGCAGCTCGCAGCTCCACAGGAGGGAAGCAAGGCTGATTCAGTCGCTGTTCCTGGTCTTTTCCAATGCTTCATGGATGCATAAGTAGTAGAACCTTGCTGAAACGGTGTGTAACTGACTCCAGATCGCATATATTTGTTGTTGTTCTGCCTGAACAGTCTAGCTTCTTCGCCGAGTGGGTTCTGTGGAGGCTGGTTAAATTGCAGTCTGGCAAACCTCCCAGAAGTCCAGCCGTGCGTCCCCCTTTTGAGTGCCAGAGTCAACCTTGCTGAGTGTGGCCTCAACATCTCTCATTTGCTCGATCCATTCTTTCCAGAGTCCAGTGGGCACTCACCTTGCTTCAGGCTCTGCCAGAATTTTTGGGAAGCGACCGCGGGCTCCTGACTTCTTGTCCAACCCGAACCAGTAAGCCCGACCAGGAAATCACGGGGTTTGGATCAGTCTCCCCCGATCAGCACGCTGCCCTTGTGTTTAGCGACTCTCCAGGCTCTCGTCGATGATCTCGCTTCCCCTTTGTGTCCTTGCGTGGTTCTTCCTCTGAACGCCCTCTGTGGACCAGTCATTCGTTCAATTTCAATTCTTCACGCCAGTGGACGTTTTCTCCTTCTTTCTGTTTTCGCCAATGATACTTCGCTTCTGAAACGGAGCCCCCTGTTACTCTTGAACTCGTCGCGATCACCGCCGCATTTTTTAAGGAAAACGAGAAATCGAATCAGTGCTAAGGCAGGATACAACATGATCGGGCGCTGCGGCCAATTTGCTTAAGAGGTTGACCATTGAGCTGCGAGCATTCCAACGAATACCCAGTAATACGCTCCGCGAGAAAACGAGCAACACCATGTCCGGCACCTGTATTTCACTATCAGGCTCAACGCAATGCCCAGCCTTCAATGCGTCTTCGATTTCCACGAACTCTAATCTCTACACCGATTTGTACGTCCGTAAAACAAATGCAATGCGAAGCCAATGCTAACCATCGCCCAGCCCTTTTTTGCGAAACGTTACAAACTTGAACGAATTCGATGCTGCCCTTAACAGTTATGTACTGGGCTCATACATTCAGAGCAAGTGCGTTTAGGAACCTGCTATGGAGATGAAACAAGTTAACCAGGCTGCAGGTATTCCGTGTTCCTGGGCTGCCAGGGCGATTTCTCAAACGCCAGTGATTATTATGCGCGGTATACTACAAGTGCCATCTGCAGCGGCTTAGTTCAGAGCTCCGAGAGCGACTGTGATCTGTCTGCCGAACAGTCACGGCCTCTCTGTGCCGAAGATTGCGTGCGTGCTGATTTTTTTTCCCCCCCACTCTATGCAACTGCTAACAACGCAACAGGCATTGATGGCTTCAAGCGAGGAGGAAATAGTGGTCAACGACGAGCTTTGCCCGGACAGACGAAGTGACTATCTAAACCAGATCCGCTCAGATTTCGCGGTCTGCACTGGCCCTGACGGTTCTCTCACTGGATCTTGCATATCGGCGGCAGACAATGAACCCAACGAATGCGGCTTCCGATCGAACCTCATCGGTCTATGCGGATTCTGCGCGTCCAGCACCGTCAATTCGACAGATTCTTGTTGTGTAAATGCGAACGCTTCAAGTCGATGCGAAGGAGTGGATCTGCCGACCCCGACCACGTCCTTTATTCCCATATACACGACCGGAATCGATGCAGGAAACGATACAGATAATGGCTTATCAGGAGGCCAAATTGCGGGCATTGTTATAGGCTCTGTGGCTGGGTTCGCCATTCTTGCAGTTCTCATAGCGTTTGGCTTAATTTATTGTTGGCGACGGAAGCGTGAGGCGACCGACGATAACTCCTTGAACAAACCGAACCCGCAAAGGAAAGGATCTCCAATGCAACAGCCTGGGACCCAAGCTTTCGGTGTCGCCCCTGGACGTGTCGCCAGAATGTCCGCCCTACGTGAGGCACCAAGCTCTTCTCCTGGGCACTCTCGCAGTTCGGGAGCCTTCCTTGGTGGTAGTGCCAAGTACAGTGATTCTTCAGACTCTGAAGGCTTCGCAAGCCCTGGCGCCATCAGCAAAAAGATTCCACCGACAACCGGTAAACGACAAGGTTCACTTTCCAGCAATTCGGCTCTGGCTGGCGTCGGTAGTGATACTTCTCCTCGCTCGGGTACAATAGGACAGTACTCTTCGCCGGAAGGGCTGACCAGCGGACAGTCGGAGCAGCTATCTTCTTTTCAAGATTATTACTCGCAGGACGACATCCATCCCGGTGATAAGGTTGCAGTGCTCTGGGCTTACCAACCGCGGGCGGGTGACGAGTTTGGCCTGGAACGCGGCGAGATGATCAAGGTGATAGGCATCTGGGATGATGGATGGGCGACGGGTGTCCGCGTACCCGAGAGCGCAGAAGAGTACGACGCTAGACATCGCGAGCAACGTGATAGCGGTGTGTCGGGTCGTTCGCAGAGGACGTCACCAGCTCCATCAGGCGAGATCAAGGCATTCCCATTGGTTTGCGTCTGTCTCCCACAACACTGGAGAAAGATCATTGATGGTGCACAAGGAGATGATGAAGTAGCAGAAAGATATTGATCTATGCACGGATCGCAATACTGCTTCTTGTCCTTCTTCATGCCTCACGATAACGCCTTTGATTTTTTTTTTTTTTTGTTTCTCTATGGGAAGGCCTGGATTTTTGCCTCCCTCAACGCCAAAAACCTTGTGATTCAGCACACAACCCCCCAACAAACCTCATCGATACCCAACGTCGCTCGATTATATACGCAAGGCTCATCTGTTGCATGTTTACGGCTTCATTTATTCGCCCTACTGGCCTTACCACTGTTTGCTATTCAGCAACTCTCGAGACCCCTCCGGATGCGCCCGAGACGACCTTTCCTTTAGCGCTTTGTGTTTATATACCCCTTCTTTTCAGCGGTAAATGACTTCTTTGGAACTGCCATTCTCGTCATGCATTTACAGACTCTAACAACAGTACCTTATGCTTCTTCAGCCATCAATGGGTTGGATATGCATTTTGTTCACTTTGTTTGAGGAGGACGAGCTTTCATTCGTATGCGCAATGGCTATCTGCCTTTGGTTCTTGCTAGTGGCTCGACTGCCTTTCTTCGGTACATATTGATATATGTACGTATATTTAGCTTCATACTGCAATATTACAGATCCAAATTCTCCGCCGGCTTTACTTCAGTCAACAGCGTAAACGTGATCAATCCAAGGGCGGCATGGCCTGGGTCTGTTGAAATCACCTGCCTAAATGAGGCAGCCTCAAATTATGTAGACAGTTGCAGGCTGCACGTTTATTTTACAGAGTATAAAATTAATGATTCAGGGGCTGACAGTGTGGCATTGTTACGACACTCGCAGCGAATCAAGCGTGGCTGGTCGGCCACCCCACTAACCGCCTAACGCAAGCGCAGCAACTTGGAAGTGAGTGCCCCTCTCGAACTTCCCCCATCCCTCTACCTACTTGTCTTTTGCTCCCAATAATCTTACCTCTGAAATAACCTTTTCCCCATTTACCTTTAGGTCTTGCTGGTCAGTTGAACACCAAAGTTTTATATCCAGCCTCTCTCTGCGTAGATATGGGGCGGAGCAAACTAGGCGAGCAATTACAGCTGACGTCGTCTGCCAGTGCAAATAACATATATTGCAAAGCTTCAATCTAGAAGAACAATGTCGGTGAGTAGCTGACACAATCGCATACATTGGAAATTCGTTCTGTTAACTTTTGCTTGCCGTTGCATAGCTCGCATCTGGGTATGTTCACTCGTCGCCCCCAGCGTCGACCTCGAATGATTATACCCGGCGTTATATACGATTCTAACGCTGTGGAACGCTCAGTGTCCAGGTCCAGGATGAATGCATTACTGCATTCAACAACCTCCGCATGACCGGCGGTCAGAAGGGATCTAAGCCCAAATTCATTATCTTCAAGATTTCAGACGACAAGAAACAGGTTGTTGTTGATGAGACCTCCGACGACCCTGATTACGAGACTTTCCTCAACAAACTCGGTGACGCCAAGGACGCCAACGGCAAGCCCGCTCCCCGCTATGCTGTCTACGATGTCGAATATGACTTGGGCGGTGGTGAAGGCACAAGGTATTATCACTAATACCCCGAGCTGGACAATGTGCCTGGCTGACAACCTTTGTTTCTGCAGGAGCAAAATCATTTTCATCTCTTGGGTGCCTTCCGGTACCTCTATCAACGTATGTTTTTGTTCCTATACTCTTATTATCAAATAGGCAGCTCACAGAGAACAACAGTGGTCCATGATCTACGCCAGCACTCGGGAGGTTTTGAAGAACGCTCTCAACGTCGTTACATCCATCCACGCCGACGACAAGGGCGATCTCGCTTGGAAGTCTATCCTCGCCGAGGTCAGCGGTGGTAAGGCCAAATAGACGAATGGCGACGGCTGGGCCCTGGCCAAAATGCGATGACGTGGAATTTCGCGCTACAACGCCTATGATTGATTGAGTTGCGAAGTGCCATTGACTCTCCTTGCACGCATCCAATCAATATCAAATAGTTATGACTTGAACGCCTGCACAGTGACCACGTCGTTTTCGCGACCGTGGCAACTTTCCAGGAACGAGCTTTTGAGAGGGCTGCTTTTTTGTCATTTCCTTTTCCTTCTTCGTCAGCGTTTGCCTGTACAGAATACTTCTACCTGCTGCGGAGATTAACTCTTGCAGTTTGGTGTAAAGTAAAGCACGATATCGCCTTCATATAAGTGATTGCTAGACGCTGTTCCCGCGCTGAGCTCGAAACAAAGTACGGCTAGGCAGTAGATATAGTACTTGAGAGAGTATCGGGACTCAGACAACTCAAAAAATCTGGGCGGAAAAAAGTGCTTCGAGTTGTCATACAGTAGATATATGAGTGAGATAGTCAAGGAGCCGAATAAGTGACGGGGAGATTAGGAATCTTCTTCCAATGAGTCGCTGCCCGCTAGTGCACGTGATTTGTAGGTGGTGCGATGTCCTCGAACTTCCCACGAACGTCTTCCATCGCGACTCACCTCCTGTCCTCGTCACTCACATCAGTACATCCTCGGTCCCGAGGCATTGACCTTGTCGCTTTTACAAGAGCAAAAATTCACCATTTATTTATTTTCTAGTCGTCCTTTGGCCGCCGCACGCAATGTTCGCTCCCTCCATTTCTCGAGCTGTTGCTCGTAGCTCGGCCATGCCGATGCCTGCCATTCGCTCTTACCGCACTATCTCTAGCCCCATTACCTGCGTCAATGCCCGTCCCCAGGCTGAGAAGAGATCTATTGCTGCCCAGCAGACCCGCGCGGCCTCAGAGCACGCCATTGCCAATCCCACACTTGCCGGTATCGAGAAGCGCTGGGAGGCTCTGCCCCCTCAGGAGCAGGCCGACCTGTGGATGCAGCTGCGCGACCGCATGAAGGTTGACTGGCATCAAATGACTCTCCAGGAGAAAAAGGCTGGTACGTTTTCGCCATAACGTTGCCTGACCTTGAGCCTGTATCAGAATTTTGCTAACCGCGGCCGCTGTTGTTCATTTTTATAGCCTACTGGATCGCTTTCGGACCCCACGGACCTCGCTCTCAGCCCCCCAAGGGTGAGAACCTTAAAATCTTCTTCAAGGTCGCCCAGCTCTGCGTTGTCTCTGTCGGCCTGTTCTACTTCATCCACCTCTTCGCTAAGCCTCTGCCCAAGACCATGAGCAAGGAATGGCAGGAGGCCACCAACGAGTACGCTCTGGTATGTTTCTCACTACATCCGTCTCAACAAGCCGATAATGCTTTTTTGCGACCAATTGAGTTGTTGCTGACAGTATTTTTTCTACCCAACAGCGCGAGAAAATCAACCCCATCTACGGTGTCAGCAGCCAGGGCTACGAGGGCAAGGGATTCGTTCAGAGCCCTCCCGCCGACAAGTCATAATTTGATGTATAGAACTTGGGAGAGTCAGGTATCGCAATTGGACATATTTGGTAGGCCGCGATGGATTCTAGCGCCTATCACCCAATACTCCCTGGCAATGCCGGCTGAGCCGACTGTTAGTGGACACGATCTTTCGCCAGTGTCTCACTTGCTTTGTCGACCTCAGCCGAAAACTACCTGTGTATCTCGTACTGTGCCATATTCAATGTATCTCCTTTGTAGCCATAGATCAGTGTGCGTTACTTTGCTTTTCCTGTATTGTTCTGCATTAAAGTTTTACCGATGCACGAGCAGTCTCAAACAACCTGTACAAAGGGTCAATGGAAGAGTGACGATAGAGTTCGTTCATGAGCTCCGTGCCTTTGCTGGAACTGCTACGTAAGTGGTAATTCGGTTCTGATGACAGCATACTAGCACAGCTCGGTCTAAAGTTGCGAAATGTCTTTTCCACCGTCAATACTGCCATTCAGACACATGCATAGAGTTACATAGATTTTGGAAACACTCAAATAATCAACGCGATGAAAAGCGACTCCGAGAACAATAGGGGCCCTCCAAAACAGGTTGAAAATTTTTGACTGTCATTCCTCATCCGCAAATGGTTAGAGCTCTGTTGAGAGCTCCGATAGGCGAGAAATGGCTCTCTTTAATGGGGACATTGGTTGACGATTTACTACTGCAGACTAGACGAATAGTACTCGACCTCTAAATCAACGTTCACAGTAGTTGGGAACGGAGGAAGAGAGATTCTAAATGCGCCTGGTGTGCTCTATGGAGCTGCTCACCGGAGGGTCAGTTCGTTCTTCCTTGCATCCGGTTGCCAAGACCTCGAACCTCCTCATTTTGAGTTCCCGTAACAACCGGCCGGACAAGCTCGGAGCTCACTTAACTCGACAGAATTGAGCTCAGGATAATAGTTATAATATCAAGAGGATTCAAATAAGCTAAAATAATTATTATATTAGTTCAATAATCGTAAAGCTCAGAGCCGCTTGTTGTGCTGTCTGCTGGTTGCCCCGGTACGGAAGATCACGGGACCGGTCGGCACAAGCCCCGTAAAGGCTAAGCCGGCCACATTCGTGTCCCAAGTTCCAACCTCAACTCTTCCCTTTCCTCCTCTTCTCTCTCTTCCATCCTTTCTCCCTTCCCCATCTATACCCTTTTCGCTCTTCAACACCATCACAATGTTTAAGAGGTTTGTTTTCCATTCTTCGAATATTTTACTAATGTTTTAGTCGCGCTGACTTGTGTTTTTCTTCTCAACAGCGGTCTGGCCCGGACCTTCGGGAGGGCTGCTTTTGCTCGACCTTCCCCCGTCGCACGCCGCGCCCTCCAGCCCTCCAAGCTCAATGGCTTCCCTTCATTCGCTCGCCTCGCCAGCACTGAGACCGCTGCCGGTGGAAAGATTCACCAGGTCATCGGTGCCGTCGTCGACGGTATGTACCTCGGATACCGCCAATTCTCCCTCGTTGGCGGCTACGCGAAAATCTTTTCTACACCTGATTTCATCACAACATTCATCAATAAAAACCTCAAAACAATGTCAAGACATGATATCTGACTTGGGGATTACAGTGAAGTTCGAGGGTGAGAAGCTTCCCGCCATTCTCAACGCCATTGAGACCGAGAACAACGGCCAGAAGCTCGTTCTCGAGGTTGCTGTATGTATTTGATATAAAGAACCCGACTGATAACACCAAGTTCCTATGGCTAACTTTTTCAAAGCAACACTTGGGTGAGAATGTCGTCCGTACCATTGCTATGGATGGTAAGTAGCTGCCTTTCTATGCGTGAACACTTCGTGTGGTCACCATGTCTTTGGTCCAAGATATTGATATCCCCGTTCTAGGTACCGAGGGTCTTACTCGTGGTGCTCCTGCCCGTGACACTGGCGCTCCCATCACCATCCCTGTCGGCCCTGGCACCCTTGGCCGTATCGTTAACGTCACTGGTGACCCCATTGACGAGCGTGGCCCCATCAAGGCCACCAAGTATGCCCCCATCCACGCTGAGGCCCCTGAGTTCACTGAGCAGTCCACCACTGCTGAGATTCTCGTCACTGGTATCAAGGTTGTTGACCTCCTTGCCCCCTACGCTCGTGGTGGTAAGATTGGTCTCTTCGGTGGTGCCGGTGTCGGCAAGACCGTGTTCATTCAGGAGCTGATTGTAAGTTTCTTATCTGGGACTTCACACGAAAATGTCTAATATCTCTTTAGAACAACATCGCCAAGGCTCACGGTGGTTACTCCGTTTTCACCGGTGTCGGTGAGCGTACTCGTGAGGGTAACGATCTGTACCACGAAATGCAGGAGACCGGTGTCATTCAGCTCGAGGGTGAATCCAAGGTGTCTCTGGTGTTCGGTCAGATGAACGAGCCCCCCGGTGCTCGTGCCCGTGTCGCCCTTACGGGTCTGACCATTGCTGAGTACTTCCGTGACGAGGAGGGTCAGGACGTGCTGCTCTTCATTGACAACATTTTCCGTTTCACCCAGGCCGGTTCTGAGGTGTCTGCCCTTCTCGGTCGTATCCCCTCTGCCGTCGGTTACCAGCCCACTCTGGCCGTCGACATGGGTGGTATGCAGGAACGTATTACCACTACCACCAAGGGTTCCATTACCTCCGTCCAGGCCGTCTACGTGCCCGCTGACGATCTGACTGACCCTGCCCCCGCCACCACCTTCGCTCACTTGGATGCCACCACTGTCTTGTCCCGTGGTATCTCTGAGTTGGGTATCTACCCTGCTGTCGACCCTCTTGACTCTAAGTCTCGTATGCTGGACCCCCGTATTGTCGGTGAGGAACACTACAACACCGCCACTCGTGTCCAGCAGATGCTTCAGGAGTACAAGTCCCTTCAAGATATCATTGCCATTCTTGGTATGGACGAACTGTCTGAGGCTGACAAGCTTACTGTCGAGCGTGCTCGTAAGCTTGAGCGTTTCCTCTCTCAGCCTTTCACCGTCGCCCAGGTCTTCACTGGTATCGAGGGTAAGCTCGTCGACCTTAAGGACACCATCGCCTCTTTCAAGGCTATCATGAACGGTGAGGGTGATGACCTTCCTGAGGGTAAGTGCATTCTTTTGTTTCTATTCGTCGACTCGATCACTAACTTCTTTCTAGCTGCCTTCTACATGGTTGGTGACTTGGCCTCCGCCCGTGCTAAGGGTGAGAAGATCTTGGCCGATCTCGCCAAGAACTAAATGTAATATTGCTTTGAAGCGCCCTTTTTCCTTTTTGTTAGACATGGACTTCCTTTTCTCATTGTTCCATTTTCCGTCGATGCGTGTACAGTACTCGAATTGAGAAGAAGGAAGTTGAAAAAAGAAAGGCCAATTCCTCTACTTCTAAAGGGAAAAGGAGCACTCAGTCCCGACAACCCCCCTTGAAGTCTCGGATGCAGAACATCTAGACTTGTGTGACAATATATTGTGCTCATGTAAGTAAATTAAATGACCACACCCGGCCTTATACCCTCGGGCAGGGACAACATGTATCATTTCTTTTGTTGGATTGGAAAATATGGTTTATTCTTTTTCTCCATTGTAGTACCTCTCGCATAGCCTCTAGTATGTTGTCTGGAGTTTGTGCAGCTCCATAAAAGTGATGGAGATTGCAGCATGGCTCTCGCAAAGAATGTTTTGTTATGCCCCTGTTGTCTGAACTCATCATGGCTGTTTTGACGTCTCATGCACTACGTACGAGGCCAATGATGAACAAAATGACCCATAGTGTACAGCAAAGGTGAAAGGTGAGAAAGTGCGCGGTTAACAGACAAATTAAAATTATGCTATGAACTATCTCAACATGCTAGGGTATGGATATATGGTCGGCACATATAAGTATATAGTTTGGTCTGGCGTTAGTTTTCGAGATGGAGTAGCTGAATGGCGGGTATATTCGCATGTAAAGGCCCTGGAGTGGAATATTACAGCGTCTCTTCCAACGCTAGGGCCTACATCCAACAGAACTGATTAGTATCGAGTTTCGTATACAGATGACAATGAGGCACAGACGAAGGCATGAAGGGTTCAAGAACGAGTAGACTCACCAGAGCAGTCCTAGTCGGAATATAAACCTGCAAGTAATTCCTCCTCCCATTCCATTCCATATCAGTCGTAAAGAATCTAGTCCCCTGATCGATCCTCCCCAAGCCCCCAAACGCCTGGTCATCAGTATCAAGCACAACCCGATAAGTCCCAGCTTGTTCTACACCGACCCTATAATCGGTAAAGCTCTCCGTAGGATGGAAATTGAAAATCCATAGTAAACCCGCCCGCTCAAAGACAAGCACTTTATCTCCTTCGTGCTTAAGAGAAATATAAGCCTGGGGCGCATGGAGCCAGCCGTACTTGGATTCTGTCAGCTGCATGGCGCGGTCGAACTCGTTAAGGAATCTGTAGCGCAGAAGGTGATCTTCGGTCAGGTTAAGTTGGCGACGTGCGTACCAGAAGGAGTTGTTGTTGCCGGCGCGAGGAAAGTCGAGCCATTCGGGGTGCCCGAATTCGTTGCCTTCGAAATTGAGGTAGCCTTCGCCGCCAAGGGCGTGTGTGACAAGCCGGATCATTTTGTGGAGTGCCATGCCGCGCTCGATGATGGGGGTAAACTCTGTCAGGACGGACATGTGTGTGTACATTTCTTTATCGCAGAGCCACATCATGAGGGATTTGTCGCCGACGAGGCTGGATTATGTTAGGATTGGGGTCTGTTGCAGAAGACGGGAGGACTTACGCTTGGTCGTGGCTTTCTGCGTATGCAATAGTCTTCTCGCCGTGGCGTCGGTTTGTCAACGTGAAGGCGAGATTGCCAATGTCCCAATCGTTGTCTGACTTCTCTTTTAGAAGCTTGATATACATATCTGGAATGGCCATAGCGAGACGGTAGTCGAATCCGACTCCACCAAGGCTGTGTGGTAGGCATAACGCTGGCATTCCCGAAACATCCTCTGCCACGGTTATGCAATCTGGGTAGAGACGGTGCAGCATTTCGTTTGCTAGGGCTAGGTACATAACGCCATCATCGTCAACTGCTGGACCGAAGTATTCGTGGTATCCACCTGAAAAGCCACTGACACTGGTGAGCACTTGCAAAAAATATCGAGGTTTGTCGTGTACTCACGTCCCAATACCGTGATGGGTATATAACATGCTGGTGACACCATCGAATCGAAAACCGTCAAAGCCGTATTCCTCCATCCAAAAGCGAAGGTTGCTAAGGAGGAACCGCAGAACTTCATGGTTTCCGTAGTTAAACAGTCGACTGTCCCATAGCTCGTGCTGACCTTTTGACCCGGAATGGAAATACAAATGGTCACTGCCATCGAACATGTTTAGTCCGTCATCGACGTTCTTCGATGCGTGGCTGTGCACCACGTCGAGGAGAACTACCAAGCCCATACTATGTGCCGTGTCAACCAGTTCCTTCAGATCCTCGGGCTTACCGTAGCGACTACTCGCCGCGAAGAAATTGTTAACCTGGTACCCGAAGCTGGCATAGTAGGCATGTTCCATAATGGCCATGAGCTGGATTGCGTTGTAGCCTAGGTACTTAATTCGAGGGAGCATGTTGGCTGTGAACTCCTTGTATGTTGCTACTCTGGTATTTGGAGACGAGATACCGACGTGAGCTTCATAGATCCGTAGGCTTTCGGGTTTCTTAGGGCGCGCATGCTGAAAGTCATACTGCTCTGCCTTTGGGGGGTTCCAAAAGACAGATTCGTAAATAGGCGATACATCCAGATCTTGCACAACACGCTTTATCCATGCGGGAATACGATATATACGTTCTCCGCTGCGGGTGACCATCGTTATCTGTAGGAAGTTACAGCATTCGAACCCCACAGTGATGAAGCTGCGTGCCATAAACATACCTTAACCTTACTATCATGCGGTATGACCGGCGTGCCATTCCTCGCAGGAAGGATAATCTCCCAAACACCGAAGTCGTCTCTCGTCATTGGATTCGCCTTGGTATCCCAATTGTCTGCCAGTCTTAGTAACGTGCTTTAACTGGCAATTCAACCAACCCCAGGTGCCAGACAGACGTACTGAAGTCACCCACCAGCGCCGCTTCTATGGCGTTTGGAGCCCATTCCCTGTAGGTGATGTCGCCCGTCTCGCTGACATTGAAGCCGAATTTCTCATAGCCCTGTCGTCCCCATGAAAAAGCTCTCCAATTAGCTCTTGCACACAACTTATAGAGAAACGGGGAACATAGCTGGATCGTTGAAAGTCTACTCACCTTGCTGAATTTATCGAGACCTCCCTCCACCTCATCAACGGTCTTGATCCAGCTCTCAACATAATCGAATCGGCGCTTGATAGCTTCCCGAAAAGGCTCTAACCACGGATCAAGATCGATGATACCTGTAGATCAGCGTTAGAATGTCATTGACTGAATAATCGGCGTTCTTTGACCCACCAGTGCCGTCAGATGGAGCTGTGGAAGTCATGGCCGT
Organism: Aspergillus foveolatus; assembly: GCF_047715535.1. Classification (NCBI taxonomy): domain Eukaryota; kingdom Fungi; phylum Ascomycota; class Eurotiomycetes; order Eurotiales; family Aspergillaceae; genus Aspergillus; species Aspergillus foveolatus. The sequence goes on along the minus strand of NW_027396087.1, from coordinate 242,944 downwards.
TGAGCAACTAGATAAGCTGGCTCGGGCTCGATACGCGTTGTGAGTCGCGTCAGAAATAGACTTCAGTGCAAAAATAGAGTAGGAATTGGATTGAGTCTTTGAAGTTTTAGAGAGTAAAAAAAAGTGAACCGGATGCGGGAAAGAAGTGGTTCAGAGCTCTTGTTCCTGGGAGGAGTTGATTGCGGGGGTCCGTGTCCTGCCAACATTCCACATCGCTGACATCACTATCTTTCCCCAACCTCTTTTTAGTCTTGGAACAGTCATCGACGAGATTTTATCACCTTTAATCGACTGGGTTTCAAGGGTGTGCCGTGGTCTGATTGGACATTGCGATCATCGTCTGCATAGTGGCGGCAGTTAGTGGTTTCTATTCAAAGTGGCCAAACAGGCCACTTGTTGAGTAACATCAGTGCGCGCGCTGTATATGTATTTGTTCTGTATCTCCTAATCCGGAGGTTAGAGGACCATAACCCAAGAAAAAAGCAGTTCCTAAAAGTTCCTAGGACTTCGGATCGAAAGCAGATAGTGCTACAATAACATATACTCCTTCTCCTCCCTTCCGAACCTTTACCGGATCCAACAATTTGGACCTTCCTTAAACCAATCAAAGGCCAGTCCCAACGCATTATGTTGTGCAGCGAGTTGTGGTGCTTTAGCCCTACGTGCAGGCGCTGACAGAGAATGGAGAAACAGTACAGGGAATCAAGTGTAAGAAATCAAGTGCCAGTAGCATAACCTCCAATGACTGTAGCGAAAGGCCAGATGACGACCAAGATTGCAAGTACCTGCAGAGTATCTAGGCTCATTTAGCCGAAATAGCTTCAGTCTCCCATCCTTAACGGTTGCGTCAAGCAATATTCCGCCGCCCATCGAATTTGCGCGTTATGGCAACATGTGATCCATCATATCAGAGGCTGCTGAAGAAGTCCATATTCTGCTCTGAACATGGAATATCACTCAGCCTCAAGCCATGATCATAGACTTTGTGGGTTCTCAAGGCCGATGGCGTTGGGAAGCCAGCACCACAGTCAGCCCTAAATGCTCGTCACACCACTATTTTGTCAGGGACATGTCAGGCTCTGTTGCGATTCCCGCTCTCCCTCTAGACCGCATTATGGAATGTATCCCAATCGACGGAGGATTCATCTCTGACCTCAGCATATCTTCTTCAGAGATATTGCGATGGAAGCCGCGGTCCCAGTCCTTCCTCCGAACCCTCATAATATCGAAGAGGCATGGCAACGAGATGCGGAACGGTCACTTCACGTAATAGCCGGTTGCTATATAATCCTTCATACTTATCTGCGCTTCGCTCCGACATAAGATTGGAGGAGATAGACAGAGCTTTCGGAATGGGAAACAGCCCATCTCAACCGTTAATCACGACCAAACCGGACTGAAGCATACCTTTCCTGTTCCAAAACATCCCTTGAGACAATATAGACCGTATTCTTCACATATGACGTCTCTTTGAGCTTTTGATGAATGTGAATGGCTTGGAATCATTTGCTGGATCAAGAGGGCCATGGTGCTTGACATATAAGCGCGTAAGGTCAATATGGGCGGGCCGGTCAGCTCTTTGTCCTTTCAGCTGTTAAACACAGCTGTAGAGACGGGGATTGAAGAGAGAGTAAAAACTCGCTGCTTCGACATGGTTGAAGAACAATGAAACAACCTATAAAACACAATCCTGGAGTGGTAAATGACTCCGAGTGTTAACTGGTGTAGGCTTTAAGACGCGCAGGCTGTTTGAGGAAGAGGAAAGTGTTGACAATAAGAGAAGAGATATAAAGGAGAAGGGGGAGGGCCTGTTGCACAGCTTTAAAGTAGTTCTCTAACTGAATAACCCCTAGTATCTGTATTTATGTTGTTTGTATGTCATCCAGCTTTACGATATCATTTATGATGAATACTGTGGACTTGCAAGTCTCTATATGGGATCATATGTCTCCTAAGATTCTGAGGAATATAATGAGAACAAAGGTAGAACTCTCGTCCAGTCAAGGTAATAAACGACGGGGATGAACCGTCTATCCTCCCGTCAGCTTTAGTCGAATTCATTCGACCTTTCAACGACCACGGAGCAATTACCAATATGCCAGTACTTACCATACCAAGCTTTGTCTACTATCTCAATACTCGGCGCGTTTTTTCACTTCTAGTCATTATGCTCTCCTGGCTGGCTTTTTCTGCGTCCTCTGATCCTTGGACCTTCTGCCAACTTATGCCCGCCATATCTGTCCTCCTGGCCATGTCCAGATCTCCCACCACTTTTTTTTAGGCCACTCTATATATAAGACCTATCTATTTGCAGAGGCCCATGCCTACGCTCTGCAATTACTCATTATCACCCTGTTTACTGCCTACAAACTGATGCTTATGGCCATAGTCCGACTGCTACCCCAGCCTTAATGAGGCTACGGTTGAACTAGAAGCTGCGAACGTCGAGCACGCCCTTGTTTGCGACAAGGCCATGGCAGCACTCTTCTGTACGGCTCGTGCACCCCGTACTGCCACTCCGTTGGGGGTCAAACATGCAGAAGTGCGCGGCGCCGAGAGAGGCTCAAGGCGACGAGGTATTGGAGGGAGGAGCAAGAGGCGGAGAGGGAGGGAAATGGACAAAGAAGTGGACGAAGAGTGGACAATGAACAAAGAGGAGGAATCTGCTTGACAACCTCTATGCGTAAGTAGTTTTCTCTTTCTGTATGTGCTCGTCTCAAACAAGAGCATAGTCGGAGTAGCGGCGACAAAAGGGGTTGGGAGTTGGCATCTCGGTGAGGAGAAGTGTTAAAGCTTTAAATTATTCTGCCTTTAATTTAATGCTAAAGAATAGTAATACATGAGGTATAGACTAAGCTGATACAGATATATGCAATTAACTATGGCTCACCGTGAACGAATCAAGGTGACAACAAAACCCATGAAAGCGGCACCGGCTGCGGCACTTGTGGCGGCAACTAAAGAAAGGTCGCGTTGTGTGACGGTGACGGGGCTCTCGCTGAGCAGGTAATGTACGTATTGACGGCAGGATTCGACGGACATAGGTGATAGGAGGGACTGCAATGAAGGAGGTTTGTAGGATTCTATGCTGCCGCTTGCCACGTTCTCCGGAGCCATGCTCTCCGGAGCTTCGTCTTCGGCGGTCATAGTTGGTGTATTTGCGGCCACAGTCGCATCAGAAGATTCTTCTGAAGTGATATTGTCTCCAGGAGATGGGGTGACAGGAGCGGAGGTGGGAGAGGGAGCGTCTGGGGTGGCAGTGAATTCGACAGGTGGCACGGGCTGGCTGTGAACAAGGATTTTTTCCTTCTCAATGGCCTCGAGGACCTTCTCCTCAAATCCCTTGACGAGTCTTTTTCGGCGCCAAGGCTCAACGGCTATTTGGAAGACCAGGAAGAGGAGGACATTAACGCCCATCAGGCCCCAGGTCCCCCATGTACTCATACGACGGATTTTATCCGACCAGACTTGCTCCTCGTGATAACGAGAAAGGATGCTCTTGGTGAGACTGGCAGCAGCCTCTTCCGACTCGCGCTCGGCCGCTGAGAGCGCTTCCTGCGTTTCATTTTCGGCAACCTCATTTGTATGATCGTTGCGGTATAAATGCGTGAATCGCTCCAGGTCTGCCGGCGACCAGGCGTGTTTGCGCTGTAGTAGTTCGTTTACTTCACGTTGCGAAGTTGACCGTCGGTTAATTGCGGCTGCGTAGGCTTCTTTCGCTGTTCGGACTCGAAGGCGAGCGGCTCGGAGGCGTTCCTCTAGGAAGGGATTAGCAGCGGGCGGATGAACAAAACTAATATGGGTTACGATGACCAACCTTGCTCTTGTATATTCCTTTTGAGGGCTTCGATTGAAGAGTAACCAGTCAAGTCGTTCAGCCGCTGGCCCGCCACGAAGACATTTGACTGCAGATTGTCCATCCATGTGGTGAACTGTTTAGAGAATTGCGACCGACGATTCTCAATATATGAAGGGAGGCCTCCAGTCTGTGTTGAGCCGGGCTCATCCTCCTTCTTCCCTTCCTGTTCCTGTGTGTGTACCGTGTCTGCGGCCTGCGAAGTGTTCTGGGCCCCTGCATTGGGCTCTGCTTGAGTAGTCTCCGGTGCACCCAAGGCAATCACAGGTTCTTCTATTTTCTTGTCCTGTTCCTCATCTGTTGACCTCTTGATTTCATCAGAGCGTACGGATGGTTGGGATCGGAAATGGCATCGTAAACAGACTGAGAAGTTTCGCTTTGCTGCTTTGGAATGAACTTTGGAGATAGGAGCTGGAGAAATTGGCGATCGACCGGGAAGGGATGTTCTCGATAAATTCAAACTTGTCCGTAGAGATTGTCTAAATAGCCATGGCATCGATTGCATCGTGACTGTGAGGTCACAAGAACCGTCCGGTTCGCTGTTGGTGACGGCGACAGATGTTCCAGGTTGAAAGACCGGGCGGCTCCGCGGGGACCACTTCGGTTGAACGGTCATCGCAAACCGCCCTTACATTAATACTTCGCGGTCTGTTATAAACTACTACAATAGTCCTAGAGGCTTCAAAATTTAAGGTCTACGAAGTTGCGTCAAATTATCGTTTTAAGAATGAGAATAAATTAAGACTGGTCGTATGAACAAAAGCCCACTAGCACAATCAAAGCTCGAAAACAACGATAACAATATTGGTAGCAAATCAGCTCATAACGCATTAATGTTCATAACTAGTAGTTTGTTCAAGGGTCACCGGTTCGCAAGGTGTGGGTATCTAGGTGCAAATGCGAGTGAGAAGTATGATCGATTCTTTGGGGGATGGTCAGTCGTGGTTTTGCACTTTGTGATCTCCCTTGACAGCCTCGGCGTACGTAGGAGGGCTGGTATCCTCATTTGCCTGGCTGCTGCTACCGGCTGCATTATGTTCATGTTGAGATTTAGGAGCAGGTGGCCTAGACTGCGGCTGTGCGTCTGAAGCATGCTGGGAAGGCATGGTGCCGTATCCTCTTTGGGGTCGGTTGGGAGCAGGCTGGTGAGAGACATAGTAATATGTTACGTGCCCGTTCTCGACGTCCCCCCTCCGGTTAGGAACTGGCTGGTATGACGGGTCGTCATAGTCCGGCTCGGGGTTTTTGAGAATTATGTACCACGCATGAATGAGACCGGGAACATAGCCCAGGCAGCAGAGGGCAAGATTGATAATAGAGTCGGCCGTACAAATGCCTACTTTGATCCAGACTGGACAAGGAATGAGCGAGAGGTACGGGCGAGATGGAGACTGACTTACCTGAGACGGGTGGGAAGAAGATTGCCAGGATGGCAAGAAACATGTCAGAGCCACACATGGTTACAGGGGTGAGAAAGGTGCAGCAAAGAGTAGTTCAAAGCTCGAAGCTATTATTTGATTTATCCAAGGATGGAACTTGAGGAGCGATGGTGGAACAAAAGAATGACGAAGATAGATGCCTATCTCCCTGAGGATCAGCCACGATCAGATGAGGTCACACTGTCGCGGTCACATGTATGGTGTGGCGCACTGCGCCACAAGTGGGGAGCGGCAAGTCGTTGCACAGATGAGCTTCCTCGGAGAGCCGAGCATCGGTCGAATCTCGGTATCGACATCGGGGGAATCGACAAAAGACAATTGATCTTAAAAACGATGGAGAATCTCAGGAAATAATGCAAGATAGTAAAATGGGGCGCGGGTGATGAAAGGAATAGATAAAAAAATAATATAGATATAAATAAAAATAGACTTAAAATGTACAGACCCCCAGAAGGAAAAAAAGAAGTAACTTAGCATGTCCTGGTTTCGATCCAGGGTCCTCCGGGTTATGAGCCCGGCGCTCTTCCCCTGAGCTAACATGCTGATTTGTTGTTTGAGGAATATTTACTTGAGTATATAGGTAAACTAAGAAAGGAAACGACGGCTCTTCGCTGTGGCCAGCCTTACTGTACGGAATAGACCAGGACAATGTGATGCTTGTGGTGTGGCCACACTACTAGAATTTGTCCGATCAATGTTCATTCTCTGTATATACTATCACTTCGAAGGCTTCCCAAGGCCAACAATAAGTATACATCTCTTTGAAATAGACACTCTGGGCTCATAACCTCCTGTATCCTGTGTCCGGCTGAATGGTCTCCTATGCCCATAGTAGATACTACTACTGCGCGTAAACTTCGGCTGCGCACTCAACCTTCATCCATTGCCAGCACTGAGGATTAGACCACGCCATAATTTTAATACTAGGCTGCTCCAAATTCATCGTTGGAGAGGTGAATTGGCAATGTGGGTAATGCTACTGCAACGCGGTCAATCGTAGGGCTCGCACGGGTCACCTGCTCCCCATGGCACTTTTCTACCTACTGGTCTGTATCAGGGCACGCTGCTGCTTGAGCAGGTGATTATAATGACTGTGGCGACCGACCGTAGCACTGGTCACTATTCACGTCAAGCGCCTGCATCTCTGATATTATCTCAGTATATATTTTGGCCTCCAGTGTCTACCCCCAGCCTCACCTCCAAGTCTCCACGTCTGCCAGTGATTTTTTCTGAACATATTGCATCAGATATAGCCAGATAGACAGTGTTCGTCCATTGTCTAGACCAGAAGATCGATGTAGGCAACGCACCCACAAAAGCCAGTTCTAATAACGGCGATGTGGAATGTGGACAGATGGAAGCAGGCGTAGGCGAAGAGCAAGCCAAGTTGCCAGACAAGGAGGGCTTTACGGTCAGCATCAAGCTACAGTACTCCCACTACCACGGGCCTACTGAGTATTGCTCTATTACTTTTTTTTTTTTTGGTTAAAACTTCGGCCCGTAGGCATAATCATGGGCCATGGTGCAACCGGGTTGTGAAATGCTCAACTCCTTGCACGAGGGGCAACCTAAGGGAGTGGAAGAGGCAAAAGGTGTGCGAGTGTGCCCCTGATATTTGAGCCGCCATCACCCAATACCTGCCGCCATACAAGCTACGAGTTCGTTTATATTCCAAATATTCCCATGGTAGAAGGATATCTTATCGACCGACTTTCCTGCTGCCACTCAAGTGCATCCTCCCCTACTCGATAGCGATAGATCCTGGTCCTCGAAGATACCTATATAATGTTGATATTCTCCTACTGCTTTCAAGAATCATAGGTATCACTTAATCATGATCTTGCTAGTCATGCTCAACATGCTCGACATGCACATCGTGAAAAGTCATTGTCCATGAGAAGGGACGCGAATCAAAAATTGCTGTAAATCAAACCTCTACAGCCATGCCCGGTACTGATCCAGCGGCTCGTTCTCCAAACCAACGGAGCCATGACGCACACCGAGAAGACGAACCTTACCGACCTTGCCACCAAAGTCATCCTCCACCTTACTCTGCCAGTTCTCAAAGAGTTGCTTCAACCGTTCGATGACCTCCGCCTCGTCACGAATCAAGACCGCAAGAGCATCATAGCCCCCAGCGCCTGGAACAACCCCGCCAACCACCCCGTCAACACCAGAAATAGCGTCAAGTAACTCTGTCTGCACCTTTGGTTCGATGGGCACATTGGTTTTGCTAGTCATGCTGCGGATGTGGCTGCGAGAGCGCTGGAGTAAACTGCGAACCTCATCATAGCCTCTGTCGGGGTTCTGAGACAGCTGCTTAAGCTCGAGAACAAGCCTCTCATTATTCGACTGTAGAGCGTCCCAAAGAAGGTCGGCTTCCTGCTTGTTTTGCTTCCGCCACTCTAACACCTTCTTGACCATGGACGGGGTCTGCGAACCACATTCAACATCGCAAAGAACCATTTGCATGCCACGAGGAAGAGTCATGCCAAAATCCAGACACTCTGTATCCCAAGGGTGATCAGGATCAGCATCCTCCACGACCTTGAAAAGCCTTTCTTCAAATCCAGCGCTACCCGCATCACCGACGGATTCCAAGATAGAAGGGGAGAATCTGCGGTAGAGACAAGAGCCATAGACAGCGGCAGCAACGTCGAATCCGGATCCCACCTTTCCTTGAGCAGCACAATGGGCGGCCTGCGCCAGGTTGTGCAATTTATCACGAGCCGCACCCAGATCATCAGGCTGCATGGTCCGGTGAATTACCATCGCGGACACCAAAGAAGTGACCAAGGCTGCAGATGAACCAAGACCAGTCTTGTGCGCCTCATGGAGAGGAACACCAAAGTTTACGAATTCCCCCGCCTTGCGCCCTGAAGCCTTCGAGAACGCCGTCTCCGAGTAGTAGTCATTGTCAGCAAGAATAGTGATAGACAGTGATCCAAAATCCTTGGAATCAGCCACGTAGCTGATATAAGTTAAAGCGTAGTTCAACGAGGTTTCGACAAAGGGATTGGCACGCCTCAACATTGTTAGCCATACTCATTTAGCAAGTTCGGGATGCTCACCCATCATTCTTCTGTACGACCTTGATTCCACCGCCATTCTCGATGCGCTGAATAGCATATTCCCAAACCGCACCAACGAATTGAGGTGAGCGAACGACAATTAGGTCTATATTGTCATTCTCAGCTTCGGCGCTTCCGTTTTGTACCTTTTGCCCCTTTCGCAGTTGTTCCACGACGACATGAATCCGAGCGTTGAGAGCAAAGACGGTGCCTGTGTAATTCCGGTCCAGGACGAGATAACCACCGGTGAGCAACACCTTGCCGGGGGCGGACACGGCCGTGGTTACTGAGGATTTGCAGGACATGACGAGGGGCTTTGGTCGTATTTCGAGACGGGGCTTTCGTACGTGAATCGCTCGAGGACTTGACTGAGATCACTATGAAGCAATACTGGAATCAACAAGCAGGAATAAAAAGCGAGTACAGTGCCGGTGAGGGGGTATTAAGTGATTCAATTGCGGTGGTGTCGAAAGTACTGGACCCCGCGTGCTCCCTGCTGCTGACCACTCAAGGGAAAGAGGGACACGGAAAAAAGAGAAGAGTGATCAAAAGGCTCTGTGAAGAGGAACTCGAGGCATCATATATCAAGGCGACGTCCAGTTATCGTCCTCATTTTGGATTGTTTTGATGATCGACTGAACATCGTCAGTTGTGCCCGCCGTACTGTGGCTGGAGCTGACGAATGTGGCTAGTGTATGCCTGAAAAGGAAGAATTCAAGATTGCTCCATAGGACAAGGAGTAAAGGTTACTCCGAGGTCAACAAGTCAAAAATTATCTACGCAGTAGAGCTAGGACCGGGATAGGATAAAAAGTACAAAAAGATGTCCTTTCCCACGGCCAAGGATATATTCCGCTTGCGTACCGTCACAGGGGTTGATGGAAGAACTTCCTTGTCAGGCTCATCATACGATATCAGAGTCTTGCGGAGTCCTCCGCGTTCCACAGAAAATCCACGACTCGGGAGAATAGCTCCTCCTGCTTGCTGACGTTGGCTTTGTAGCTCTACTAGCTTGATTGTCAAGGCCCAATTCGGCCGTACGCATAGTGGACGCAGCAGATTGAGCTGATAGTCTACTAATTACGGCCATGTAGTGCAGGCGGCAGTTGAACTAAAAAACGATTGGTACTACTTAGTACTACCGGTGGGTGACCACGCTGGAAATGCTAGAAAGCTCTTTTCAGCTTACTCAAGCGAGTCGAGCTGGATATCACTTGTCGACCCGCAAGGCAAAAGAGACCTCAGGCAAAAATCTGCAAAGCGGCAGGCAGCAATCGGCGATTCGGATATCGGCGATCCGGGACTCGGTGATAGACCGGGGCCATCTGGCCAAAGTCCGGCGGAAGAGGAAAGACGAGAAAAAAAGCCGGAACGGGCGTGAGTCAGACTGTCAACGGACTGTCAAAAAATCAGGAACCCAGGGTTCCAGCTCCTGATTCTTCCTAAGGCTCCAGCTCGAACCGACTGCCGATTGGACACCTGGAAATCTGGGGCTGAGCGGCCACCTGACCCATTCCCTTCAGCTTCCGATCGTCAAAAAGTGACGTCCTGATTAGGAATCAGCCTGAATACATCCGGGCACCTGCAGTACGCAGATTTTTCTGCTGCAGGGCGACAAGATATATTTCCTGTGCGAAAGATATTGTATAGAATATGTAACTTACGAAACAAAAGGAATTTCACATTGGAACAGGAATTGACGTCGCATCCCTAGATTGTCATCCTGCGCAGGATTCCTGGGCGGCGCGAATTAAACAGGGTCGAGTTCTGGAAACTCTACGTACCGATTCGGATCAGCGCTAGTACGTTTTGGGACGAGCCAACGCGACCACTGTCCAGTTCCATTTCTCCTTCTCATAAAATATCCCTCGTGCCCGGTCTCTTCACAATCATAATCCATCGTCTATTTTTCAGTCGTTGTAAAGAAACTTTTGTCTTTTCTTCTTCACACTCTCTTCACATCTTATTATCCCCCTTTCTTTCGTCTCGCGCGTTCATTGGCGACCCCGTCGTCAAATGAACCTGCATTATCACCTTTCTCCGGATAATAAGGTACAGTCCTCCAGGAGATTCAACAACTTCAACAACTCAAGTCAAGATCAAGACCCTAATCAGTCCTAGTGTTGCCTCTTCCCATTGATGAAGAGGTCCCCCGCAAGATAAATGGTCTTCAAGCCGTTTACCCATATCGCGCGTCAGAGTTTCACCAAAGCCTTCACTCATGGCTATGCTCAATCAGTAGTCGCCGCCTCGCAGTCGTCCTACGCGTCGTCAACCACACTCAATCACCTCACCGTTGCGAACCCGGCAAAATACTCCCGAACTACTCAGTTACAACATGTCTTTCAACCGTCGAGTTCTTCAGGTGCCGGCGCAAAGGCCAGCCAGGGTAGCTCGGGCGGTGGTGATGCAGGCTTAGCCGCCTACTATGCGGCGTGGCAACAAGCCCAGCAGACCGGTGATGACAGCGACTGGAAACAGTTGCAGTTGAAACGGGGACTTGGCTGGAAACCGCTCACGGAGGAAGAAGCGAGTAAACGAAAGGACGAAAATGGCCTGTCCGCCACCGCTCGGTCCGATCTCAGCCACTCTCCGCATCTCACCCAGGCCTCTGTCAATGCCGATGTGAGTGCAAAGGTTGAAGAAGCGGTAGCCCGCGAGATCCAGATACAAGAAGAACAAGCACGGGCGGAGGAAGCGTCTGAGGCGCAGGATGCCTCTGCCACCGAGGCATTCCCGGACCTGCCGGATGATGTAGCTGCTGTCGGTGATATCGCGACGGAAGAATCCCGCCTTGCTTCAGAAAGGATCGAGCAACTCGCCTGCGAAAAGAAGTTTGTGGACATCCCTGGTGCCTTCGCAGCTCTTCTTCGAGACGGCCTCACGCCGACCGTTGGCGCCTACAATGCTTTGTTGGACTCGGCTATTGAACTCCACGATGATCGATCACAGGCGATCCCGAAGGCGCTCGATGTTTACTCGGATATGCTTCGTCGTAGGGTGATTCCCGATGAACAAACATACCGGATGCTGGTTCAGCTCTTCGTGTTACGTGCCCACGACGCCATGAAAGCGATGGAGGTGCTGGAGCAGGAGAGAGTCCGTTATGGAGGAATGGAGGAGCCTGGAAAGTTCATGCTGCACTCCAGTGAGCTTGAGAAGGCTATTTTGGCTGAGGATGACTCTCTTGGAATTGCCCTTAAGCTTTTCGACACGGCTACTGCCCGACATGCGGATCTTGTCTTCCCCATCGATACGTACCGCTATTTGATTTGTGCCTGCGCCACCGGGGGTAAGGTTGACGCGATGGTTCGCGTGTATGCGCACATGGAGTCTCACAAAGTGACCCCTCACGCCTCCATCTTCCCCTCAATGATTGACGCCTTCGCTTCCGCTGGCGAGTTGACGAGTGCTGTTGAGTGCTACAATGAGTATAGGTCACTCGCGGTGTCCGATGACAATGGCACATTCTGCATTATTCAACGTCTGGATGGCCAGGTTTATGCCGCTTTGATCAAGGCCTACATTACATGTGGCAAGGAGGAAAATGCGATGCGTTTCCTCGATCGCATCCGGTCCTCCTTTGATGAAGTTACTGAAAACCGTGAAACGCGACAAGAAGCACTGGAGTCAATTATCATCCATGACGCCCTTGTGCAACATGCTCTTAGATCGGGAGATTATGCTAAGGCGCTTGAGCAAGCCAAGACTCGGTTACGCGACGGAGCTCTTGATCAGGCCATGTCTCAGATCTGCATAGCGGCGGCCGATTCCGGCAACTTGGAGATCGCTTCCGAAGCATACGATCTTCTCCCCAAGGACGTGGAGACACGACAGAAGCCTGCCGTTTCTATGTTAGCTTTGCACGTCCGTGACGGCAATGTGTCGGCTGCTCGGTCCTTGTGGCTGATGTTAAGCACTGTGGGTCAGGCAACGTCGGATATGGTGCAGCCGACTGTGATGTATGCAGTCGCTCTTCTGAAGAGTGGTCGCACCGAGGAATCTCTTGTTGAGGCGCGGAATATGTTTAGCCGCGTCCGCTCTTCCAACGACCTCTCTTCGAACTCTGTTCGTGAACAGATCAACGAGTGTATTCACCTTCTCAGTCGTGTTCTTGTCCAAGGCGCTGCTATACTTTCACCCCAAGCGTCAATGTCACTTCTCTGGTTGATGGCGGAGAACGGCGCCTTGATCTCACCAGTTGCTCAACACGCTGTTGCGTTCCTAGGACCTCTGGAAATTTCACAGCTCAATCCACGTGATCTCGCCCTCGCCCTTCAGGTTCAAGCTGGAATTCTGGTCAACAACAGCGCCATGTCTTTCGATGCCGCACACCCCATTCGTTTCTCTCATATGTTGGACATTGCTCTAGCAACAGGACTCGCGATGGATTCCACTACCGTCAATCTCGTTGACCAAGCGGTTAATAAGCTCTTCACTAGCCGGCCTGACATGGTCAGCCGATGGCACAGTTACCTGGGCCTGACATCTAGCCCGTCTAGCTACCTTTCTGGTCCGCATACCCCTGTCTCCGAGATTTCTAGTATGAGCTCGGTTCCGAGTGAGGACTCGTTTGACCCTTATGCATACGCTACCGACTTCAAAGGATCGGCGCTGATTGCTGATGGACTCGAGAGCACTAACGGTCGGCCGGAGGCTCACCTCAATGAAGCTCTTAACAGACTCCGCAACATGCGTCGCGCTGGTCGACATCCTCGCTACATCACCTATGCGAAACTTATTGGGGCTGCTGCCAAGAACAACCGCGTCGATCTTGTGCACGAAGTCTTGAGCATGGCTAGGCGTGACGTTCCTCTTCTGCCTCAGTATAAGGCTGTTAAATATGGCTGGACTTCTATCCTTGATGCCATGGTTGCCGCTTGCCTAACCCTAGGTGACCGTGGCCTTGCCGCCAAGTATCACCACGAGCTGTCCGAACTTGGCTCTGCCCCGTCTGCCAACACTTTCGGCCTGTACATCACCACATTGAAGGAATCTACCAAGACCTTCGACGAAGCCACTGAAGCGTTGAAGATTTTCCACCGTGCTGTTGCAGAGGGTGTTGAACCCACATCGTTCTTGTACAATGCTCTTATTGGCAAGCTGGGCAAAGCCCGTCGTATCGATGATTGTCTTCAGTACTTCGCCGAAATGCGTGCCAACAATGTCCGACCTACCAGTGTCACCTATGGAACTATCGTCAACGCACTTTGCCGTGTTAGCGATGAGCGGTTTGCCGAGGAGATGTTTGAAGAGATGGAATCCATGCCAAATTACAAACCCCGTCCCGCACCTTACAACTCCATGATCCAATATTTCCTCAACACAAAACGCGACCGCAGCAAGGTTTTGGCCTATTACGAACGTATGCTCAGCCGCAACATCAAGCCGACCATGCATACCTACAAGCTGCTTATCGACGCGCATGCTTCTCTAGAGCCCGTTGATATGGAGGCCGCTGAAAAGGTGCTTGAGACTGTTAGGGCATCTGGACAAGAACCGGAAGCCGTGCATTATGCGTCGCTCATTCATGCTAAGGGCTGTGTGATGCGGGATATGGAAGCTGCGCACGACGTTTTCAAGTCTGCGGTTTCGAACCCCAAGGTTAACCTGCAGCCTTGCCTGTACCAGGCCCTCCTCGAATCCATGGTTGCTAACCGCCAGGTCGCGCAGACCGAAACTATTGTCGAGGACATGATCAAACGTAGGGTGGAGATGACCGCGTACATCGCCAACACCCTCATCCATGGATGGGCCGCCGAAGGAGACATCCAAAAGGCCCAGGCTATTTATAACAGTGTCGGGATTGAAAAACGGGAACCAAGTACGTACGAGGCCATGACTCGTGCGTTTTTGGCCGCCGACGACCATGCGAGCGCTTCTCGCACGGTGCAGGAGATGCTCTCTCGCGGGTATCCTACGGCCGTGGCTCACAAGATTGCCGATCTTGTGGGCAATGGTGCAGTCACAGCCACTCTCTAAAGTGGCTGTTCAGTTCCTTGACGATAAAAGTTGCCTCTTTTCTTTATATCCAGACGCCCACCACTGGGATCTTTTCGCATCCACACAGGGCTGGACCCGGTTTTCTCTAGCTCCCCAGCCCGACATTGACTCTATTGACATTGGGAGGCACTTGAATGCCAAGAGCTCTTCGTATTTATTTGAACATATTGCATTCAGCGGGGATGGCGTTCGTCGCATTTTTGTATCTATACCACTGTTTGGGCTATGGTTCTGCTTTTTTTCTCTTTTGTTCGTTCTTTCCATTTGTTTGATAGAGACTCTCAACTCTCACGTCAATGATATACGACGTTCGACGATCATATGATTGATAGATATCGTAGCTCATAGTAGTGTGCCATTCAGAACCGCTTCGTCTGATGCGTCATGCCGGGATCTCCCCGATCCCCCACTCTGACATTCTTCTATTCTCCAACATCAGCCCACTTTTCTTGTCCAACACTTTCCCATAATTGCTCTCGAGATATACACAAGTACTACGTTGGTCAACTACTTTCCTTCTATGCGTCATAATCGACTGTTTAATTCAACCAGACCTCTACGCCATTCATTCGCACCTCGCCGCAACTACCACACCACTCTGTCCTACTTCTCGGCCATGGACTCTACGAATCCGCAGCACAAGAGACCAAAGAAGCTGATATGTGCGTCGATTCAAGCTGCATCGATTTGAAAGCCATTACTAGATATTAATCTGTTCAATATAGTTGCCCCCGGTGACATCGAAGCGACCCCCGAGACCCAAACACCCCGTGCCGGAGAACACCTCATCCCAGCGTCGGCTCTCCCTCCACGGGTCGTCGCAGAAGCCCTCAGATCTGATACAATGACCCCAAACACCGAACTAGATAATAAAGTCCTGTCGCATCCTGCCCGTGCTCACCAGTTCGTGCGCAATCCTCCATTGACCATCTCCCAACTGCACCCGACGAACCCCCTCTACCAGTTTCATGCGTGGTTCCGCGACCCCCGGCTAGAGCGCTCGTCAGCGCCGGAGACGTGCACGCTAGCTACCGCCTCTCTCCCAACAGGACGCGTGAGTGCTCGCGTTGTGTACCTCAAGGAGCTTGATGAGAGAGGCTGGACGGTATACAGCAATTGGGGGAGCCGGGAGGGGAAAGGCGGACAAGTTTTTGGATCGAGCATTGGTCAAAACGGCGAGAGTGGTTTCCCTGACTCTATGCCTTCCGTGGTGGATGAGCCGCTTGTCCAAGACCTGGAGTTAGAGGAGCATGGAAACAAGTGGGCTGCTCTGACATTCTGCTGGTCGGCGTTGGAGCGCCAGGTTCGTATTGAAGGCAAGGTTGAGCCGCTGAGTCGCGAGGAGAGCGAGATGTATTGGCGGACACGGGAGCGCGGAAGCCAGATCGGCGCCTGGGCTAGTTGGCAAAGCAAGGTGCTTTGGTCCGCTGAGCCGGGTACTCTTGTGAGCCGAAGACGCAAGAGCTTCGGGCCCGGCGAGGACTCGGGCTCAATTATTTACCCAGATATTCCGCATGATGTGGATGAAACGGATATTGACGATGGGCGTGCGCTGCTGGAGAAGCGGGTGCAGGAAATGGAGGCCCGGTTTGCTGATACAAAGGATATCCCCCTTCCTCCGTTCTGGGGAGGCGTGCGTTTGATCCCAGAGTCGGTGGAGTTCTGGCAGGGCCGCCGCAGTCGTCTACATGATCGTTTCCGGTATGTTCGGATTCATGGGACAGATGAGTCGTCGTATAAATGGCGGATTGAGCGACTTTCGCCTTAGATTTCTATCATAGAGCGGAAAGTGTGAATGAGCCACGAAATATAAAACATTGTTACCCGTTGGTACACGGGGTTATAAATAAAAGAATAGATCGAACAGTACGGAGTAGGCTCATTAGATCGCGACGACGGCCGAAAATGCGATACTTGGCAAAGCTCATCTCGAGTTCCGACAGCCTAAATCTTTAACGCCCAACTTGAATACAACATCCCCGAACCGCATACTGAAACTCATATTGTATGAATTGGAAATAGAAGATGTCCCAGTCAACGCCACGGCCTCAATCCCAACTACGGCCGGAACCGCGCTGGATCCTCCTCGCCATCGCGTCAGGCGCATTCGCCGCCTTGAACGGCCTCTTTGCAAAACTGTATGAGCTCTACTCATACCCTATAGAAAGAACTTCAGATCCTAATACGGCGAATAGCACAACAGACGAACAAACAATCAACTTTGCGAATGCAATGCTGTCTCTCTTCGGCGCTCCAGGTGGCGCTGAAGGCCATTCCGTCTTCATGTTTGCTGTGAGGGGGGTGAGTTGCTTGTTTCTTCTCTCTATATAACCCCGTCATTCACTTCCTGCATGCCAGCAGTAGTTAACAAAGTTATCAAGATATGTCTCGGCCTAAATGTCGTCTGCAACGTGATTATGTGGGCATTTTTCACGCGCGCATTGACAGCCGCGCCGTCCACAACAAAGGTGTCTATCACCAACACGTCGGCAAATTTCCTCATAACGGCCTTGCTCGGCATGATTGTCTTTCGGGAGAAGGTTGGTGGACTATGGTGGTTGGGGGCCGCGATGATGGGGGGAGGGTGTATTCTTGTCGGCATGAGGGAGGAGTCTTGAATTACTTGCTACGAAGGCTCAACCATATGGTTATGAATGGGGAGGGGCGCGGTTAAGAGTGAGAAGTTTGTAGGATAAAGGATTGTTCGTCTATACTTCAATTACCATACAACCGAAATTCTAATACTAAGGTCGTTCTTCCAACTCGACCATCCGATCATCAGCGTCATTCCTTACACCAGTTGGAGATTGATCGTCTTGCGGGACAGGCATGGCATCTCGTGGTCGTCCGGAAGTCTTGGAAAATTTCGACCCAATCTTCTGCATAAGATTCCAGATGCGTTCTTCAAGAGTGTCATTATCCTTCGCCTGGTACGCCCCAAGGGGAAGTTCGGGGTGGTGGGTTGCAGCTAGTGCTTGCTCCTCGGCCTCGACCTTAAACTGGTACTTAAGGCAGTCCTTGACCGTGACAAGGCCCGTGAGTCGGCCACGGTGCTCAACCAAGATGACACGAGGTCCCATCTTCTTGAAGATCTCCATGACGGTTTCTAGCGGCAGGCGTGGGTGTACGGTTAGTGGCGTGTTGTCGATGTATCTGCTAAAGTCCACGAAACTCGCCCCAGAACTGCTCTCGATATTATCGAAAGTGTCGGGTGTTAAGAGAGTATGCTGCAAAGTAGAGGAGGCGCGGCGAGCGACTGAGGCTTCCGCTGCGTCCTTGGTGAACACGCATTGAGCGCTAGGAGAAATCATACCTTCCCTTCTGGCTCGATCGATAGCGTAACGCAGTTCCGTGCGGCCAATGTACCCAACCAAGATTTTGCTCGAGCGGTCTTCTACGATTGGGAAGCCTTGGAATTTGTTATCATTCAGAAGGTGCTCTGCTTCACGCACTGGGAAGTCAGAGGCAGGAAGCGATACCGGGTCAGTGGTCATTGCATGGGAAACAGGGACATTAAAGACGTGGTCCTCCTTATTATCAAGGAATGGGAACCCATTGGCCCAGATCATGCGGTCTGCTATGCCGCCGTTTCCAAAGCGGTCACCCACTGCTTTGGTGACGCCCACCACGATCTAGATATGTCAGTTGTGCCACGATTAGGTGTCGCATTGCCTACCATTGTGGGAAGAATATAGGTCAAAGCCCCAGTCAGCTCGAACATAATCACGGTCACTGAGATAGTCAAGTGCATGATTCCACTCAGAGCTGCGCCAGCGCCTAGGAATGCATAGGTGCCAGGCGTGATACAAGGGAGGTCCGGCTCGCAAGCTGCGAAGAACTTCGAATCTGGAAACGATTCATGCAATGCCTGGACCATAATACCGACCATGCGGCCAAAAGACGCCCCGATCGCCATTGATGGAACAAAAATTCCAGCCGGCACCTTACAGCCATAGGATATTACCACTAAGAATATCCGTAAGATTGTGGCTGTAGCTAATGAGAACACCATTGACCAGCGATACTTCGACCTACTTCATTAGCAATGAAAACGGTTAGGGTCGGGCCACTCACTCGCAAAGGCCATGGTAATCATGCTCTCCCTCGCATTCTTGGAACAAGATCTCCATCATTTCGGTCATGTTGATCTTCAAGAACATGTTCGGGAAACATATAACTGCCGTGACAGCGGCTAGAATCATGGACTCAACCACGGCATGTTGAGAGAGGTACTTCTTCCTGAATGCCTGGACGCGGAGATTCCACTTGATCACCAACGCTCCATACAATCCACCAAATATACCAATTATGACGAAAAATATCAATTCGAAAAAGTGCCATGATCGGTCATATCGCACCTGGAACATGACGAGTTGCCCAGTTCTAAAGGGATTCATCACCTGTACAAACATGAGTATATGCTCTACTGAGACAACGGAAACATACCGACAACACTCCCGTCGCAACCAGAGCACAGAAGTAGCTCCGCCATAAGGTCTTCAATGGGAAATAGGACGCTACTTCCTACGTTACGTCAGTACTCGATTCAAAGTTCAGGGGAGAGTACATACTTCGAGGGAGAACAGTACGCCACCAATCGGACTGCCAAAAGCAACAGCGACGCCGGCGGCTGCAGTTGCCGTCAAAACTTCTCTAGTCTTCGACGCGCTCCGCTTGTATTTGGTAAAGAATCGCGAGATGACGTTCCCGGTACAGACTGCAAAGTGAACACTTGGCCCTTCTTTACCTACTGATAGACCCGAAGCGATGGCCAGTGGGAGCGCAATTGACTTGATCAAAAGTGTCCATCCACCCAAGAAACCTTTCATTACGAAGCCGGCGATTATGCATTTTATTTCGGAGATGCCTGATCCGGCAGCGTATGGTGCAAAAGACTTGACCAACTTCGCAGCTATAAATGCAAATAACACCTATCGACACTCAGCTGTTGCCTAACGTTGGGGCGAGAAAGGATCGAGGTACCGCATAGAAGGTGTATACGACGTAGTTCACAACCCAATATGAAGTCCAATTCCGCCATTCAGGACATCCTTGAAAAATCAAAATTAGCTTGCCACAAGGACTACAAAAAAGGACCAGACGTACCTCCTTCAGCACCCCAGCAACAGAACTGTTGATTGAGATAAAACGCTGTCGTACAGTAACCCAATTTAATATCCGACAGCCACTCAGTAATGATATTCAAAACAGCCGCTATCAGCCCAATGACTGCCCCGACAATCGTAATGACAAGCCAAGCTTGCCCAGCGTCATAAGATTCCCGTACTTTAAGCCTCCATTTAAAGGTGCCTTCTTTGTCCCAAAACCCCGAGCCTTCCTGCCGCTTCATCCGCCGTCGCGCTTGCTCGTGCACCGCATCCTGGACCCAGTCGATAGTGGTAAAGTCCTCGTACCGTTTGATCTCGCTGATCTCCTCCGTTACCGGAGCATGGCCATTGCCTGTGGGCGAGCGTGGTCGCGACGAGGCTGATAACCCCGAGAAAGTTCTCCACAGGCGACGTTCGGTCAGCGGGGAGGGAGAGGGAAGAGGGGACCGCGAGGACGATGAGACAGGCATTGAGCTCATCGCCTTGTTAACTGCACTGGGCGAGCATAGCTGTCTTGAGTGAAAGGGCAACATCCGGAGCCGTCGACAGACCGTCATTATTGGATAGTACGCGGCGCCACGTGAGATAAGGAAACTCGAAACGCTTATCGCAACAGTCGTCTGCAGTGACAATGACTCGAGTGAGAACTTAGCAGTACATGAATCTATGACTTTTGGATTAAGAACCAACCATACAGAGAGCGACCTATTTATATCGCGATAACCCACTGCAAAGCACTTGATCCAGAATCCACGACCTATTCGCTCCCCCATTGTCCGCCACGCGATATTGTATGCGTAACGCGCCCGAGCCGCTTCGTCCACAGTCACCAGAATTACCGCGTCTTTGAGTTCGAATTAGGCGTGCTTACAGATTCATAAAACTCAAATCCTTACCCTGTTACAACTGCTGCGCCCCTCAATTGCGTCGCCATGCCTACCAAAGATACCAGAACCGCGTCCGGCTTGAGTGCGTCTCCAGAGATCACAGGTCAAAGCTCTCTTCCTAGTACGTCAAACGTACCTTTGATGTCCGTATATATCCACTTGCTAAGACTTTTTTTGTCAGTCTCTCGTATTAAGAAGATAATCCAACTCGATGATGATATTGTCCAATGTTCGAACAATGCGACCTTTGTCGTCGCAATGGCTACGGTACGGTGGCTTATTCCCTCGCTTCGGCAATAACTAAACGAATCCAGGAACTCTTCATCCAATATCTCGTGGAGCAAGGGCATAATGTCGTCAAATCGGAACGAAAACCTCGAAAAACTATTCAGTACAAGGACCTGGGTAGGTTCCTCTACAGCGAGCCTTACAGTAAATCTAACGTTGTCGAGTGTAGCAACCGCTGTTTCACGGATAGACAACCTGGAATTTCTCGCCGATGTCATACCGAAGACGACAACCTATAAACAGTTCAAGGAGAAGCGAGCGAAGGAATCAGGCAAGGACCTCGAGATCGAGAAGGGGCAGCGCACGCTAAACGGGGCCCTACCGCCGGTAGCTGAGACAGAGAAGGACAGCCTGTCAGAGACGAAAGAGGCTTCAGTACCCCGGGGATCAAGGCCTCCGACTGTTATGATGCTGGTGGATGCGCCGGGTGACTCGCAGGCAAAGGATGATGATGTAGAAATGGCAGATCAATAACTGTTGCGTAAAACGATAGGAGTAGGCTTAGGAGTCATTCTGGGTTTTGGGTTATGGGTGTATTATTGGCTTGTATATTCTGTTGGCATAATCATCGTTTTATGGTTTGATGAGATAATATCGTATGACACTGCCCCAGCCAGTATTAACGACACCAATTGCTCAATCAAGACCACAAAACCAAATAAAGAAAAGGAATTGCCCGTGCTTCGATCTTTTCATTAAACTCGGAGTTTATAATCGCTAGAACTCTGAGCATACAAAGTGCCTTGATGTAGAGTTGGTTCCCAGTCACGTGATTGTACGGGTACGGCCGGCCAATCAGCGCCCGAGTATATTTCATCTTCGGGAGTCCGTCGGCTTCAACCTCAGAATTCCTCATCCGCTCCTCTCTGCGTCGTAACGTCCCATCCCCTCTCCTCGCCGCCTCCATCGGTCGTTCTTCTGCAATTGATCCGCAATTGCTATCTCGCCATGGCTCTCTCCTTCACTTCCGGCTCTTTGCTGCGTGCCTGCGCCCGCAAGCAGCTGTCCACAACGTCCCGCGCCGTCGTCGCCTCCCAGCAACGGTACAGCTCGAGCTTCGACAGCCCATTTACCGCCAAGGACACCCTGAAGGTCCCTGATTTCAGCAAGTACTCTTCTAAGAAGGCTCCTCGCTCTAACCAGGTCTTTTCCTACTTCGTCGCCGGTACTATGGGTTTGGCCTCTGCCGTTGGGGCCAAGGCTACTGTTCAGGGTAAGTGTTCCTGAGCATTGTGATATTTGGTGGGTTGGAGGCTGCGATACTCGACTTGCTTGGAATCGGATTCGCAAAATAGCGTACTGGTGAATCATACTACAAACACCTGGCTGACGGTGACTCTTGCTATAGACTTCCTTGTCAATATGTCCGCCTCCGCCGACGTCCTCGCCCAGGCCAAGGTTGAAATCGGTCTCGCTACAATTCCTGAGGGCAAGAACGTATGTTTATATTCTCATTGGGCCTTCTTGTGTTGCGTTTGCAGGCCTTGCGGCTAAACCGGAGCTCAACAGGTTATCATCAAGTGGCGTGGCAAGCCCGTGTTCATCCGTCACCGTACCCAGGATGAAATTAAGGAGGCCCAGGATTACGACTGGAAGACCCTCCGTGACCCCCAGCCCGATGAGGAGCGTGTGCAGAAGGCCGAGTGGCTCGTCATGCTTGGTAAGATATGATATATATATATATATGGGTTCCGACAGCAGCTAACCGCTGACCTATCTAGGTGTCTGCACCCACCTTGGTTGTGTGCCCATCGGTGAGTCCGGTGACTTCGGCGGCTGGTTCTGCCCCTGCCATGGTTCGCACTACGATATCTCCGGCCGTATTAGGAAGGGACCCGCCCCTCTGAACCTGGAGGTTCCCCAGTACAACTTCCCCGACGATGAGACCCTTGTCATTGGTTAAGCGGCTGTATATTTGTTGTTGGTGGTTGAGTGTTGAATCCTTTAAGAGAGTATAAGGTTTGTGCTTAGATGAATATCCCTGTTATGTTAAGATTAGAGGGACCGTGTTTTTATATTGACCCACAAAAATGAGCCGCTTGTTCTATTATTCTCAACTCTGCTCCGCGTTTAGAGCTTGTACACTCACCGCTCATGGGGTCTCCTGTTGCAGTATAGACTCTGATTCTCCCTTTCCGGTTTGCGCTGTGGGAGATAAGGAACTGGTCCCGAGGCGAGGGGCGATGGACAAATGTCGCTGAAGATTTTGGGTCATGTATTCTAGTCTACCTTTTCTTTTGTTCAATTGAGCTTGCAATGTTTTCAAGGTATGGGTTTCGAGCCACCTGGTGGGTAGATCTGCCATTTTGAGCAATCTGTCCATGCCTCGCTTATTCTGGCCCATATGCTTTTTTTGGTCATAGTCCCGTATTTGCCATCTCCAGCTTTCCGCAGCCGGGTCTCTCCTAAGCAGCATAGACATCAGGTCCCCGATGGGCTGGGGATATACTCTCGCACCTGAAACACGTTCGAACAGTCTGGAGATAGGGGGCCATTATGCAGGACGTGAGTTGGCATGTACGAAAATCCTCTAGATGCTAACCTCCTCATAGAATTTCCTGTACGGTTCCTGGGCAAGTTGACTCGAAAGTTCTGAAGAGGATAAACAAATTGGCACTCGGCGAACCAGTATTCTTTCAAACTTTGGAAACCCCACGGTTTAAGCATATACTTGCAACTTGTCATTGGACTCTACGAGCTCTGCTTTTCCCTAGAGATGTATGGGGTTCCAACCGACATCCTAGCCAGGAGGGAAGGGTGCCGGGCGAGATCTTTTAAAGCTATAGGTCTGAATGACAGATCGATGCGGTTATAATCGTTGTTGAACTTGATCCAATGGATGCAGCTTCCAACCCTCAGTAATCTCGAGCATTAACAGCAGACTAGCCCGGGAACCCCTTAAAGACAGTTCTTTGAAGAAGTTAGGGAACTGGCAGGCACAGCCACCGAGACTGCACCGTCATCGCCGCTTTCATACAGGACAGTGCTACCTATATTCATGGAGACCGGCCAACTGATTGACAGTCAGCAATATAGATGATGTTCTTTCTGGCCCCTACTAACGTGATACTGGATATCATCTATTAGCAGGCAAAGTGGTGGTCGGCTGAACAGCGGATGGTTCGCGTACCAAGTTCTCAAGCTTTGGTTTAGGTTGGACACCATTCAAGGTCGATGTTGTTGTGTCGGTTTCAGAGACTCTGTGACAGCCTCTCTGAAACTACTCGAGGAGAACTAACTGACCGATTGATGAACGTCGAACTCTTATCCCCTGAGCATCAATCTCAGTCTCAACACTCTCCTCTATAAAGCCATATATGACATCGCAGAGACCCTAATTCTAGGCTTTCCGCCTCATATATTCTATGGATCCAGATTTACTGAACCTCTATACACCACAACCCTTCATCTATAACCCGCATCTCCTACTTCCGAATATCCTATGATCACTCCCGAGCTACACTCTCCAGGGCCAGGACAGGACGATCAGCCAAATTTATCCCTGCAGAACAGTACTTTGCTTTCAAGCAAGTTGTGCGGCAATAGCTTTATTTCCCCTCTTCGGCCTATATTGCTTGACTCGGCTAACAGGGTTGCTGATAAAGTTCGGCAAATCGTCCTTTGGGGGGTGCATTTATCTGCCTAAAACTTCGTATACGGGACTGGATGGGTGCACCACCGGCCAGCGACGCTGTATAGTAGAACATGAAAGGATATCCTGGTATCAACTTGCGACTTTTCGTTTTCATTTGCACCGGGCTGGGCCAATGGTGCCATAGCCGAACCGCTCGTGCGAAGATTACCTTACCTGACCGATGCAAGCTTTTTAATAGATAATGAGTAATGGTATCGTTCGCTAAATAACAAGAATATTCTATCAACATATGTATTGTGCGTACATGGCGGCGTCACTGTATCGAGCGCGTCCGCTGGGTATTAGCCCAAGATAGACCCTGCCTTATGCTCCACATCCTCAAAAAGGTAATCCGTTTGTTCCAACAAAGACTTCCTTCGCGGAGAGTATGTCCCAAATGAGCGTGTCGACCTCATTCTCTGCAGAGTGCTCACGGTAATCGTCTGACCCGCATCCGGCGCGGCGACTACCATTGTACTTGGCGTGGCTGTCGGAGGAGGGGAGCGACTACCAGAGCGAAATAGCGGATGTATGTTGCTTTCATCAGGCACTTTGAGCTTTGAAGGAGGTTGCTTGTTTGGCTCTAACTGCGTAGAGGACGATATGGTTGATGAAGGGCGAAGCATCACACTGTCGAGGGACCGTTTGATTTGCGAGCCACTCCGTTGAAGCTGCTGTGGCCGACTATGACCCTTATCGCTGCCCTGATCTTCGTAGGAAGCGCTGACTGTGGTGCGTGTCATTGCACTTTCGGGATAGGGAATGAGAGTGGAGTCCAGGTCGAATGAAT
Source organism: Aspergillus foveolatus (assembly GCF_047715535.1). Taxonomy (NCBI): domain Eukaryota; kingdom Fungi; phylum Ascomycota; class Eurotiomycetes; order Eurotiales; family Aspergillaceae; genus Aspergillus; species Aspergillus foveolatus. Next base: position 217,869 of record NW_027396087.1, on the reverse strand, counting down.
TAGATTTGGAGTCTGACTGGATCAGTGTTTTGCCGGAATAACGGTCTGATCGATGAGACGTTTTTCTCCAAATCGATGGTCGGTTCGGAGTTATGGTCTCAATGGACGGGCATTGCGATTCGGCAATCGACGAGGGTGCGCGAGACGCTCCTTTTTGGTGTACCTCTGTTCGGTTGGAGGCAATACTGCCGAGCTCGTATGGGATTGGGGTCGGCCATTGATTGCAATTGTCATTGCTCGAGGTGGTCGTCAAGAGGACGCCGCACAACATTCCTTGCGTAAGAACCGAGAGTGCCCATAACGCACAGCGGGCAATCAACAGCGCTTGTCGATTTGAACCAATGCCTGAACCTGCCGCCTCGCTCACAGCCTGCAGGGCACTCCATGTTATTCCTCCCGCCGTCACGCCAGTTGCAGTTATGAAATACCCGATTCCACATCCGTAGGTGATGGTTTTCCATCCTTCCCGCGGTACAGTAGCGTTCGTTTTTGAAACGTTTGTCAGAATCAACAGCAAGGCGAGAACCACAAAACAACTGAGGACGCCGAAGCTGGCAGTGACCGCTTCAATGAAAGATCCACCTGGTGTAAAAGCTCTAGAAGAGCCATAACACACACCATGGAGGACGGTGACAATGATGTTTAGAAACAATGAGGTGCCTCCCAACAGGTAGCCCGGGAAGGCTTTGCGCATGTTTAATAGGGGTCTTGAATGTTTGAAGCACCGGCACAACGCAGTACCTAGGATATTGGCGAAAGACACCGGAGACAGAGTTCTGGGCTTGCGAGCTGTAAGGCGCAAAGGCAATAAGAGTAGGGGTCTGCGAGCAGAGAAAGCCTAGATGTGTGTTGAGGAAATAAGAGATATAGACGAGGTGGAGAGTTTTTGAGACTGTTGAGATGATTGGAAAGAGCAGCCTGTATATCTGAGAAAGGGATGCCAGAAAGAATTGGACGACAGGATGAAAGACGTTAGCGAATTGTCAGGGATAGGCCTGTGTTAATGTTTGGATTGATAGCAATTACAAGTGACTCAGAATAGACTATCCAGGCCAAGCATTGAAGCCAAAGTATGACTGACCACGTCTTCAGTCAAGAGCAGAATGACGACAATAGCATGCTATCTTGGAAATATACCACTTTAGCACAATAATTGAATACGTTAAAGCTCGTTCTCTCAAGCTCAGCTGCTCACATGATGTCTTTCCGAATAACAAGAAGCAAGGTTTGTTTGGCAGGGAAAACCCAGCCACCTGAAGCCATTGAATAAGCATCACATTGAACAACCAAGTATCATTCTTCACCAGGATATGAGCTGTGAGGCCGCATAGGTGCCCGTGCCTGACATGCCTAGACCCCTAGACCGCAATTGATTGCTTAGGGCTTGTACTTTCGATGCTGTGAAGCCAACGATTGGCTGCCCGCTGCTCGAAAAAGTCTTGCATGGTCATACCGATTAGGCCCTGTCAACGAACGAGTAACCAATTTGTCAAGGCTTTCGACGTGCCTGATTTCCGTATTTTGAAGTATCCTCCAATAATGACCGCCCATTGTGATCACTGATAGACACGGGATGTGCTGGGAGTGCTAGATCCAATAGATGCCTGGATCCACAAAGTGACGTGTCCATAGAACACCTGGAGACAAATAATGACCGCCAGTTTGGTTATTACTTCAGAGAGCCTGAACTCAGAACACCGTTGTTTCGGTCTGTAAGTTAGTCAAGACTCGGGGGCCAATGTAGATGGTCATAATATGAAAAATGGAGATGATCTCAACGACGCCCGACGGTGCGAGCAGCTAACGAAGCTGACGAGATCAGACATCACAGAACTTTCACGCATCGCGGTCTTGCAAGATCATGATATGTGACTGATCCATGGGGACATGTCGGCTTTATCACAGGTCAAAGGCTGATTAAAGGTCGGGCAGAGTCCAGGCGACTGTTCGCGAGAAAGTGCCACAATATGCTGAACTAAACCGATATCGCCAAAGCGCCTAGAAATTGCTTCACAGTACTCTTTGAAACGGAGTATGGCAAACAGATGGCACAGGCTGCCGTCCACTCGGCTGCGTGTTCAAGAGGAATGTATCTGTTTCCGATGTTAAAGATACAATACTGCTGCCTCTTGAACTCATATAGGGCATCATGTGCAGATGAATAGACTCGGTGCCTGTCAATTGCCAATGTTTCTGCCTGAAGCGATTCCAGCAAGAAGAGAGGAAACATCTAGGCTCCCACTTCAGGTAGATGATATTAGATCTGGATATGGGATCTGGAGGGGCATGACTTGTGGCGGTGCACAGAGTATAAGGCTGGTGCAGTGGCTGTTGTGAGGGGAGCGGCTGTGACTGACCGCCTTCTGCCTTTTGGCAATTCCCGTTGCTCCATCCTCTCTACTGGCACCCTGCCATCATAATTTATCATCTTCTGTTGCTGCCTCTCAGCTCTTTTGCAGACTTTAAATTATTCCTGTCCTGTGCCTTGTTTTCATCTATCTCTGTTAAAATACAATTCTATCCGCCAGGTCCTTACCCTCTCCTACTCCCAGTCTTCCGTCTCCCCTCCCCCACTTTCAGCTATCTACCTTCCTCCAGTGGCGCAAGATGAAGCTCACATTCAGAGTATGTACCTTTTCTGCTACAACAAACATCTAATTTCATGATTATACTGACGTGTGTCACTACAGGATCTGAAACAACAGAAATTCGTGATCGATGCGGAACCGTCGGAGACTGTAAGTCATCCTGCTCCAGCTCGAAAGCCAGTATCGATGCGGGCCTAACTGAATTTCAGGTCGGCCAGGTGAAAGAGAAGATCTCCACGGAAAAGGGGTGGGATGTGCCTTCGCTGAAGCTCATTTACTCTGGTTAGTTGATTGTTTTCTTGCAACGTGTCGATAATCATGCCTGACGTATTTTCCAACTTTGCAGGGAAGATCCTTCAAGATGACAAGACGGTTGAGTTCTACAACATCGAGGAAAAGGGATTTATCGTGTGCATGGTTTCTAAGGTATAAGGATTATTAATTTTCCACTGATCCAACCGTACTAACTGCGTAATTCCTTAGCCCAAGACTCAGCCGTCCTCGCAAAGTCCGTCAACACCAGCTAAATCAGTGACTTCAACTCCCGCGCCCCCTCCTGCTCCTGCTCCTGCTCCGTCCACAAACACATCTACATCAGCCACCTCTGGCCCAGTCCCGGCGACCCCATCGCCCGCTTCATCTGGGGCTGCTCAGTCCTCTGCAGGTACTTTCAACGATCCTTCAGCGCTGCTGACTGGTTCGCAAAGTGAAGAAGTAATCAACCAAATGATGAGCATGGGGTTTGAGCGGGAGCAAATCAACCGTGCTATGAGGGCGGCGTTCTTCAACCCGGACCGGGCGATCGAATATCTGCTGAATGTGAGTCTCGTCGTATTTCAACCTACATAGCAGCTACTGATCTCTGCCTTCGCAATAAAGGGCATTCCGGAAAATATCCAGCAGGAGCAACAACAAAGATCTGCCGCTACTACCCCTGCCGCTCCTCAAGCTCCCGCTGCTAGCGGAGCTCCACCTGCCACCTCTGGAGAAGACGAGCCGGTCAACCTCTTTGAGGCTGCTGCTCAGGCTGGTGAAGGTCGAGGTGGCGCTGGCGGTGCGTCTGGTGGCGAACCCCAATCACTCGACTTCTTACGCAATCATCCAGCTTTCCAGCAACTTCGCCAGCTAGTCCAACAGCAACCTCAGATGCTGGAACCTATCCTTCAGCAAGTTGGTCAGGGTAACCCCCAGATTGCTCAACTCATTGGCCAAAACGAGGAAGCTTTCCTTCAATTGTTGAGCGAAGAGGACGATGCTGCACTTCCTCCGGGCACAACCCAGATTCACGTTACGGAAGAGGAGCGAGACGCCATCGAACGGGTATGCTTTCAATTCCTTGCCTTTATTTTTCTCTTAGCTGACTTAGCCCTAGCTTTGCCGACTCGGATTTCCGCGAGACCTGGTTATTCAAGCCTATTTCGCTTGCGATAAGAACGAAGAGCTCGCGGCAAACTATCTGTTTGAGAATTCTGACGACGGTGACGATGCATGAAACTATCATGCGGCTTTAGTTAATTATGGTGTGCCGCTACTTTTCTGTCAATCTATCCCCCTCCCATACTGAGTAACCGCGATTCGGCTTACGTTATGTCTCTTCTTCTTTCTCGTAGCGACTGGACTCCGACCAGATATTGGACATCGGTGCCTCAGTAATCGTACCTTATGTGTACAAGCTATGCTTGGACAAAATCTCTTTCGCCGACTCGATTCTGTACACAGTTGACACAATTCAAGCAGCCGCCCTTTATAATTTCATGTGCTTATGTGACCTATATTATAGAGATACCACTAAGCTACATGAAAAAGCTGCTGGTTGCACCACAATCCTGGTGCAATACCATTCAGTAGTACGGAGCAGGACTGGTGAAAAGCCGGAAATGCGCAAAGTACGCTAGATTATTTCAAGTTCCTGAAGTCAATCTTCTCGTAGGAAAGACTCGACGCAGTAAATAGGATTGTCATAATATCATCCGAGAATGTTGGGAGGGTATATTTGCCATCGATTCCAACCAAATGGTGTTAGGACGAATGTGAAAACTCCGAAAAAAGAAGGGTAGATAGGAAGGAAGGGTATATTATATAATTTCCTAATCAGTTCAACCGGGAATATTATCGAATTTAAAGAAAAGGGGAGAAAGAACAAGGCATGTGCAGAGAAGTGAAGATAGAGAAGAGATTGGCGTCAATCAGGGATATAGACAGCGATGTAGCGAGGTGAATTGCGAGTGTTAGCTATTCGCAACCTTGACATAAGCTGTGTTGACTGACATAAAACGGATGGGCATAGCTTTGGAAGCTTAACTGTCAATGGCGCGGCACCCGGGTCGTTGCGCAAGCCAGACTCCCAATCCACGTCTGCCAATCACGCGCTTCAAGGTGGGCAGAACGCCATCGGAGCCAAAGTCCAAGTCATCCAGACTTATATGCTTCTTGTAACTCCATAGCTCAAGCAGTTCCAGACTTGATTCAGGAGACTGCGGAGCCAGGAACTGGTCAAGAAAGGTCACTGATTTGGGAGCGACAACGAAGACAGCATCGGGCTGTTCCAAGCTCGACGTTAAATCGGTGCTCTTCTGCTTTGAGCCGCAGGTGGGGACTAAGCGCTCAAGCTCATTGACCATATCTGGCCCGGGCTTGCCCATCAGGTCACGGGTGTCGATGTTCAGATTTAGGGTAGAGTTGTCGCCTAGTAGCCACAATGGCGGAGAATATGTCTTCCACCATAGTACAGTAGCGAATAGAGACTGCGTGCCCTTCAACGATTCATGCCACGGAGACGTGGTAGTCGAAATGACGGATGGGACTGCTAGCTGTGTGGGCACGACGCCGCCTTGATGGTATACGCCCATCAAGAAACCCAAGACTGCGTTAAATATGACCCAAGCTCCTAAAAATATGCGCGATTTGCGGACTTGGAGGCAGCTGAGGAGCAAAGGCACACAAGGTAACAAGAACCGAGGTTCCTGGTGAGGAAAGATTGACAACATTGCGGTTGCCGATAGAGCAGAAGCTGCGCGGAGGTTCTTCAACCAAGAGGCTATGAAGCCCCGATTGTACGCTTGCAGAACCATAGCCACAAGTGCAGGGCCAAGAAGTTGAGGTAGGTTGACTAGGAAGTGGTTATAATGGGGATGAAGTCCATGGAGAGCCAGATTGGAATTGTCGGTGTTGTAGAGGAGATTATTAAGTGGCGTAATTACCGGCGAGCGCAAGACATCCGCGAACGATGCCGATGGTTTGTAGAATGTCGTGTCGGCGAAGACAGCAATGCAGAAGAAGACGAGACCGAAACCAACAAGGGAAAAGAACGATAATGGCCTGCGCAGCAATTGTAAACAACCAGAATTTAAGACAACTGCAGCGAAACTTACTTGCGCCAAAAATGCGGTAACAATTGGAGTCCTGGAACGGCCAGGAAGGCTGGAAATGTGATCCTGTTAAAGATACCTGCTACGCAGATAAAGGATAGAATAGCGCATGAGAAGAGAGAGGAGCGCCGCTATCACCCATTAGCCAGTCATCACTCTACAGATTCCCAGTTTCGAACCTTGTTATCAATAATACGGTTGATCAAGACTAGACCCCAAACAACCAACAGCGTCTCGAGCGAGTTCGAGAATGTGTGCGTCTGATGAGTCCAGGTGACATATGAGGATGCCACCAACACCAAAGCTACTCGGCGATGGCGCGGGAGAGGCACCAGATCGTGCACGGCCCAGTCTTCCAGCACGAAGCTCAGCAAGAACATGACCCCCCGAACAACATAGTATACTAGCTCCGCCGGTGGGCTTTCCGTCCCAGTCTCGGTATAGAACCATTTTAGGAGGCTTATCGGGACGCCATAAATCGGGTACAGCGGAAAGACGCTGCGGATTGGGTGCTCGGAGATAAACTCCCACGGTAGCCGCGACGGATATGAGAGGATTCGGCCTACGAAAGAAACGCGTAAGTATTCCAAAACAGAAGATGGTGAATATTGGGCGCATGGTGTGATGTGATGTGGTGAGGGGTAAATCAGTCGCGCCGCCGCATCATCAAATGACCCAAGCCGCACCAAGCCAGGGACAAACTCGGTTTAATTGACAAAGAGCTTACCTGCGAAGACCTCGAGGCCCTGGAAATGCTCGTCAGGGTGGATGTAGCTGGGGCTCAGCGCGAAGTAGGCCCGGATTAATAAGAGGAGCAAGTACGTTCGCCTCCACATGGTTTGGATAGGTTGCAAGATGGGGGATTAGACAGATGGAGGTATATCCGGAGCGTAATTCTTGTACTGCACATGCTGCTGCAATCAGGACGTCGTGGAACCGATCAAAGGTGATCACGTCGCGACATCAAGACGCGGGTCGTTGGGCAAGAGGTCTTGAAAGACTCTCGAAGGAAAGAAATTACTCGACGGTAAAGATTTTACCCGAAAAAAAACAAACGAGAAAAGGTACGGAGCAGAAAAAAGAAACTAATAGCCGGAATGCAATTCAGGGAGAGCAGCGAGTGGAAAGAGACGCGTTGGAGAATGATATCACTAAGACAAACTATCGATTCATCTCATTTCATTGGGATAAGGCAGAAACACTGTTCCAAACTCGATCGTGAAACTAATTTGAGTGGATCAAGATTGAGTGGCTTTAAGTCAGACTGAAAGAGATGCTTGAGACCCAAGAGCCGCATTCAACCGCGCCTGCTATCTGTAAACTCTCGATTATACAGTATGACGCTGGTGTTCTATTTCGGTCCGCTTTGAATCATGATCATGCTGAGCTAGAATAGTCTGGAAGTCATCGGCCAGCACCTTGAATAAAGAACTCTCCACTCCTTGGAGATGAGAACTAGGCAAGGGATCTTCGATGGGCTGAGAGTGGTGCCTGAGCGAGCGCCATGGGAATAAATAGAGAGTGAACCCGGGGGGATAGTGATAATGTGACGGACGTCTTCGCCGACACTAAGTCTGTATCTTCGTAACCTACACCTCTCGCCTCTTTCTTGCCGCCTACTGATACCACTCACCACCGTTGTCCAAGTGTCTCGCTCTCACACGAATTATTTTTGCTGACATATTACGAACCTATATTTTCAATCTCTAACCACTGGCTTATAATCCCAATTGCGATCGGTAAATTACCACCCTTACTAACTGCGCTCCCCGCCTTTAGACCCCTCCTCGTTAACACCAGAGCCCGCCCCAAGCTTGCACAATTCAACTCCAACCTTCGCTATTTCGGACACCAAAACTAACGTCGACTTGTAGCAACTCCAGTCGTTCAAAATGGCCGAGAAAATGCTTGTTATGACCAGCAACGATGGCAAGAACATCGAAGTCCGTATGTGATACCGGACCTGCGCTTCTCCCAAGCGTCTCTGTCTTGTCGACGAGCTAACAGTCGATCAGCCCGCGATGTTGCCGAACGTTCTCTTCTCATCAAGAACATGCTTGAGGACCTGGGTGACCCCACAGAGCCCATCCCCATTCCCAACGTAGGCCACTCTTTCCAGAATACCACATAAATCAGACTCTGATCTAGTTTCTCAAACCAGGTCTCGGAAAATGTTTTGAGCAAGGTTCTCGAATGGTGCGCCCACCACCGGAACGACCCTCCCAGCTCCGCGGACGATGACGATTCGCGCCGCAAAACTACGGATATTGAGGAGTGGGACCAGAAGTTCATGCAGGTTGACCAGGAGATGCTCTTTGAGATCATCTTGGTACGTGAAATCATTGCTATTTCTATAATTGCCTACATATTATACTAACTTCATTGATAAGGCCGCCAACTACCTTGACATCAAGCCCCTCCTTGACATCGGATGCAAGACCGTCGCCAACATGATCAAGGGCAAGTCCCCCGAGGAGATTCGCAAGACCTTCAACATCCAGAACGACTTCACCCCCGAAGAAGAGGACCAGATCCGCCGCGAGAACGAATGGGCCGAGGAGTGAGTTTTAGATCCCGCAGTTGCACATATATATGCTAATATCCTACTTTAGCCGCTAAAAAATCTCATCTTGGGATGGTTTCCTCTGCTCTTTTGATGGACTGCTAACCGGCCCCAATGACAAGGCATGATGAGTTAGTTTCTGACTTCAATATCAAACAAGGGTCCTCTGGCTCCACGGCGTTATGGGATACTACAACTCAGCGGTTTCGTCTTGCTTGTTAATCTTTTGCCCTCCATGATCACGTTACCCAATGTCATTAGTCTGCTTTTCGTAAAATGGTTTCGAATAAATCACTCCATTGCACTGTTAATGACTATTGTATTACCTATCACTTAGTTACATACTTAGCTCCGGGATCAATGGGCAGTCATGTTCGCGCTCAGGATATATCTCTAATCCTCTACTTTCCAGTTAGTAACTGTCTTGATTTCTTAATCTAGATGGTATTTGACTCGGGATCTATGTATTTCAACCTGCGTGCGGTGTTGGTATAATTGAAAAGTAAAATGTGAGTGAGACAAGAGAAACCATTGACTAAGTACGTAGGACGTAGAACCCTGCCCTAAACGTTTGTGGTAACAACTACGAATACTATGATGCTGGATTACTTCATCTGCTAACGAGACGACGCCTATGAAGCAGGCTTTGGTTGGTATGGAATGTCCGACGAAGAATCCGCCGAAGGACCGAAACCAAGGGAGACTGGAGGTTCAAGCCACCCAGAATTTAAGAGCCATGTGCCAGTGTTATGTACTTCTAGCCATTGGAAGCCATGCTAGGTTCCAGTCTTATGAACGAAGTGCTCATGATACCGTCGAATGCTCATTACCCATCATATTTTCGATTTTGTCTCTTTTCTTGTTTCCCTAGAAGGCTCGCGTACAATAGTTTGCAGTAAGAAAGCAGTAGAGTCCATTCCATCACAGAAAACCCACCCCCACAAGCCCACTTGGCTACTAGATCAAAAATGCTGGCCGCTCATCTTGAAGCTATTCAAAGACGAGTCGCGCTTGTCGATTGTAAACCATGGTTCCAAGCACATTGACGTAGATAGCCGGAGACGAGGAATAGGTGAAAGAAGAAAGACAGAATAAGGGAAATCGGGTATTCAATCGTAGGCAGGTGAAGACAAGTCTGTAAATGGGTTTTATTTTCTCGTTGCAAATTAGAGCATCGCGAGTTCGAAAGGATTTTTGGCCGTGTGTGTATGTGTATCACAGTTGAGAATTGAACGGAAAAATCCCAGGAAAACAATGCGTGGACTCGGTCGTGGAAGAAAGCACGAGCTTAGATACCGAGACGGGTCTTGCGCCAGTGTCGTCGCTTAGCGTTGTATCTGGAAAAAAAGAGAATGTTAGTCGTGGATTTCCTTCATTAACTCGTGTCGGTTTGCTGCGACAATTGTGCGTGCTTAATCCGTATAATCCAGTGTCTGATCCGGTAGCGATGAAGAGTCTTATGACGCCCGTTTGTTGTCTGATATACTAGCATTCCTTCTTGACCACACACACACACACACACCAACACACATATTACACATTTCCTCCTCTTTTGCGCACTTGTCGAAAAAGACGGGTGTAGGCTTCTGTCAACTGGACAATATTTACCTAATGGTGTTACCAGTCCTGAGGCGAATCCACTGAGGGATGGGACGGTTCTGCTTCTGAGCTTTGGCAAGCTTTTGCTTGGTGCGGAAACTCTTGTGGCTCTATATCAGGGTTCATAAATGCGTTAGCCAGCGGGCACTTCATCGGTTCAAATCATTTTTGTCGGAGCGGAAGGAATTGATCTGGATATAAAAACGATCCATCCAATTGGGCGAGTGAGACGCGGGATTCACTAACCGGCATCTTGATGGGTTGTCGCGACGGCGAGCTGAGTTGTATGGACTGGCGGTAGTGAGGTTGTCGACCGTCTCCAGGTCTTTTCGTGGTGGTGGATTTTTTGGTGCGGACAGGGTTAGCGTTTCGCTTCCCGAGGTCATGTGATTATGCCTCAGGCATAAACAGCTACCTCTGCCTGGTATGTACTACTTTGTCGGAATGATTCTGAACATCATGCTACACGAGACATCGTTGGCTTAATGTACGAATCAACGTTTTCATGGGTCTCGCGGCCGAAAAGCAGCAGCCGCCTGGACCTCGCGTTCCCCGGAGTGACTCGAATATGCCTTCAGTCTGCTAGAGCCCCACGGCATTGTAAACTGCGGTGTTAAATGAGCTTTGTACGGCGTGATGTTTCTTCCTTAGCTATATTAGAAATTCAGATTGCAGCAGACGTTGTTCTTATAAAGAATACTTCTTGAGACGTCCGTGGTATCACAATCTGCGTACTTCCTAGGCGGCAGCCTCATATAGAAGGCAGCTTAAATTACACCTTCCATGATCCGTTACTCAAGTTTTGCACGTCCACATATCTACTTACAAGATCTCCACGATTGTAACCGCCAAGGTGAGTGAGAAATAATAAGGTGGCTCCGGCTTATCAGGCGGCTTGACGGACCGTCTACCGTGTTGCGCCTCTACACCTCCGCAAGCACAACAATCAGCCACATATCGGTGATTTCGAATATACTACGGCTTCGATCTTTTGCCAATCGCTGCTGGATTGATGCACGACTTGATCCGGAGCTGTTTTAGTATAAATCCACAATACTAAGAATCAAAAATGTCATAGATGCTGCTCACTCTGCACAACCAGTTGTGCATAAGCCAGTGGCTGAATTCATCGACGGTATGGTTTAGTACTGTACTATGAGTACAGACTCGGTCAGACTATCAAGATGACAGATATTAGCAGAGGATTCCATTCGGTCTCTTATAACATCCTGGTGGGCCAGGCCTGCTGCAGCGAATTCCAGCCCATAAGCATATATTCAACGCACTGCAGCTCCCAACACTCCCCCAACCATCATCATTCATTGCATTATAAACCGCATATGTTACTGAAATCGTGGATTACCGACAGGATATTGCGTTGGGTATCGATAGCCAGGGGAGTGCATATCAAATCCTTCGCGGCATCCCCCGCTCCCAATAGAGAAAGAAGGAATGCAAGCAGGTCGACTACGGAATTATATAAGCACTGAATCTCCTGTACCCTCTCGAGCTCACAGTCTGCAGTACATGCACGCATCAGTCAGCATTAAGCTGGGGCAATTGATTCAGGATGCGACACTGCGTGTCAGCTGAATCTCACCTGTAAGCGAGACACGGAGTACGCTACAACTTTCTAGGAGGCGCTTCGTATTCGGTTAGAGTAGATTTGGAACGGACTTAGGAATTAGCGCCCATCCTTTAACTCCACTTATGGCCTTCTGCTCCTCAATAAGCGCAGGAATTAAAGACCCTCGAACAATCTAGAATTCTAGATTTTTCCTTGAGACGGTGTCTCGAGACCAGGGTTGCGAAGGCAACACTACAGCTGCACAGTTGGCCACATTATGAGCAGGCTGAGCCTGAGACATTCACAAATCATTATTTCGCCTCAAACAAGCATTCACGCGCTATGACAGGAATGGCAATTTTTCTCCGCCGGCGTTTTCCTTCGGGGGTTCTTGGGACCCAACTTCGGGGCCACCAGGCTCCAAAGTGCGAACGAACTGTGGCCGCGTAACCAGGATCGCCAACGCAAACGTCAGTTCCACATCAAGGTCTGCTTGGAGGAATGTCGGGGTACGGACATCGCAAGGGCCGAAGGTCAAGGTTCCAGCCAATGCGTCAATGGATAATCAGAATAGTAAGCAAATGCAACGTCACGGGAATGCTGTCCAACCAATGCATGCACTGTACCAGCGTGCACAAAAGACTGTACAAGTAACCTGCTAGATCTTTCTTATCTATTCTGTAGATGGCAGCTCCAGGCAGCTAGCTCTACATGGCTAGATAAATTAAATGAGTCACCTCCGTCTCCAGCTGAATCCAGCAATCATAAACTGATTTTCCGAAAGAGGACCCCGGCGTCATTCACAGAAGTCAATGCAGTGATTCTGCAAGGACTGCTATTGGTAGAATTCCATTGTTATGGAAACAAAGGCTATCAAACCATGCCCTTTTGTTTATATTCCCCCCCTTGAAATATCCTATGGAGACGACGACAGTCAACATTATTAAGATGCTGTACCAGCTGAACCAAGTATTGTTGCTGCTGGCAAAAGCTGGACCATAAAATGATGATACCTGCTCGGGGGTTGTAATCCCCGATTGACGGGTCCAACTTGAAGGATGCAGGATGACTCTTCGCTTGCACAAAGATCTCGGGAAGTTGGGGGTCCGATGATCCAGACTAACTCGAGTGGGCATATGCATCTAGTCAAGCATTGATTATTTTAACTAGCGATGGATGTCTGAGCTTCGCGTCTGGCATAGGTAGCCTGGATATTGCTGATTATTTCTCCTAACATTGTGCCCCTATATTACCATCAAGTACGAACACTGCGATCTCAATTACATCGAACTCCGACTCGACTCCGACTCCGCGTACAACTATTTTACTATTTTACTCTAGATCCTCTGCGAACATTCTCGTATTCTGCTTCTGTCAAAAGATTTCTGACCATCCGAACGTCTGTCGCGCAGAAGTAGTCGGCATTCTCTCATGGAGTGGTAATCCTGATCTAAACCGTCGACGACTCTGAATTCGGCAGGGGCTTAGCCAACGGCTTTGAACTTAAGATGTCCTCGCCAGAGACAAATCCCCTTGCGCCAGAGACCGCTGTGCGCGAACCTGCTGAGACTTCAACGACGGAGGAGCAAGTTTCTACACCACACGCTGCGGACGAGAAGAAAATCCTCAGCGACCTCTCGGCTCCATCCAGTAGTACAGCAACCCCCGCAGACAAGGAGCCACACCCTATATCGTCGTCCAGCAATAATGCGGTCTCGGTCAACGAAGTTGATGCGCTTATTGCGCACCTGCCAGAAGATGAGAGGCAGGTCTTGAAGACGCAGCTGGAGGAGATCAAAGTGAACATCTCCTTCTTCGGTCTCTGGCGGTATGCAACAAAAATCGATATACTTATCATGATAATCAGTACAATCTGTGCCATTGCTGCCGGTGCAGCATTGCCTCTATTCACAGTACGCATTTGTTCCTGCAGGTTTCAGGAGCTCGTGGCTAACTTGTCCAGATCCTCTTCGGTTCGCTAGCGTCAACTTTTCAAAGGATAATGCTATATCAAATTTCGTACGACGAGTTCTATGACGAATTGACCAAGAACGTTCTGTACTTCGTGTACCTCGGTATCGGCGAGTTTGTCACCGTCTATGTTAGCACTGTTGGCTTCATCTATACCGGAGAACACGCCACGCAGAAGATCCGCGAGTATTACCTTGAGTCTATCCTGCGCCAGAACATTGGCTATTTTGATAAACTGGGTGCTGGAGAAGTGACGACCCGTATAACAGCCGATACAAACCTTATCCAGGATGGCATTTCGGAAAAGGTCGGTCTCACCTTGACTGCCCTGGCGACCTTCGTGACAGCATTCATTATCGCCTACGTCAAATACTGGAAGTTGGCTCTAATTTGCAGCTCAACAATCGTGGCCCTTGTTCTCACCATGGGCGGTGGTTCTCAGTTTATCATCAAGTACAGCAAAAAGTCGCTTGACAGCTACGGTGCAGGCGGCACTGTTGCGGAAGAGGTCATCAGCTCCATCAGAAATGCCACAGCGTTTGGTACCCAAGACAAGCTTGCGAAGCAGTATGAGGTCCACTTAGACGAAGCTGAGAAATGGGGAACAAAGAACCAGATTGTCATGGGTTTCATGATTGGCGCCATGTTTGGTCTTATGTTCTCGAACTACGGTCTTGGCTTCTGGATGGGTTCTCGTTTCCTGGTGGATGGCGCAGTCGATGTGGGTGATGTTCTCACAGTTCTCATGGCCATCTTGATCGGATCGTTCTCCTTGGGGAACGTTAGTCCAAATGCTCAAGCGTTTACAAACGCTGTGGCCGCGGCCGCAAAGATATTTGGAACGATCGATCGCCAGTCCCCATTAGATCCATATTCGAACGAAGGGAAGACGCTCGACCATTTCGAGGGCCACATTGAGTTACGCAATGTCAAGCATATTTACCCATCTAGGCCCGAGGTCACCGTCATGGAGGATGTTTCTCTATCAATGCCCGCTGGAAAAACGACCGCTTTAGTCGGCCCCTCTGGCTCTGGAAAAAGTACAGTAGTCGGCTTGGTTGAGCGTTTCTACATGCCTGTTCGCGGTACGGTTTTGCTGGATGGCCATGACATCAAGGACCTCAATCTCCGTTGGCTCCGCCAACAGATTTCTTTGGTTAGCCAGGAGCCTGTTCTTTTTGGCACGACGATTTATAAGAATATTAGACACGGTCTCATCGGCACAAAATACGAGAATGAGTCCGAGGACAAGGTCCGGGGACTCATCGAGAACGCGGCAAAAATGGCGAATGCTCATGACTTTATTACTGCCTTGCCTGAAGGTTATGAGACCAATGTTGGACAGCGCGGCTTTCTCCTTTCAGGTGGCCAGAAACAGCGCATTGCAATCGCCCGTGCCGTTGTTAGTGACCCGAAAATCCTGCTCCTGGATGAAGCTACGTCGGCCTTGGACACAAAATCCGAAGGCGTGGTTCAAGCAGCTTTGGAGAGGGCAGCTGAAGGCCGAACTACTATTGTGATCGCTCATCGCCTTTCCACGATCAAAACGGCGCACAACATTGTGGTTCTGGTTAATGGCAAAATTGCTGAACAAGGAACTCACGATGAATTGGTTGACCGCGGAGGCGCTTATCGCAAACTTGTGGAGGCTCAACGTATCAATGAACAGAAGGAAGCTGACGCCTTGGAGGACGCCGACGCTGAGGATCTCACGAACGCAGATATTGCCAAAATCAGAACTGCGTCCAGCGCATCCTCCGATCTCGACGGAAAACCTACAACCATTGACCGCACGGGCACCCACAAGTCTGTTTCCAGCGCGATTCTCTCTAAAACACTCCCCGAAACAACCCCGAAATACTCACTGTGGACGCTACTCAAATTTGTTGCTTCCTTCAACCGCCCTGAAATCCCGTACATGATCATCGGTCTTGTCTTCTCAGTGCTAGCTGGTGGTGGTCAACCCACGCAAGCCGTGCTATATGCTAAAGCCATCAGCACACTCTCGCTCCCAGAATCACAATTTAGCAAGCTTCGACATGATGCGGATTTCTGGTCATTGATGTTCTTCGTGGTTGGTATAGTTCAGTTTATCACGCAGTCAACCAATGGCGCTGCATTTGCCGTATGCTCCGAGAGACTTATCCGTCGCGCGAGAAGCACTGCCTTTCGGACGATACTCCGTCAAGACATTGCTTTCTTTGACAAGGAAGAGAATAGCACCGGCGCTCTGACCTCTTTCCTGTCCACCGAGACGAAGCATCTCTCCGGTGTTAGCGGTGTGACTCTAGGCACGATCTTGATGACCTCCACGACCCTAGGAGCGGCTATCATTATCGCCCTGGCGATTGGCTGGAAATTGGCCTTGGTTTGTATCTCGGTTGTGCCGGTTCTCCTGGCATGCGGATTCTACCGATTCTATATGCTAGCCCAGTTTCAATCACGCTCCAAGCTTGCTTATGAGGGGTCTGCAAACTTTGCGTGCGAGGCTACATCGTCTATTCGCACGGTTGCGTCATTAACTCGAGAAAGGGATGTCTGGGAAATTTACCATGCTCAGCTTGATGCACAAGGCAGGACCAGTCTAATTTCTGTCTTGAGGTCATCTCTGTTATATGCGTCGTCGCAGGCACTTGTTTTCTTCTGCGTTGCGCTCGGATTTTGGTACGGAGGGACACTTCTTGGTCACCACGAGTATGACATTTTCCGCTTCTTTGTTTGTTTCTCCGAGATTCTCTTCGGTGCTCAATCCGCGGGCACCGTCTTTTCCTTTGCACCAGACATGGGCAAGGCGAAGAATGCGGCCGCCGAATTCCGACGATTGTTCGACCGAAAGCCACAAATTGACAACTGGTCTGAAGAGGGCGAGAAGCTCGAAACGGTGGAGGGTGAAATCGAATTTAAGGACGTGCACTTCAGATACCCGACCCGCCCGGAGCAGCCTGTCCTGCGCGGCTTGGACCTGACCGTGAAGCCTGGACAATATGTTGCGCTTGTCGGACCCAGCGGTTGTGGCAAGAGTACCACCATTGCATTGCTTGAGCGCTTTTACGATGCGATTGCCGGTTCCATCCTTGTTGATGGAAAGGACATAACTAAACTAAATATCAACTCCTACCGCAGCTTTCTGTCACTAGTCAGCCAAGAGCCGACACTGTACCAGGGCACTATCAAGGAAAACATCTTACTTGGTATCGTCGAAGACGACGTACCGGAAGAACTTTTGGTTAAGGCTTGCAAGGACGCCAATATCTACGACTTCATCATGTCGCTTCCGTAAGTTCATATTTCTGTCCTCCATCCTATACCTAGTCCGCTAACATGCAACAACAGGGAGGGCTTTAATACGGTCGTTGGCAGCAAGGGAGGCATGTTGTCTGGCGGCCAAAAGCAACGTGTGGCCATTGCCCGAGCCCTTCTTCGGGATCCCAAAATCCTTCTTCTCGATGAAGCGACGTCAGCCCTTGACTCTGAGTCAGAAAAGGTCGTCCAGGCGGCTTTGGATGCCGCTGCCCGAGGCCGAACCACAATTGCTGTTGCACACCGACTCAGCACGATTCAAAAGGCGGACGTTATCTATGTTTTCGACCAAGGCAAGATCGTCGAAAGCGGAACTCACAGCGAACTGGTCCAGAAAAAGGGCCGGTACTACGAACTGGTCAACCTGCAGAGCTTGGGCAAGGGCCATTAATCCCAACTCCCATCATTATTCTCTTCTCCGGCTACTTTCTTGCATATATATAATCCTTGAATATCTCGTTGATATTCTGATGATTTGCTAGCACGTTTTTCCTCACCTTGATTTTTCGTATAGAATTCTCGGGCTCGTTAAGCCTAGTTATTGGTTTTTCTTTTCCTTTTCCTTTTTCTTTTTCTTTTATTTCTTTTATTCCTTTTATTTTTATTCCATTTTATTTTCTTTTTATTAGACTTCTCGTCTCATAGCAGACACTCTCCTCTACCTATGTACCTTAGATGAGATGAAAAGAAAAAGCAGACAAACCACTCCATACTCCACAACTCCTGCCTTCGTCATAGTTCATCATTATAAGCTATCCGTCCATCAGAAAAGCCTCTCAATCTTTCATACCCAGCCCAAACTCCTTTTGCACTTCAACCTGCCTCACCCCGCGTGCATCAGCAATGAGACCCATCAAGCCCTGCCCAATATCTTTGATCTCGTTATACTCGTGCAGAAGCCGAATATGCCGCTTTACCGTTTTAGATGGGTCATCCCTAGCGTAGCTTAGTAGGTGTGTCCTTTAAGAGCAGAGAGGAACGAAAGAACCAAGCCAGGGGCGTGCCTTACTTCAATTCAGCCCGTATCTTGGCAATTTGAGCTTCGACTTGAGCGCATTGAGATTCAAGGGCTGTTACTGATGCGCGGAGACTCGCCTAGGTGAATGTTAGTAGGACGTTAGTTAGATATTGCAGCTGGGTAAACTTGCGAGCTTTTTATCTCTCTGGGAATCATGGTGGGGTATGGATGGGTCTTGGGATTTCTCCGGGGATGAAGGCATGGCTATGCTCTTGTGGCTCTGGATTATGGGTATGGATATAGAGATCTGCTTAATTATTTCAAGACGAGGTCCTTAGTTCTAGGTATGTTGTAGTAAGTATCAGCATTGACGTTCTTAGGCACCCCACGATATCGCCACGATCTCAGCAACCAAACAAGGATAGAGACTGCTCAATCCGTGAACCTAGCCTCATTCATCGGCATTTTAATAGTAAATAAGATAGATATCTCTTGTAACTCTGTACTCCGTACCTGCTATAGATGAAGTGGGCACGTGCAGCCAATCCGGGCGAGTGTTATCTCCATTTCTCAGTCTCCGTCTCCGTTACCCGGCCCGCTTTCGATCGTTTCAATCAAAAGATTCGTAAGCCTGCGTCTCTTCTCTCCCCTCATCCTCCTCTTCTTTCCGCAAACCAGCAAAGAAGGCAAGATGTTGGGCGCTCTTCGTTTACGCGGAATACTTGGAGCCTTGCTCCTCGCTTCGCCTGCCCTGGCTCACGGCGACCATTCGCATGTCCCCGAAGGTGCCGCTATCTCAGACGACCCTATTGTATGATGCCTTGCCTAGTCAAGCTTAACTTTGCGCGGACTGACAACGCGCCAATGTTCTAGGACTCGACACTATGGATTCATATGATTCTCATGGGAGTCTCCTTTGGCATAATCTTTCCCTTGGGCATGGTACTTGGGGTATGTCTCTCGAATCGTACCATCTCCCTCCGAGCTCAGTCTGACTCTTTTGTCCTTTTTCACCATAGATCATTCGGTCACGATGGCACGTTCCTGTCCAAGTTATTGGAACTGCGATCGCCGTTGTTGCATACTTTCTCGGCCATGCGCACAAGGGTCGCCAGTTCGCCAAAAACGTCCACGCCTCGTTCGCAAATTGGCTCATGTTCTTTCTGGCCGCACAGGTCATTCTTGGGGTTTATCTCAAGTTACATATCGAGAGGGGAATTCTTGGGAAATTCCGCAAAATCCTCGTTTTTCTCCACGGTATCCTCGGCAAGTTAATGCCGATTCTCAGCTGGGTGCAGATGTTGTTTGGAGGGATCACTTCGTTGGGTTTCTGTCGCGATGACCATCTCGGACAATGCCTGGCCCACTTCATTATGGGCAGCGCCTTCATCGCGTACGGTATCCTGCTTACCATCCTCCTACTCGTCGGCCAGTACTGGTTGCGCCGCACCGGCCGCAGTCAGGAGTTCTTCGATTCCCTGGTCATCGCGGCATGGGGTTGTGTCAACACTTTCACGGAGCATAGGTGGGGCGGGCCCTGGGTTCATAATGATTTGCAGCACACCACTATGGGCATCGTCTGGTGGTGCGCTGGTCTGCTGGGTATCTGGTTGAGCAGGAAGCGAAACGGTCGACCCAAGAGGAATCTTATTCCGGCTATTGTTATCCTCCTTACAGGCTATGCCATGTCCGGTCATCCACAGCACTCGATGATTAGCACCATGATCCATACAATCTTTGGATACACGTTGATGGCGGCTGGTTTGACCCGAATCATCGAGATCTCTTTCGTGCTGAGAGACCGGAGCAGTGTGAGCGCGGATGGATCGGACCCTAACAGCTTCCAGTACTTAACGCCTTTCGTAAGTTTCCTGGCTTACCTATGGCATATAAAGAACGCATTATTCTAACGATTGTCTGTACAGCTATTGTACGCCTCCGGATTCCTCTTCATGGGCGCCACAGAAGAACAGATGATGCTCCTTGAAAATGCCGGCATTACCCACGTATCTTACGTACTCATCCTCTACAGCATCGCATTCATCCTCTTCCTATGTATGTCCCCCTTTCCGTCTACTCAACCATAAACACAGTATTAACTTTGATTCCCTCTAGTTGTAAACATTCTACTCCATATCTACGCCGTGCACGCCTGGCCCGAGTCCGCAGACCCGGCAGCCCATTCCCACTCCCGCATAAGTACCGACATCTCCGATCAGGGCCCCTCCGGCTCCATCGCCCTCCCTAACGGGCCAAGTAGCAGCCGCTTCACGCACGTGAACGGCCACGCCCGCACCCCCTCCGAAGCACAGCGCATTCAGGACGCTGAGACTTTTGAGCTCCAAGGTCTTATCTCAGATGAGGAGGAAGATGAGGATAAAGTTCCACCTTATGAGGGAAGAAGACATGGCCCTGGTCCGAGAAAACCGGAAGATGAAGAAAGCGCGCCGCTTTTCAGGAAGGACCGGGAGTAGAGATTTTTCAAAACGCGCATGACGCTTTTGTGAGAATATATGGAATTGGGTTCGCGTTGTTTGGTTTATTTAGAGTGTGAGGAACACTCCCTAATATTGCATCCTTAATTTTAGTGCCTGTCCGGCTTTTCCCTTAGGTTTAAGGTTCTGGGTGAATGGCGTTGCGCTTGATGCTTGGCTAGCTACTCGTTTGTCTGCTTGCTTGCGAACTATTACAGATTTGCATCATATGAAACCACAGTCTTGGTAAACTCAGTAGATAGTCTCCTTGTACTCCGGACGCCAGTTGTTTATCGACAACCACATACGTACTTAACTGGCGCGGCTTGGCGTTTTCAATGTTAGGACATACATATATCCCGCAGTCAATTCACTGTGGAGTAGATTGGAAGTAAATGGGAAAAGAAGATGCCCGGACGATTATCCCGGATCCATTATTGACCCCCATATCCAATGGTTAAACCTTATCATACAGTCATAAATCCGCTCCCAACCCAGGTAGTACCCAATCCTGGCCGAAAGTTGGAAGGAGAAAGAAAGTCCAAGGCTAAATCGAACCCGAAATATACGTTAACCTCTCCACTGACCTGTGCAAGACCCTGTTTTCATGGCGTTCTCCGGAATAGTAGAGGACACCGGATTTATAGGGTTACGACAGCCCTACGCCCGGCTGGCCATTTCCTATGCTCGGCTGACCATTTGCTATACCCGGGTGACCATTGAGTGAAATTGGATTCGGAGCCGGAGGAACGGCAGCCATGGCATTTGGTGTATCCATTGAGTAGAAAGGGTGTAGCGAATAGATGGGGGCAACAGATCTCTCGCCATCAACCAAAAGGAGATTTTGAAGAGGCTGCTCCCGAGCGCTCAGGACATTCATCACGTCTTGGGCTAAAGCACCTCCTAAGAACCCGGCCACTGGACTTAGTTCGCTTCCAAGATTTGACAGGAAAGTTCGCAAAAATGCTGAGTCGAGGGTGCTAATGTCAAGCTTGAGTTCCTGGTGCGCATCCCGAGCCAGTTTCGTGAATGATTCAAGATCTTGGTGTGAGAAGGTTGGCAATCTGCCATGGTTGATTTTCTGAAACTCCCAGAGGGCTCGAAGACAGCTCAGAAGCGGTGTCACTTGCTTTCGGCGGCGGGGTAGACGGGTCAACTCATCGGGTAGCGGTGATGTGTTTGCCAGAAGGAGAGGATGGTATTTCTCTCGTTTCGTGACCATCTCAATCATTTTGTCATTCTCCTTCTTCGACGTTATGTTCAGAATAGTCCGAGTTGACGTTTCGTTTCTAGGCGATGGAACGTTTGATTTCTCTCGTGTGATCACGAAGTCATGTTCAATTAGGTCAGAAAAAACAAAACCGTAGAACCCATGCAGGCCAGCTGCGTAAAACGGTCGTCCGGCTACACGACAGGCCGAATTGATGACATTGTACATGGCGAAGTCAAGCTCGGTTGCAATCGTTAAGTCGAACTGCCCAAAGAATTCTGGCGGCTTGCTGGAAATGCCACTTGCATCCGCGTAGACCTTGACTCGTTTGTTGTAGGCTCGTACTGCTGGGGCCGCGGCTTGGGCCCGATTTTGACCAATACAGTCCTGATTCAAGAGAAACTGCGCTCCAAGATCCTCTTCGGTGACGATCCCATCATCAATTATGGTCAAGCTCCCGATCCCTGCTAACACCAGATTTTTAGCGACTTCATTTGCCAGCGCTTTGAAGGTGATGAGGAGGATATTCGCAGACCGCAATCTAAGTACGTTTCGCCGTTAGTCAAGGATTCGGTCCACGAAATTGTTCGATCTCACTCACTTCTCCTGGGCCTTGACTCCCCAGAGACGGATTTGACGATCGTACAGCGCAATTTCATCTATTGAACTGTTACGAAAAATTCATCATAGAAATTTTTAGTATAGTTCAAAATCGACCGTACCTGGGCTGATCGACTGGTCTTGCGAGTCCATGGTGAAGTATTCTTGTACGTGGAGTCGAAAATGACCGGCTAGATCGACTACAGCAGTCGGATTAATCTCAGCGTTGATTCGGACAATCTAAGGTTAGCCGGATTAAAGAGGAAGATATGAGGTGGAGGGCGTTGCAAAGAAGAATCGGTATAGGCGCGAAGCCGAGGCGAGGAAAGAAGGGAATGACGAAACGAGGTTGGGCGAGGTGACGAACTGTATAACCTCACTTCTGCTTCCGAGGCAGGCTGATTTCGCCTCTCAGCCCCGCGACAGCAGGCGGCAGAGTGACCCTCTAGTTGACAGAGAAAATAGGTATCTCAGCAATAGCAGGGGAAGTAATAAGATTAGCTTCTAACGTCAAGGCGGGAGGATAGCACGGCAGTGTCGGACGAAGAAAGCCAAGATTGAGAGAGAAGCGCGAGAGGGACAGAAGAGGGGCGCGGGAGGCGACCAAGCATCACTCAATGTGTTACCAGAATGCATGAAGCCAGCAAAGACGCCGAGCCAGCCGTTTGCCAGCAACCTAGACACAAGTGAAGCGAAGCTGGATGAGTTTCAGAAAGGAAACATGCCAGTGCAGAAAGCGAGTACGCATCACGTGAGCGGGCAGATAAGCGCCCTTTATCGCCTTGAGCCCCAGGAGCGTCATCAGACAACTCCCCTCCTTCACTTGTCCACTTCCATCCTACTAATATCTGCTCACCGTCATTTGCCATTCTTTTTCTCGCTGCCGCTGTTCGGCTCCTTGCATTCTGTGCGCCGCGTATCCTTCGTTTTAGATCCACTCACCTCCACATCCGCCCGGTATAGTCCTCCAGTCTCCGCCTTCCCCATCCCATCGCCAAATTGGCCAAGAACTAACGACACTTCGGCACTTCCGTTCCATAGGATGGTACGTAAGAAATATACCATTCTCCAGTCCAGGGCCCATATCCTTCCTACCAGTTCGTAGGTTATCTAGTCAGCCCTCCATGTGTTGACTTCTTGTCCTTCCATATCTAGTCGGGGAATTACGACCATCCTCCCGCTTCCCGCCGTGTCGTCCGAGGAAGCAGATCCGGCGATAGATCTTATCGACCAAACACGAACCGCCTGCAGCATCTACGCAACCTATTGAATACTGAACGCAACAGAAATACCTCCGCGCGAGCATTAGAGACACTTGACCAAGAGCTAGAGGAGTTCCGTTCCGAACGGGCGAGAGATCGATCTTTCTTTGAGCGAACCCGAGCAGTCGTGGATCAGCAGATTCGGAGTATACGAGGGGAGAGCGGGACTCGGGAGGATCCTATCCATGGTGCGAGCTCAAGTTCAGGGAATCGATTGCAGAGACTGCAAGATTTTGATGCAATAAGCTACCGTGGTTCGAGACCCAGCGATCGACTTGGCCGAGGTAGGAGGAATCGAGAGTCTATCCTTGATCAGTCCGTTCCTCCTTTAGAATCACCGTCCGCAATGCCTCTGGAGCCGGGTCACGATCATGAAATGGACAGGTTGAGAGTCAAGCGCAGAAAGCTTGATTCGGATGATAATCGAGAAGGACTACAATCTTTAAGGTATGGTCAATTTGGCCAAGTCGTGCCGGGGACTCTGAAAATGGAATTGGCCAGTTGTGATGGAGGCACATATCCGCCCGTTTGTGAAACATCGGGGCCGGAGAACATTCTTCGGGATGACTCGTCCGTGTATTGTACAAAATCAGACCGCTGTAATCTGATTCTAAAACACCGCGGGGAGGCACCGTTCTGTTTGAGGAAGCTTGTTATCAAAGCGCCAAAGTCCGGCTATGACGCTCCGTATGTTCAGCCTCTGATGGTTATCGCTGCCTTACTAACGTATACCTCCACTAGGATTCAAGCAGGGATGGTCTTTATCTCTATGTCAGCCGATGAACTTCTCGCTCGCACCGCTCAATATCAGATTCAACACGCTAGTTCCCGGAGCCGCCGCGGCCGTCGACGCAGCGGAATGCAACCTTCCGAAGAATATCTGAACTCATATCGAACTCCGTTACAAACTCTTGGGCGGGCGACCCTGGCCGGTTTTGACTCCCCTTCTGATTCGGACACGGACGCCAGTGAATTCCTTGGTGCTTCCTCTAGTCTGAATGCGGACCAATCGCCCCAGTTTCGCGTGATCACAGAGTATGATGAGCGCTCTGATGGTACGCAGCTTGACAGATTGGAAGACAGCTTTCTCGAATCCCAATCTTCGGAACCAGGAGGGCCCGACGAATTGAGAGCACTGCATCCGATGTATCCGATTGAAGAAGATTTTCTTTGCTCAGATACCGAGGACAGCAGCGGTGGTGAGGACGAAAGCTCTGAATCTCGTTCCTATAACTCACGACGGCGAGAACTGCAACGGCAGGTACGCGCTATGCGTCGTCAGTACGCCATGGAACATGACGATTCACCCAGGAGACATAACACAATGCAACCGACGTTGCTCATCCCGCCGTCGATGCCGCGCTCTGGACCAACCGCACGTCCTTCAAGCGGTGGACTGATGAGACCTCTTGCTCAGTTCTTCATCAAGCGACCCAAAAGTAGCGTCAGCCTCAAGTTCGATCCTCCTCCGTGAGTGCCGAAGTTCTCTTGTTCTTTAGATATTTGTCTCAGTTTCATCTAACTTTTTCCGCGATATAGGTCTGGTCGTTACATTCTAATCAAACTCTGGAGTCCATACCATGCAGGTAACATAGACATTCAGAGTGTCACCGCCCATGGCTATGCTGGACCCAGGTTTTTCCCTGCCGTCGGGCCCAGATGAGCCCGCACCGCATGTCGATCAATGTCGCGAAATCCACGGTATACGCACTACAATGGCTTAAGATTATTGGACCTCAGCCAGTGATAGCTCGAAAGAGCCCAGCCACCATATAGTACTTTGCCCGTCAAACGGGAAGGGCAATGGGCGAGATCTGTTGCCGCACCGGTTGTGCCTGACCAGCATGTATTTTATGAGCCAGTATAAAATTCCATCTTAACTCATACTTGGAGAGTAATAAAGTCACATGTCATGAATAAAGCAAGAGCATTCTATACGCACGTTCCATGTGAAATAGCGCATCATTCGTCCTTATCCAGCTTCAACATGTTACACTAAATCAAGCCCAGCCCATGATAGTTAAGTATGCGTTGTAAGAACAAAATGCCATGAACAAAAACAAAGCAAGGTGATTAACTGAGCCTATAGCCGGATCCAGACGCCAATGCAATCCAATGAATTAATATTTACAAAACGTGCCTCGTAAGCGAAAAGTAGTATAAAGCAAAGTAGGACCAACCAAACCTTCCGCGTCTTCGGAGGCGGGGTCAACCATGCAACTAGACATGTTTTTGTTTGCCAGCCAGAATAAGTATCAAAACGCAACATGTTAGTCGTCGGGTCCTAATCGATGCTATCGTTTCTCGTCTCTCGTGCAATGATATCCCAACGCCGAATCATTCATTATGAACCAACCATAATCCAAACTCCTGAAAATGTCTCAATCCAACTCCAACCTTGGAAGGCAAAATTATCCTTTCCCAAAATGCAAGAAAGCGGAAGCCCGACTCACGTCACGGTAAGGTTAAATGACAATAACATCACCTTCAGCATCTGCCGGGTCAGAGACCATCATATCACCGTACTTTCCCACTGTCATTAACATTGAGTCGTCGTCCAGATCAATAGCACTGTCGTCGTGATTAGGGGCGTGAAAGGACGTTAAGTTTTCGGAAATATCGGTAGGTTTTTCATCATCCATACGACTGGGATTTGTTTCGACTCCCATCCGTGACCTCTCTAATGATGCGCCATCTTGCGCATTTGACGTAGATGACTCGTTACCAACAGCTTTTGGGGAATTCTTGAGGACAAGTCCTCCCGGGCCGGATTGGTCAGAGTCCAGGCCTGCTTTCTGCAAAGTGCTTGGTGTGTAATGCATGAACCCACCCTTCTCTGCCTGCCATAACATCATCTCATGGAAAAAGACCTTGGTCATCCACCAGGCACTGAAGCTCTGGGCACCGCCCAATGTAAGACGGTGTAGTATGCAATCCCACAATGAATCCACTCGCTCAATGATGCATTGTGTACGGTGTTGAGGAAAAATATGAGCGAGGTTTAGTATGAAGGAGATCCATTTGTCCGGGAAATTGTATTCATCGCCCGCGGACTCTTCAACGGAGAATTTGTGTGGTTTGGGGCTCTTTTCCAAATCGGGTTGCGAGAAGAATGGATGCGAGGCAGCAGGGTTCAAATCAGCAACAGGAGTAAGGAGGGCGCGAATATCATCCTTCAGTATCTGTTCCGTGGCCTGTTCCGCGCAGGCGGGGATGTTCGCCCGGGTGATCATTTCTTTGGGGTCAACTAATGCTGTGAAGTCGAGCCACATCTGATTCCTGTTATCGGGGTGGCACAGCCACGCGGCAGCAGCGTTAGCAGACTGATTCACATCAAGCATGTGCTTCAAGAGATTGCAGAAGATATGAGCTGGCAGCAACCTCGCGAGGGACACATGTACAGGTTGGGCCTTGAATGTTTCGGCAATATGCGTCGTAAGTCGTTGAGATATTGAGCTAAAGGCATCCAGGACAAGTTTCGGAACAACTTGTGTTGTCAACGGTGCCACAAACGCAATCATCTTCTGGTACATGAGCCAATCGCACTCTTTGATCCAAGGTGCGAGATTAGGATGCGTCAGCAGCTTTTGGACCGGAACGGTCAAAGTGCCATGGAACGCAGAGAAGAATCTGAGCAGGTTGCGTTCTTTGCAATACCGGAAGCTATCGATAACTGAGATACAGTGTGAACGGTAGAGTGCAGCGAGTGCCGCCGCTACCTTAGAGTCCGTGTTTTCGGGGAGGTAATAATTGATATCCGGTAATTGCAGAGAGTCTGTATCAACCGAGGAGCTATCCGTCGTAGGTAGTTGTAACATCTGGTAAATTAACTTTCCTGAATGACTGGCAACATTCTCGAGGGTTATCACTTCGGCCTGTGAAGAGGCCTGGCAGCCGCAGCCTGAAATTGCCCTGTCGATGGAGGCCCTGGGAGCGAATGAAGTAGTAGGAGTTGGAAATAGTGCTGTGTCTGCTGTAGGCTGCTGTATGGTGTTCGCACTATGGGGGATGTGAGTCTGGGATTTTCTTGCGAATTGAAACATTCACTCACGATCTTTGCATGTCATTGCCATTCATAGCATCCACACCACCTACTGCCGTGGAGTCGTGGGAAGGGTTCTGGGTGGTTGATGTGGATGGCTTCTGTTGCTTTTCCTCGATTACCGTTAAATCAACATAGTGATATTTTGACTCCCCCCTAACGCCTAATCTGCGCGTCTGTACATTTGGAAATATGATTCGAACTAGTTTCCCGAAAGACGCAGGATTCAGCACGGAGACACGTTCAGTCCCACACTTTTCGGCATAACAGCAGTAAACACGATCTCTGCGGACAGAGCCTGTGCTTTTTCTGCAGTTCTCCTTCAACCTATGGCGTGTAAGAATCGGCAAATGAGAGCATAATTATGTTATTGACACTTACCAGATCATTGCGAAAACTTGTTTGACCTTTTCTGCCTTTCCGCCAGCTCCCTCATGCTTGAGTACTTCTGCCGCCATTTGCTTCAGTGTATAGCCCTCATACTGTCGCAAGAGTTTTCGCAACTCGTTATCGTTGGCTAGGGAGGAGCTTGATCCCTTTTTTTTCTTGATGCCGGCTTCCGAAGCATCATGTTCATCCAGAACGTGCTCCTGTATGTGGTTCTCAATCCCACTGTCGTATATGTTCTGATACTGAGGTATTGCCACGCCTGGCATCCCGTGCGAGACTCCTGAGGGTAATGAGTGGTGGGAGAGATGATGACCATGAACAGCATGGTTGGGGAACTCGTCTGCCCTCGAAATTGCAGAGTGGTGGGCGTCTTGTAAAGAATCCAAGGCGGTGCCGTTCACTTGGTGCGATAATTGCTGGCCAAATCGCATAATAATATCCTCCGGGTTGTTGCCGAAAACATTGGATCCGGCAGATGTTTGGGCCGGCAGAAACTGGGGGAAGCCATCGGTAAGTTGCTGATCTTGGGTCTGCTGAGTTGTGGTCGAATGAATACTAGCAGTTGAGCCTCTCGACCGCGGGCGACGGCTATTCCTAGATATTACTGTTTCTGAGCGCGATCTCATGAGATCTGCCGTGCCAGGACGACTCTGAGGAACGACGACTTGGGTTGATTGAGAGGCTGCACTGGAGGACAGGGAGGCTGCGCGAGCTGGTGTCACCACGGGTCAGCGATGCGGTAAGTAAAAACCACTTCCAGTCGGTTAAGCATCAGATGAATGGGAACGGAAGAGGTATCCTGCAGGGAAATGCAGCGCCTTACCAAGCTCAGGAGGCATCTTCCTTTTACAGGAGCTATTCGCACAAAGGACCTTGAATATTGCTGTTGCTTGGGGTTCTCTCGTTGCTAGGTGCGAAACAGTGGGTAACCACGGGCGATAATAATAATAGGTTCAATAGTGCCCGTCTGTTTTGATCTTTCCTTCAGAGCCGACTTCGGTGCCACCGCGAAGAGATAATCTCAGACAAAATAGAAACACGAATACAGAGCAGTCCGAGCTAGGCTAATCAACAACTTACTCTGTCAGGGCGTCAGGCTCATGGCGTTTGGGGCTGGATTGGTGAGGTTTCGAGGGCAAGCGGGAATAAACAGAGAATCGCCCGTTCCTCAAGCAACGAAAACAACCTCCCAGTCACGTGATAGGATAATAATATGCCTCATTCCTCAGGCCCAACGTCATTGCTATTTAGGCATCCATCACTGTTGCTTCCGAGGCGGCTTAGTCTCCTCAAGGGATTAACCTAGAGAATTATACTTCTCTCGTGAGGTACTTTAGAGAATGTAAAATCTGATACTCGTTATTGAGTCTCAGAGCTAGTATAAAATACTTGTCTTTTCAGCGTCCTTGTCATATGCCTATGCCTTGAAAAGCAAAGCAAACATGTTTGTTGATGGCCACCGTGTTTGGTATTAGATGCCATTTCTGCAAATAACAGATAGATTATTCAAGATTTACAGGAAACTAATTACCTCCTACCGCCTCTAAAACATGAAATGACAATGACAGAAAAAGTACAGAAGAGCTCCAAAAAGAACTTCAGATGAAGTACGGGAATCTAGCAGAGAGCAGGAGATTAACAATTATCGCCTCGATGCTTCAGTGGCGTCTTGAACTGTCGACCGAGCGTCAGGACGGCGACCCACACAACCTCGTGCTGAATATAAAAGAAGGTATTTGTGATCAAATTTAGACAAGGTCTCTCTTCACGAATTCGGCAAGTAGCGACTTGCCAAGGGAAGCCGGGCTGCGCTCAACAACAACACCAGCGCTCTCCAGAGCAGAGATCTTAGAGTCAGCACCTCCCTTGCCACCGCTGACGATGGCACCGGCGTGGCCCATACGGCGGCCCGGTGGAGCACTGATACCGGCAATGAAACCAACAGCAGGCTTGTTGTGCTTGTTGTTGGCCTTGAAGAACTCGGCAGCATCCTCCTCGGCACTACCACCGATTTCACCAATCATGATGATACCATCAGTCTCCTCATCCTCGAGGAAGATACGCAGGCAATCGATGAAGTTGGTGCCGGAGAAGGGGTCACCACCAATACCGACCACAAGGGACTGACCGAGTCCAGCCTGAGTGGTCTGGTTCACGGCCTCGTATGTGAGAGTACCGGAACGAGAAACAATACCAACACGGCCCCGCTTGTGAATGAAACCAGGCATGATACCAATTTTACATTGACCCTATATGTTAATGCCACGTTAGAAGCTGCCATCGGCACTGGACGAGCACTAAGAGATACTTACGGGAGCAATGATACCAGGGCAGTTAGGCCCAACAAGACGAGTCTTGTTCTGGGTCTTAAGGATATCGGTGATACGGACCATGTCTGGCTCAGTTAGTATAAATGTGAGCATTACGTGCGAGTCGTGGTTGATTTCATACCGTGCTGGGGAATACCCTCAGTGATACTGTGAATTACCGGAGCATTCAGTACAGGTATGAATTAATTTACCAAGTCAGGCGAAGCTTACCAGACAACCAAAGGCACCTCAGCCTCAATGGCCTCCTCAATACCCTTAGCAGCGAGAGGAGGACTAAATTTCAAGCATCAGCGCCGACTTTCTGGTAAATGTTTGGAGCTTATCATAGCATACGGGACGAAAATGGCCGAAGCAGTGGCACCGGTCTCCTTGACAGCCTCGCTGACATTGGCGAAAACTGGGAGGTCTAGATGTGTAGAGCCGGCCTTCTTGGGATTGGTACCGCCAACAACCTTAGTACCTAGAAATCGTGAGTGTCCGATCCAAAACGACGCAGTGCGCGAAACTGCTGCAAGGGAAATGGCAATATGTACCGTAGGCGATCGCCTGCTCAGCGTGAAAACTATTGGCGCATATCAGCATCAGGTCCAATTATCAATCAGAGTCCGGGGAGGAGCTACGCACGTTCCTTGTTTTCCAGTGAAACCCTGGAAAAGAACCTTGGTATCGGCATTGATGCGAAGGTTGTTGACAGTCTCAGCGTAAGAACCAGGAGTGTATGCGCGGCGCTGGGTGGCAGCAGCGTTGCGAAGGGCAGAGACCGCGTTCCGGCGAAAGGCTTGCATGGCGACTGACGGGTGGGAATGAGAGAAAAAGACGGGACGCAAAGAAGAGAAGAAGAATTGCACCGTCAGACGGGCAAGGTCAGAACAGAGATTATAGGAGGAGGGGAGAGTGGGAAAGAAAAGGATGACAATAGGAAGCGAGCAGCAATTGATGTTTGAGACACGGGTTCGGCCATCTGTTCGGGAGAAAGCTTTAAGCGGTCCGGTTGATCGCGGGCGGTCGACCTTGATTTTTCTTCCGCTATGGATGGCCGATGCGAGTCAACGCTTCAAACCAGTGTTTTTACTCCACGCAATAATATTTTGATATTTATTATTTTAGCCCAGATCTCCCATCTATCTCGCACTTAGCCCACCTCCGCGTTTGCGCGAGGTAGCCACCCATCATGGCAACCACGACTATGACCGCCCCGCCACCGATCAAGACGAAGAATTCCAAGCTGCCACCAGAAAATGAACGATTTATGAGGGCGTGCTCTGATATTGCGAACGCTCTGATACAAGAATATGAATCGCAGAAAAACCCAACGCAACCCAAGAGGGATATCAACCTCAACAAACTCCGGGGTCAGATGGCAAAAAAGCATAGCTTGAGCCATCAGCCGCCGCTGACGGCCATCATTTCTGCCGTTCCTGAGCACTACAAGAAATATATCTTGCCAAAGTTAATTGCCAAGCCAATCAGTATGTGGTCTCTTGTTCTTTGACCAGTTGTCTTGCTCATACATATTTAGGAACGTCCTCTGGTATCGCCGTTGTTGCTGTGATGAGCAAACCCCACCGCTGCCCACACATTGCCTATACAGGAAACATCTGTGTCTATTGCCCCGGCGGCCCTGATTCCGACTTCGAGTATTCTACGCAATCCTATACCGGATATGAACCTACGTCGATGCGAGCAATCCGCGCTCGTTATGATCCGTTCGAGCAGGCAAGGGGACGAGTGGAACAGATCAGATCCTTAGGCCATAGTGTCGACAAGGTCGAGTATATCATCATGGGAGGAACCTTCATGTCTCTGCCTGCAGATTATCGGGATACCTTTGTCGCTCAACTTCACAATGCGCTCAGTGGTTATCAGACCGATAACGTGGACGAGGCAGTTCAGGCTGGAGAAATGAGTAATATAAAGTGCGTGGGAATAACTATTGAGACTCGTCCCGATTACTGTTTGGATACGCATTTGAGTAGCATGCTTCGCTACGGATGCACGAGACTTGAAATCGGCGTTCAGAGCTTGTACGAGGATGTTGCGAGAGACACGAACCGCGGCCACACAGTTGCTGCAGTTGCGGAAACATTCAAGCTTGCGAAGGATGCGGGTTTCAAGGTGGTTAGCCACATGATGCCAGACTTGCCGAACGTTGGCATGGAACGTGACTTGTTTCAGTTCGAAGAGTACTTTGAGAACCCGGCTTTTCGAACCGACGGGCTGAAGATATACCCCACACTTGTCATTCGCGGAACCGGTCTGTACGAACTTTGGAGGACAGGTCGCTACAAGAACTACACCCCTAATGCGCTTATTGACCTTGTTGCTCGTATCCTCGCACTCGTCCCCCCCTGGACCCGTATCTACCGTGTTCAGCGAGACATTCCGATGCCGCTGGTTACTTCAGGTGTCGAGAATGGAAACCTGCGAGAGCTGGCTTTAGCGCGCATGAAAGATTTTGGTACAACTTGTCGAGATGTCCGTACGCGCGAGGTCGGTATCAATGAAGTCAAGAACAAAATTCGCCCGTCTCAGGTGGAGCTGATTCGTCGCGATTATACGGCAAACGGTGGATGGGAGACTTTCCTTGCGTATGAAGATCCTAAGCAAGACATCTTGATCGGTCTTCTACGTCTGCGCAAGTGCAGCCCCACGCACACATTCCGTCCCGAGTTCACCGGTCAACAAACCAGTATCATTCGTGAATTGCACGTGTACGGTTCCGCAGTTCCTCTCCACGGACGTGACCCGCGCAAGTTTCAACATCGTGGTTTTGGAACTTTGTTGATGGAGGAGGCTGAGCGAATTGCGCGAGAAGAGCACGGCAGTACTAAGATCAGCGTCATCTCGGGCGTTGGCGTTCGCAGCTACTATGCTCGTCTTGGATATACCTTGGACGGTCCTTACATGTCCAAAATGTTGGAGCCAATTGAAGGGGGGGGATCCTGAGCGTATTCAATCGGCCGGAGCTATTTTTCTTTGCAAGTACGGATATGATTAATGAATACCTCAAGCAGGAAGGCAGATCCAAAAGTCCTACTTTAGACTGATTGGCGTTTTATGGAGTGATCTTCTTATGGTTTGGCGATTAGGTGTCTATACTATCCCTTGAAAGCAGGCTACGACTTGCTTGTACATCTATTTCAGAAGTCCTTGGACTCTATGACCAGCGATGGGTTGCCATAAAAAGCGCGAACTAACAAAACTACGTGACTCCGCGGAATGCAATACCTGACTCGCATAAATTATATTGCTTGTTACTAGGAATTTGCTGGACATATTTCGTAGCGGAATTGTGAATATACTCTAGAGGGTATATTCTGGACTGTCCAGATACGAGAACGTGGATTGCCAAATGTGGCTAGACCAGTTTGGCCGCCATGGAGCTTCAATCGCCAGGCCGTTATCAAACTGAGCATCATTGCCCCATATCCGTTACCTCTACCCTCAAACCCGAACTTGCAATTCGTATTAAATTACCTCGACTCATCCGCTATCGTTCAGTCTCACAGGCATTCATTGTCGCCGTCAAGCCGACCCAGATTAACTATCTTTTTAGCA
Source organism: Aspergillus foveolatus (assembly GCF_047715535.1). Taxonomy (NCBI): domain Eukaryota; kingdom Fungi; phylum Ascomycota; class Eurotiomycetes; order Eurotiales; family Aspergillaceae; genus Aspergillus; species Aspergillus foveolatus. The sequence continues at coordinate 184,089 of NW_027396087.1, read as the reverse complement.
ACTAGCAACAACCACCAGCACCATGAAGCCTGTTGTATCTGTGATGAACGCATGGTCCTGGTATGGTTTCCGCCGAAAGACATCCCTTTGCATTCGGTATGCTGATGAGTATCTGTTTTCCAAAGCGTGGTCATCTCCCTCTTCGCCATCGTCATCCTTTCCGTCCTCGGATCGCTATTCAAGGTGCGTTGATTGCTGCCTCCTCCATCGAATCCAGCCTCGATCGCTCGCATCGCTTCCTTCATTTTCAATTACCATAAGCGCCAAAGTAGGAGCCAATATAATCACTAATATGGCCGCCCAAACAGAGCGAACACCACGGCTTTACCGGCTCGGAGGGTGAACCAGAAGACGGCGGCGCGGTCGCCGCTTCAATCTTCACTGCTGTTATTGTTTACGCCGTACGTTACAAATCCCCCTACGCCCTGACAGATCTTGTTTCGCATATGCAGGCATATACTCTGTGGAATGATCGGCTAGGCTAATCAGCACAGGGATTTTTCGTTTTCTGTGCCTTCCAGGCTTACCTGCACATGCGAGCTCGCCGGGGCGGAGCTATATCACTCAGCTAAGCTCTTTCTTTCGTTTTGGCATTTACTTCGGCATACAGTGTGACTGGAATGTCTAATTCGGGGTACGCGATTTCCGGCTTGGGGCTGCAGGGAGACGGCCGCGCGAGCTTTACTGCTGCTTGAATATTGCTTATTCAATGTATGTGCTCGCTAGATGACGTCCGTGGACGTCTCTAAAGTCGCAGGTAGCGTTAAAGTGCCGCCATCAAGTGTCTGCAGTTCTCTTTCCCCTCCGATCTAGAAGCGTCTTTATGAATGACAGCTGGTATGCTCTTATATTGAACGCATGAATATATATATATATATATTGGCAATTTCGCCATAATAACGCGCGAAATAACGCCGCAAATTTGACCCCCATATATCCTTTATATGTATGTATGTATGTATTATGTGTTCTTCTGGAAAAGCCAGAATCACCCACCTCTGGTAAGACATCAAGAACCAAAATACAAAACAAATTCCGCCCAGCCTATTTCTATGCGAACACAAACACCTCTTTATACAAAACCGGAAACATGGCTGCTAAATCAACTCAGTGCTCGTTATTCCACTTTACGCACTCGTCGAAGGTGACCCCTGAGCCCCCAAAAATATCCAGCGCACTCCCTATTGTCAAATCAACCTTACCTCCACTACTTAGATGCACCTTCTCCAGGTCCTTCAGACTCCGCGCTCCGCCGGCATACGTTACCGGTATCGAACACCACTGCGCAAGCTTTGAAACCAGCTCCTCATCAATTCCCTGCTGCAGGCCTTCGACGTCCGCAGCGTGGATAAGGAACTCTGAACAATATGGTTCGAGGAGAGAAATGGATTCTGGTACGGTCAGTGCGCTGACTTCTCAAAAGCCTCCATGATGAAGCTTTGTCAGAATGGAGGAAATCAATCCGCTTACCTTGGTTGATCTCCATCTCTGTGATAGTCTGCCAGCGGTTCATGGCCACAAACCACGTGTCGCCCTTTCGCCGACAGCTCAGGTCAAGGACTAGTTTTGACTTGTCGCCGCCTAGGGCAGCAAGGACAGACTGCAGTCGTTCCAGAGAGAATCGACCCTCTGGAAAGAGGAATGATGTGATGATTACCTGTGTATACTAGTTAATGAAGATCGTGACGGACTGGGAGGTAAGAAGCCAATGTAGCATCGGTATTGCCAAATAGCTAGCTTCCCTGCTCGCTGGCGTTGAATAAATCTGACACTAACATGCCGGACTAGCTAAGCAGTTAAGCTCACCTTCTCAGCACCTTGCTCTATCCAATATTGTGCATTCTCATCTGTGATCCCCCCTGCAACCTGCAGCCCCCCGGGCCATGTCCTCAGCGCTTCCTTTGCTGCGTCGTCATTACCGGGACCTAGCTTCACGACATGACCACCCCGGAGGTTATGTTGCTTGTAGAGTTCCGCAAAGTGGCTTGCTGGAAGTTTGGAAACGTAATTTGTCTTCAGATCCGATTCAACGTTGCTTAAAGTGCCGCCAACAATCTGCTTGACTTGCCCAGAGTGGAGGTCGATACAGGGTCGAAATTTGCTCATTGTTGACTCTTTCGCCCTTTTCTGTAGTCCAGATCGTTGTTTGATAATGGTTGACCGTTCAATTGCAATCTTGTCTCTAGTGAGGGGCTGTGACTTCGAACATACTTCAAGACCCTCTTAAGGACTTTATCTTATCACACGTGACTTTATCTACCTTGGAAAAGTTGACCACCGCCTTTTCTCCAATTCAGCGTTTCACTACAGCGGAGACAGGACGGTTGGTTCTTTTATTTTCAAAGATGGTTGGCAAACGGAAAAGAGATACCTCAGAAGTATCGGGATCTGAAAAGGGCGGTAGCCGACAGGAGACGCCAGCTGCGACCGAATCAAACGCTCAAGATCTATTCCGCAAATTCTTCGAAGCTCAGTTCCAGCCTTTAGAGGTCAAAAGGGTCAACACTGCCAATAATGAAACTGATTCAGAATACACCGACAACGAGTATAATGGTCATAGTCAAGAAGATGAATCCGCATCCGAGTCTGAATGGAGTGGCATTGAAGAGCGGGAAGAAAACACCGCTGTTGAGGTAGTTGAGTATCAGGCTCCTTCTCGCAGTACTGGAGACCTGATGGACAAGAAAGCTCGAAAGGCGTTTATGGTAAGTGTGGGTTGGATTATGCGCGTATTGATCCACGCTGATTTTTTATCCTAAAAGACCGCAAAGCCGCCATCTTTATCTATGGACTTAAACCCTACTACGGACAGCTCGAAGAAAGCCAAGAACGACGAAGATGACAAAGATATCGAATCGCTCAACTTGAAGAACGACCTCGCACTCCAGCGACTTCTGAAAGAGTCTCATCTGTTGGAGTCAGCTTCAGATCTCGCGCCGACAGGCAAGAATCGACACAAGGCACTCGATTTGAGAATGCAGGAGCTTGGAGCTAAGAACTCGCTTTACCATCAGAAGAACATGCCATCGTCAATACGAAAGGGCATCAAAGCTAAGGCTGTTTCAAAGGAAGATAAGCGTCGGCGGGAGGCTCGAGAGAACGGGATCATCCTTGAGAAGCCCGCGCCCAAGAAACAGATTAGCAATGGGCGACGGGAACGAGGAGTTGGAGGCCCATCTATCGGAAAGTTTGCAGGTGGAACTCTGAATCTCAGCAGTCGGGACGTCGCTCACGTCCAAGGACCACGGAGAGGGGGTGGAAAGTCGAGAGGCCGCGGCAAGACCAGAGGCCGTCGCTAAAGACTTCAGTCCGCTCTCTGGTGATTGGTTTACGCTGTATTCTGGGAACCAGTGCTCCATTATACACTGTATGCTGGTTTGAGTCGCCCTAATTGCTTTACGTGAGTCAGTGCAGCTTCGCCTGAGTTATCTCTTCTTTTCCCGGATGAGGCAACCGATGGTTCATCCCCACCAGCAGTTTCACGTCTCAGTCTGTAACCAGGCGTGCTGACCTTGAGCGATAACGCATTGAAGCGTCCTTGTTCAGAGCTTTTTCTGGGGCCGCCTGAGCTCGAATTCGATCAGTGATCAACTAGCCCACGCTGATGCCAAGCCGAACTCTGGTACCTGGAAAACGGAACCTGAAACCTTAGCTTTTCCACGTTGGGTCTATCGTAGCTGGAGTCGAGAGGCTCGTCCTAGACTCATTATGGTATAGCGTCAACTCATGAAGCCTACCGTTCCTGAAAGGGCCAAACCTCCGAAGGCGCTAAGGTTTGAGAAATCAGTGCTGGGTCGGGCGACATGCTTTCCCATCCCTGCTTCGAAATTAATCGTTGTTTGAAGTGGACATGCGGTAGTCTTAGTCTTCTGACCGGTCTTCATAAAGTTTTGACAGTGATCTAATGCCAGGCCTAGACATGGGTATTGACCAGCAAGTTTCCTGTTCCTTTGTCTTCTCACTTCCCCTTGTCCGATGAACGCTAAGAGCCTGTCGCTGTGGGGAAGTTTGATGAATATAGCACGTATTTTGGCAAGACAAACCGCTCTGGGATTCTCAAATGCTTAGTTTTGAATTTTCGCTCTCCAGACGACGGTACTAGTCACGCACCAGGCCTAAGCTGTCACAGAGCAACCACCCCAACCTAGCTAGGAGCGTGGAGCACCCTTTTCCCCTCACACACTCTGCAGTCCACCATTTGTGATATTGCCTAGCAGGAAAGACGAAGTGAAGAAGTCGCTTATGACCGCCGGCATCAATAATGGCGCCTTACTGTCTATTTCAGAAATTCTCCGCCATAACCCAGTAGTTTCGTGCACCCATCCAGGAACTAGGGTGAATCGAGAGTCAAAGCTCCAGTTGAGCCACCCACGTACAGATTGAGTTGGATAAGAGAGTGTATCCGGAATTCCAGACTCTCCACATCACCTTTCCCAACGTGTATGACGGTGCACTACCTAATCCTGCGGCTTAAGCAATTATTCCATCGAGTACCATGCCGCATCCAGCAGAAGATTGTTCCCTAGTGCTGACGGAGCAAGCAGGATAGGCCGTGGATCAACGCAGCGAGTTCCTGCCTTAGCAAGGGACTCGGGCTTGCAAGAAGGATTCACAGACGGTGCGTCAGCGTTGGTTGACTGGTATAGTCTCTTCGACCCCGGTAGTTGCATACATACGAAGTCAATATTACTGGGTAAGAATCATCATGGGAAGGGGTCTGCGTAATAGTCACTCTTAGTGTCCTATCGCGTACTTGGCGCTTCCTTCAGAACGTGTTTTTGGGACTAGATCACTTTACGAGACACTTTTCAGAGCAACACTCTTTGGTACTCCATAATAGTGAGGAATTAAGTCTCAACTTTACCGGTGATCATACTCCAAACTCTGGCGATCAAAGTTGGTGCGGCGACCGGGTTTCTAGGCAATCCGAGCATCCCGTACGGAATACTGAGAAAGGAGATTTTTTCATAATAGTGGATTGTTCGATTCACTCGGAAAGTCGGAACGAACCCAGTCGCCATGCTGGAGAGTAGTAGCATTAAGCGAAAGCTCCAACCACAATAATTCGAAGTTTCGGTCGTATTCTTGGAAGCAAAGCTGTCGTGGAAACCTCCAGAAACGAGTTCCCAGGAAGGCCAACACTCCCGGAGGACGACCGGCATTGGTATTATTTACTAAATGTTTTCAGAATCACAATGATGCCAGGGTCTGCCATCAAGGGCCGAGGTATACTGTACTTGCTGCAAGATTGACAGTCGGATACGACTTCCTGACAGCCTCCTCGCATGACCCCATGGCTCATGCACGTTCAGGCACGTTCAGGTGCAGTAGTTGCCGTGTGTGAATGTGTACTCGCTACGGAGTGTGACTTCTGGCCCTGCGGAGGTGAAAGAAATCTTCGAGAACTAAAGAGACGAGGGAAGTGGGGACGGGAAAAAAGAGGTGCATAGCTAGCGGCGGGTACCGTGGAGGATATAATGCCATTGTCTATTGATAGCGATGGTCCTCCAAGGCGGGATACGAAGTCGTCTCTAGAACGTCGTTGGGATGTTCTAGATGTTTCAGCCAGGGCGATCAAACTTAGTTTTGTGCACGGCCAATTGTTTCGAGCTGTGATATTCCAAATATTCCCCACCGGGCTCGCATAGGACGTCGAGGATGAAGAAAACATACTCCGTTAGCGAAAGCGATAGAGCGAGTCAGACAGCAGACTAAGCGACTCGTAAAGCTGAGCTTGGTTCGTCCATGCATGACGCCCCTGAAAGTAAACAAAGCGGAGTAGGTAGATACGAAGCAATTCTTCTCTGTTGGCAACTTCAACTGGAAATGAGTTATACCAGCGCAATAAAGACTTGCTAAGAGCCAAGCACTAAAAACAAGCAATATCGGGGCGAGTATCCGTAACCCTCTGATGATGTCAATAATTCGCTGGGCAGATCCTCGGAGAATTGAATATGGAGAAGTCCCGAAATTATGCTTTTGCGGTTCCGACTCTCACGAGAGGCTCAGATCTCGCCCTGCTCCTTCCTCTTGACCCTCATTTCCACTTCAGCTCCAATTTCTAGTGTACTGCCGAGTTACGTACAAAGCCCAAGATAACCTTTCCAAGCCCCAGCCACCGGGAATACTAACGTCGAACAAGGCTATCAGCCCCGAAGACACTACGAACCACGAAAGTTTAAATATGTAGATAATAATGATGTCCTATCAAAATAGGAAGGCTATAGAAAGTGCTCGGACTGAAGATGATGGGTTCTCTAGCTAGAGATTGAGTTTGCCTGATTCTCAGGAGTTTCCTGACAGTTCGGTGCCACTCAGAATAGATAATGGCAAGGTGCTAGATGGCCTCTATGCCCGCACATGCAGCGCCTGGCACTGCCTGCGAAAACTATGCGGGAGATCCTGTTTAGCCGCCGAGAAATATCAATCTGCATGCAGATTGGTGATGAATCAACTCTTTTGCTTCACACTGTACCCGTGAGACTGGTCAATTTAACGGCTATCGTCATCACAGTACCTCTGGTGATTAGGAGAAGCAACGCCTCTAAGCAAAGGGGTTCCAGTATACAGACCATCAGAGTAATTAACATTTTAACGTCTTCAGGGCTGAGCCGGGAAGCGCAGATCCCACCTGGGGAGGTGATCTGTTTCGCGAAAATTCAGATTCATCACATTTGTTTCTGATCTAAGGAGATCTCGAAGGGTCCGAGTCCTGCAATGGTATTTGACGGTCGAGCTATATCAGATCTGAGATGTGTAACAGATTAACAGCCGTTAACATTCGTGACTGTTGCAAGCCCTCCGTTAATCCGGCGGCGTCAGAAGCACACAAAAGTCAAGTAGTGACCGCAGCGGTCACAGTGATAATGTAGGATGAGTCTATTTTTAGTCTTCTCGAGCGTAGCCATGAAGACAGCTCGAGTCAGACTATGCGGTCCCGGGACGAAGACAAGCATACTTTGGATTACGGCCGCCCGTAAGAGCCCTCCTCAAGTTCTCGCCACGGTATTGAGCAAGCAGCCGTTCGTGCAACAGCGTCCTTTTTACTGCTTTGACAGAGGTGGTCCAGATCTCGGCTCCGAGTTTGCGAGGCCTGATAACGGCACTTTAAGAGCGCTGTATACATGCTACACGGCAGTGCTCATGCCATATCGAGTAAGAGAAGGCAGTCGTGGATATCACGGATCGGAGGATTTCTCAAGGATCGAATAGCCGGGTGAGCAGATGACCCATCGTCGGTGGATATAGACAGGGCGGCAGGGCATGAAGGAGAGCCTGGACAGGGGCCACCACGAAGAGCGGGAGCGTCATTGGGCAAAGGTAAGCGCTCAACACAAAGCTGAAACAAGGGGCAAATACTTCACGACTGTTTCTGGCGCCAGTTTGATGATGTTTGCTCTGCCTTGGCATGTTCGGCTCCACCAGAGCTCGACTCCTGACTCGCACTCACATTCTTGGCACTCGGCTTGGGTGACCTGACTTCCAGGCTGACAACTGACATAAGACAGTACGGAGTGGTAGCAGCTGTACTACTCCTCGGTCCCGGGTGGCCCTCACTGCCTGGACTTGGACAAATCTCTTGTAGTATGTTCTGTGTTTTGGAAAAGTATCTGTCTAGGTGTTGAGAATGCAATCGCCCTCCCGGCTTGAGCAGAGCTTACCACTGAGTTACAAGAGTATATGGCCTTACCAGTTGGTGGGCCGGGCGCGGGCCTGAGGGGATGCTCTTAAGGGGTAGGTGCGGTTGTCGATCCGGCGGTCTTCCAGTACCGCGTTACGATTTCTAACGGTCATGATGATTATTGCTATCAAGGTCTGGCGAATTCTCAAGTATTCCGAAATGGCATGTAATTTCCGCAAGATCTGTGATTATACCTCGTTTACTCGTTCCAGATAATATTTTCGCGCTCTTAATATTGGGTGCTCTATTTTATTCTTTCAGAATTCGCTTTTTACAGTGGCCCTTGCGACTTGAACGCTTAAAGACTCGAAGGGAGGCCGCGCTTCTCCAGTCCGTTCTCTGTGGGCTGGACGGAGTATAGCTTCAAGCTATGTTCGTGGGTAGTCTAACCCAACAAGGAGGAGCATCCGACAGTAACTCAGATACTCAGTGTGCTAGACTGTTAGCTTGTTCAGTCAACAGATCTGCTCACTACTCTCAAATCAGAAATGACTTCAGTCGCTGTCTCCTCGATGGATCCGGGAGGAGGCCCCACTACCTCTGTGATCCGTTGATGTATGTGACAAAGTCTTACGCGAGTATCTTACTATAGCAGCCAAATCCCAGTATTTTTGGAGAGGACCTGGTATGGCCATGTATCGGTCCCTAGCGCTGTCTCCGCTTTTCCTTGCTCCAGAGTCCAGTCTCTAGCCTGACGCAGGCCAGGACGGCCTCTTTTTGCGCTGTCGGTGCGCCTCTGGTAGCCCAGCCTCTGCAGTAGTGGCCAGGTGACCGGGCCAGTCAGAAAGAAAGCGAAAGTCGAACCGAACCGACTGAAGATGCGATCCATCGTCTCCGTGGCATTTGCCTCTCCCTGAACTCTTCTTTTTGGTTCGGACCCCTCAGCAATCACCCGGACTGGCTGGTTCAGAATACCATAATCATTCATTATTATTTATTTTATTTTTATTTATCCTTTCCGCATTATTATTAGCACCTGTGCTAGTCCCAAATAATAATAACAAGGCTTATTATTATTCCTCTCGTCCCCCAGGCTTCCAAACCGACGCTCTCTCGACACTCTGAAAAAGCAAGTCTTCCTTCATCCTGACCATCTTTCTTCATCTCTTTCTTTTCCCTTCCCCCTCCCCCTCCCCCTATCGCGATTCACCTATAGCTATTCTCCCTTCCTTCGTTTTATTCAATTTTCGCCGTGCGAGCTCTTCAAAGAGAACTGAAAACGGGCTGGCCCAGTTCATTCTCCCTCCTTTCACTTGTCCTTTTGTCGCTGCTCTTTGCCGACGACCTCTCGGCCAGCGTCAGTCTCTAACAATCTTCTGCAGGAGGCTGGTTCCTCGGATTGTGTTTGAATATAGCCTCTTCTGCTCCCACCCGCGATCGTTGTTTCTATACAACACCTTATCGCCATATAAAACGTATCCCGTTTCACCTAATATTAACCTGTCTTTCGCTGTTCTTTTAAAAACGACTTACGGAGGAATCCTGACGTATGTGTTATCTTGCGTTACTCGGTCCAGCCATCCGCAAAGCAGCGATCTGCCATCGTTGGCTACGCTCGCATAGTGGATGGTCCCATGCTCGAACCTGGCTTCTGACGCTTCTAATCCTCTAGGTCACGAATATGTACTCTCAGCACGGCGCCCCGATGGCGCCTCCGCAGAAGCCAGAGACGTTTATGCTTTCGAATGAAGCACAACAGAGCCTGCCTCATGATGCACAGGTCGCACTTCAACAAGTTGATAATCGTAAGAGGGCTCTTCTATAGCTCGCACCATATCCGACTAACTGTGATCAAGTGAAATACTTCCTTCTCTCAGCGCCAGTGGACTGGCAGCCAGACCAGCTCATCCGGAGATTCCTTCTCCCGACTGGTGATTATATCTCATGTGTACTTTGGTTAGTACTCTGTTGGACATATACCACTGAAAATCCAATTAACCACTCTACAATAGGAGCAATTTGTTCCACATCTCAGGTACCGATATCGTTCGGTGCCTGGCATTCAGATTCCAAGCCTTTGGCCGTCCTGTCAAGAATTCGAAAAAATTTGAGGAGGGCATTTTTTCTGATTTGCGAAACCTGAAAGCTGGGACCGATGCTACGCTCGAGGAACCGAAAAGCCCGTTCCTTGATTTCCTTTACAAGAACAATTGCATCCGAACTCAGAAGAAGCAGAAGGTCTTCTATTGGTACAGTGTGCCTCATGACAGGCTGTTTCTCGATGCGTTGGAGCGAGATCTAAAAAGGGAGAAGATGGGCCAGGAGGCCACCACTGTCGCAGTCAGCGAACCTGCTTTGTCTTTTGAGTTTGATTCGTCCCAGTCGCTGTACGAGCAACTCACGAAGGCACAACAAGCGAATTCATCCTCGTTTGCTGCACACGCAAGTACGACATATGGCCAATCTGCATCCCCAGTCGTTCGGACCGTTGACGCAATGCCTCCTCCTCAGATGGCTCCCCAGATGGCTCCGCCATCGATTCCCCTTCTCACGGACGAATCGGCCAATTCCCAGATGTACACAACGATCCCAATGCCGAACCCGATCCCTCAGAACCTTATTAAGCGCGAGGCGGATTATGGGGCTATCCAGTACGACCGAAACGGCATGCCCATTGCTCGCATCCACCAGCGCCATTCTTCAATGCCGACATTCGTCGAGTACTCGCCGGCGCCGTCCTTCGTCTCTTCCCAATATGAAGATTACAGCAACCGCGGCTTATCCTTCGAGCCTGTTACACCACCGCAACATAGCTCTCATATTGGACCAGAACCTGCTTACATTGCCAACGAAGACACGGGCTTGTACACTGCGATTCCGGAGATGTCCACTGGATCTGGTTTCAACCCCATGATGCACCTACCGCCGTCTAACCTCGCAAGCGCGCATTTTCCTACCCCAGCGAGAACTTTCCATTCCAATGTTTATTCGGTCTTAGAAGGATCCCCTACATATAAGCAACGCCGGCGTCGATCGTCCATCCCGCCCGGCGCTGCCAATCCTGTCACTACCGGCACTCACTCGCCTGCTCCTGCTCTATCATACGCGGCTCATAAGCCCAGTGATTTGCGACGCTCCGTTTCCAGCTCGGTTGCCCCCGGGGATACGGATGACTCACGTCATGAGTCGTTGCATCGCTCTGTTAATAGTACCTATACTGCAGCTCTTCCTCAAAAGAACCTGATGCATGAAATGTCGCGTAACGGCACACCCCTTTCCAGTGTGGGTGAACGCCGCGAACAAAGCTCCATACCCCTTACGCAAGCGGAAGATCTGCCAGCTCTCCCAGCGAATGGAACCGTGGAATCAGGTGCTCCCAACGGTGTCGGACATAAGAGCGACCGTTATGCAACTGGACCCGTCCGCCGCGCGCGAAGTGCTACCATGATGGAACTTGGCCCTTACCCGCAGAAGTCTCATTCGTGCCCCATCCCTTCGTGCGGGCGACTCTTCAAGAGATTAGAACATCTGAAACGGTGAGTTGTTGCCTCGCTATCCTACTGGTTTACATTGCCCACAACATATGCATGTTGGCTTGTCATAATTTCTCTAGCCGCCCGCTGACTTTTAGCTTCCAGGCATGTGAGGACTCACACTCAGGAGCGACCATATCCTTGCCCCTATTGCAACAAGGCTTTTTCGAGGTCTGATAACTTGGCTCAGTAAGTCACCATCCCTCTTGATGTCGGTTTCAGTCTTCTTACAAGACATTATAGACATCGCCGCATTCACGAGGCTCAGCAAGACGGGCAGCCACTAGTCCACGAGGACGATTTGGAAAATGATGACAACGAGTCTGTTTCTCATGACGAGGATGAGTCCCCGTCTGAATCTGTTCACCCCGCTGTTCCGGGTGTTCACGGAATGACCTCTATGCCATCATCCGTCGCTCTGCAATCCACAATGGGGACAATGATGGGATCTCACATGATTGCACCCCAACTCTTGCAACAGCAAATATAGTGGGTTGGTGATATTCGCACGCCGTGGCTGATTTTTCGGTGTTCTAATAAGGGTTTGTTACATTATATGGTACCTAATTTTTTTGCGGTTCTCCTAAGGGTTTCATGTCCTGTTGGGTGTTTTGTTTGCAACATACTATCAATGGCCGGGCAGCTATCGCGGCCTTGCGTCGGCGCCACTGCCACTTCACCCTCAGTCTGTGGTTCTCGGTGCAGACCCGGTATTGTTTCTATGGGTTCTATATTTGGGTTGTGACATGTGCATTGGCCCATGTCATAGGGTTTTAACGCTTAATCTTTGTGTTCCTTGTGTACGTTTTTGTTTTATCTGCTTTTTGTCTCCCAGTTCATTTGTTCAAGGGTCTCCAGAAGTCTCGGGTTGGCGTGCATTGAACAGGACATGGAGGGAACAAGAGCAGAAGACACCACGACATGCAGGCTTTGATAAGCAAATATTCAGCTTGTTGGCGACCATGAGACTATTGAAAGACTTTTCGGGCCAGAGAAGCCTGGGGCTTCTCGCTGAAATGCTGGTTTGTTTTGCGCTTGATAGACATTTCTCCGATTTACGAAGTTTTCATGTGTGAAAGGCGGGATTGATCTGGTCGTGTATATACATAGTAACAAATCAAGTTATAAATTGGTATTATTTGTTTTGTGCATTCAGAGCGAAGCCATTTCCAATAAAATACGAGATCCTCTCTGAATGCTAGGGAGGGTCACGCTGGCTTCAAGGTTCATGTCACGTGTATGACGTTTGTCAGAAGACATCATCGCTGGGCTTCATTGTCTTTCAATCAGCACCGCTTCTGTCTGATGCTTGTGGCCTGCTCAAATTCAACCAGATTATCTCCGTTATTGGCTTTTGTTTAGACTGAAAAATCATACATTCGAGCACATCTATGCTTGCTCAATATACATTCCTTTGATTAGCTTCCAGCCCTCCACGCTACGCGCTCCACCTGGACTAGGGAGAACTAAGTTTAATGCATTAGCTTGCATTTTTCGACTTCGGCCTTTGGTATACGGTCTCTGGATCCCAGTTTATCGTTAGTCTTGCCACAAGTTGGCAAAGGGTATTTCGTCGAGTATGGCAGCAACTGACCGAGCTGTCAACGAGACATCCCCTTTGGTGGGAGCACGAACTACGGACGATGCTGACGTGGACTCGGTGACCTTCGTGAACGGCTCTGGCAGTGAGGCTCCTCACGAAATGCCAGACACAAAGACCAGCTGGTATCTGCTTATCTTAACCCTGAGTATTGGCGGGTACGAAATCCATTTCCATCTTGACGGTGGCAAATAATCCTATGTGACTATTGACCCTTGCAGCGGTCAGAGCTGATGTGATATTCTAGGCTACAAGTTGTGTGGTCAGTCGAGCTGTCGAGTGGCTCGGTAAGTGCGATGGTCAACGTCGTTGGGGGATAGCTGCTGACCTGCGATGTAGCCCTACCTTCTATCCCTGGGTATGAGCAAAGCTCTTCTTGCCTTTGTATGGATTGCAGGTCCAATAACTGGGACCTTGGTGCAGCCCTACATTGGAATTCGCAGTGACAATTGTCGCATATCTTGGGGTAAAAGAAAGCCCTTTATGATAGTTGGAGGCGCAGTTACGATTGTGACTCTTCTCAGCCTTGCTTGGGTTAAAGAGGTCGTAGGAGGGATTTTCGTGCTTTTTGGCGGAGATCCCAAGTCAGAGGGGGCCAATATAGTGATCGGGATTGCGGCCACCATGATGATGTGGTGTTTAGATTTCGCAATAAATACTGGTATGTTTTTTTACTGTCTGGAAACTCTCCGATTTAACGCGTGATACAGTGCAAGCCGGAATTCGGTGCTTTATTGTGGACAATGCACCCGCGCACCAGCAGGAGTCTGCAAATGCTTGGGCCAGCCGGATGACTGGCGTGGGAAATATCATTGGGTATATTTTTGGGTATATCAATCTACCAAAGTTATTCCCATACCTGGGGAACACGCGATTTCAGATTCTTTGTGCTTTGGCATCAATATCCCTCGCTGTGACGCTTTTGGTCAGCTGCTCGTACATCCAGGAGCGTGATCCCCGCCTTGATGGGCCCCCGCCATCAGGAAGCATGGGCGTTGTGGGCTTCTTCAAGCAAGTCTTCAAATCAATTAAACACCTGCCGCCTCAAGCCGCCAAGGTCTGCGAAGTGCAGATTGCTGCATGGATAGCGTGGTTTCCATTTCTCTTTTACGCAACAACCTACATTGGTCAACTCTACGTCAACCCAATATTCGAAAAAAATCCGGGTCTTTCGGACTCTGATATCGACAAAGCGTGGGAAGATGCGACAAGGGTGGGAACATTGGCTCTTCTTATATACGCATTGGTCTCGTTTGTTGCTAATATAACCCTGCCTATTTTCGTTGTCCCGACATATAAACCTGTCCTTTCTAGTGACTCCAGCGAAGTGGACATTCGACAAGAAGCAGAGCCGTGTCTGAGAGTCGAGAGGCAATCGAGCTCGGATATCGAAGTAGGGCTTGTCGCGGAACTTCACCCAGAAGTCTTGCGCGACAAGGCACGGGGCTCAGCGGAAAGCATGTCGTGGTTGTCGAAGCTGCAGATTCCCGGTCTTACCTTGCGCCGAACTTGGCTTCTGTCGCAGATCCTGTTTGCCTTGTGCATGTTTAGCACATTCTTCATCACCTCGGTTACTGCTGCAACGGTAGTAGTTGGCCTAATCGGTATACCCTGGGCTTTGTCCCTATGGGCACCGTTTGCTCTGATCTCTGCTGAGGTGGCGACTTTAGAAGAACAGCGCCGAACCCGACGTCAGCGGTCAGAATTGACGACCTTTGATGGGCGGTTGTCACCTCAAATTGATCGCGATGCAGCTGATGATAGTGATGATGATGATGATGATGACAATGACGCAGAGACCGGCTCTTCAAGGTCCCCTAAAACACCGGAAGACGAGAACTCGGCACAGGCGGGTATCGTCTTGGGGCTTCATAATGTAGCCGTGTCTGCGCCACAGGTTCTATCGAGCTTGATATGCAGTGCTATATTTAGGGCATCCCAGAAACCACGGGGGGAGCCGTACGATGAAAGTGTGGGATGGGTCTTGCGATTCGGTGGATGTGCTGCACTCCTTGCGGCTTGGTTGACGAGCCGACTTTCGGAGGGGACGCTGAGGAAGAGATAGATATCTATAGCTATATTTTTGAGAAATGCCATATTCATGGCTGCCTACATACCTGAGTTTATTAATGTCGAGGCTAGGATCTGTCTTGGGATATAGCACACTGGAGCTCAAAATTTCAACAAGTTCCACCCATCGATCCACCCTTTTAATAAAAAGAACCGTTTCAGCCCTATTGGTCGTAACACGTTCCGAGATCAGGCCGATTCGATATCGGAAACGGAGATACAAACCTCAATACCAGACAATAGTGGAATAGCGAGTCGGCAGTAGCGGGGTGGTACGGGGTGCTAGGTATGGAAATCGCGCAGCCTTGCGCGTCGTCGTGGTTGGATAAGGCAGAGCTGGGGCGGGAGTCGCCGACTAGGTAAGAGACGCTGGCGAAACTTGTCCTGTCCAGAGTCCAAACTCGAGACTCCAACTCCTCACCCTCACCCTCGCCTTCACTTTGTCCTTAGACCCTTGTCGTCAAGTTCTTTTTTCCCATCCTCGTGCTTGTGGACTATTATGTGCGCATCGTATTGGCGTCAGAAAATCGCCGCTGGAGTAAACCGCTAGGGAGCGTCAACGCCGTAGTGGTTACAACGACTTCAACATAATGGCGGGCCAAGTGATAGCTGACGCTGTTCATTCACTCCTTCGTATGAATTCCCCCGACAATGCGCGCTCTTCTCTCATTCTTCTGACCTCGAGTTTCCGACGAAGTCAGCTGCTAATCGGTTTGTTTTGCAGGGAGAGCTGCGGATTATGATATCGATCCCGATGATGGTACGCGCCTCAGAGCCCCTCATCGTACCTCGCACCTCACACTCCGCCCCTGCGCTCACAATACACTGCTACTTGTGGCTAGTCTGACTTTACTGCCACAGGAGATGCGCCAGAAGCCGGCACCAAGGAGTTCTTCAGCTCCTGGGCGCTCTTCATAATGATTACCTTGCTGATGCTTGCTCTTTTCACGAGTTACATCCTGCAGCAGCGGAAGATCGAGGCAGTCCACGAAACAGTTCTGTCTATCTTTGGGGGTATGCTATTCCATGTCCGCTCAATGCAATCTTCTGCCGGAAGTGACTGCGGAATCTCACCAGCAGACAGGCATGTTCGTCGGATTGATCATTCGACTGACCGACTCGCCCATTACAAACTTCGTTGCCTTCGACTACCAATTCTTCTTCAATCTACTCCTTCCGCCAATTATCCTAGCCTCGGGATACGAATTACACCAAGCGAATTTCTTCCGGAACATCGGGACAATCCTTACCTTTGCGTTTGCGGGAACCTTTATCTCGGCTCTTGTTCTTGGGCTGGTCTTGTTCGCCTGGACAAGGATTCCGTTGGATGGGTTCAGTATCAGCTTCGTCGAGGCCATTTCTGTGGGCGCTACCTTGTCTGCAACTGACCCGGTGACCATCCTTGCCATCTTCAACCTCTACAAGGTTGAGCCGAAGCTATACACCGTCATCTTTGGCGAGTCGATATTGAATGATGCTATTGCTATAGTCCTGTTCGAGACAGCGCAGAAGTACGCGGAGAGTGACGCAGGTTCCTTATCCATCCTCAATTTATTCGAGGCTATCGGACTGTTCCTGCTGGTCTTTTTTGGTAGTATGCTGGTGGGCGTGATTGTAGGGATTATGACGGCCCTAGGGCTTAAATACACTCATGTCCGTCGCCAGCCCAAGATCGAGAGTTGCTTGATTGTACTCATAGCGTACGCGAGCTATTTCTTTTCCAACGGCGTCCTGCTATCAGGTAAGTTCATACGGTCTCTATTGACGATGCGTTTGAACTCATATTCTCAGGAATCGTGTCGCTCTTGTTCTGCGGTATCACTTTGAAGCATTATGCTTACTACAACATGTCTCGTCGGACACAGTTGACTACCAAGTATCTCTTCCAGGTTATGGCGCAACTGTCAGAGAACTTCATCTTCATCTACCTGGGGCTCGATCTGCTTGTTCAGAGGGATGTGCAATTTAAACCCCTCTTCATTCTCGTCGCCGTCGTCGGTATCTGTCTCGCCCGATATCTGGCAGTGTTTCCCCTGTCGAAAGCCATCAACTGGTTCATACGATATAGGGCACGTCGACGGGGAGTGGAAGTGGCTGATGAGTTGCCGTTCGCTTACCAAGCAATGCTCTTCTGGGCCGGACTTCGTGGTGCTGTCGGCGTAGCACTGGCAGCGGGCCTGAAGGGTGCGAATGGACCGGCCTTACGTGCCACTGTCCTTGTCGTCGTGGTCATCACTGTCATCATCTTCGGAGGCACCACGGCGCGCATGCTAGAGATCCTTGGAATTCGGACAGGCGTTGTTGAAGAACTCGAGTCTGATGATGAGTTTGATATCGAAGTCTCTAATGGAGGCACCTACTATAAGCGCTCCGACACCGGATTGGGATACACGCCTCGTCGTGCAGACAATATTCCGCTCGACGGAGTGTCGCGAAGGGAACTCGACCGGAACAACAGTTACTCGAGTGGCAACAACCGCCGCCCTAGTCCTCCTTCATCATCGCGCCCGAGTAGAGGACATTCCCGAATGTACTCAGATGCATTCGGACCAAAAGACACTCAAACACCGCGCGACCGTTCAACAACCGCTACTCTGCTCGGCAACCGCCCTGGAAGTCGCAGCGACAGCGAGGACGGTAGTGAGAATGAGTATGGTTTGAAGTCCTCTGGGAAGCGCCGAGCATTGGATCACGATCATCCCGACGCCTTCGAACTCGACATCGACGATATTCAATCCGATGACGACCTGCCTCCGGCTGCCCCAACACGAATGCGCCGATCACCGTCTCAACCTCCACAGCAGTCATCGTCATCCCAAGCTCAGCAAGACAGCGTGTCTCCGTCCCGGCGCGAAGCGGGGAGGAGTGCACGGGAGGCGATCCGAGACCTATTCTCTGGCGGACCCTCGGGGGATCACGTCGCTTGGTTCCGCCAGCTGGACGAAGATTATATCAAGCCCCGTCTCCTCCTAGACCAGTCGAACCACAAGGGCCCTGGTGCTGTCTAGATCTAGGCCTTATGTATACTTACGAATTTCTCCTTGTTTCTGCTTGTCACCGACATAGCTTTACTTCTTCGAGCTAATGGTAGTTGTATCTGTATTTTGGATTGGTTTACCTGCGCATCCAGACCGGCTCTAGTCTGAAAGCCGTAGGTGATAGGTACTGTAACTGTACGCATAGAATAGAGAGACTGAAGATAACGCTGCTTCCAGAGTGGGGAAGGATATATGGCGATAAGCAGGCTTCTTGTTCAAGCAATCTAGACGTCTTCATATCTGCCTATCTTCATTGCCGGACTTTCCTGACTCTCCCCCCCCACCCTTCCTGGCCAGACAAAGCTCTCGGCCTTCGGACTAGCCGACGCTATTGCGTCTTATCATCGTGCTGCAGGTTGAGAATGCCACTCCTTCCGAGGCCCGATAAGAACGATATGTCGGGTGTCGAATGTCGATCCTCGTCCCTTGCTGTGCACCTGGCTCGGAAGAAGGTCAAGCTGACATCCTGCTGACATGCGTCATGCGCCATGGGATCTTAGTTTCATTTAAGCTCTTCACCCTTCACTCGGCAATTGTGTCTCCTGGCACATTGGGCTGAGTCTGATTCTGGTGTCCTGGGAACTCTATACAATATGGTCGACCTCGCGATGACCGCTCAAGTGAACGATGAGCCCGCTGCCGAGCGAGCTGATACCCAGTTGCTAGGTATTGTACCTCTCTCCCTTGCCTTATAGCAAAGGAGGCGTCAGCTAATAAGTGAAATATGAAGCAACCTTGGGTTACAAGCAGGAACTTCGACGGCATTATTCGACCGTCCAGGTCTTCGCAATAGCATTCAGTATCATGGGCCTGTTGCCGTCAATTGCCTCAACTTTGTCGTTTTCCATACCTGCTGGTCCGGTGGGGATGGTTTGGGTATGCTACCACTCACACTTCCATACAAACGTTAGCTGACTTGAATAGGGTGAGATTTCTCAGCGAATTAGTGCACCGGTCATTGTGACTGACTTGAGGTGCAGGATGGCTTGCTGCTAGCTTGTTTATCTTCATTGTTGGACTTGCTATGGTATGAACCTTTTCTCAACCCACTCAGGTACCGTCCATTAATCTTCAATGAAGGCCGATCTAGCATCCGCGATGCCAACCGCCGGTGGCCTCTACTTCTGGACGCATTATTTCAGCGGCGAAAAATGGAAAAGGCCTCTGAGCTTTGTTGTCGGATATAGCAATACCATCGGGCTTATCGGAGGTGTCTGTTCTATTGACTGTGAGTGGTCACTGACGTGGGTTTCCAAGCTGCCGACTGACGGTATAGACGGATTCGCTACCATGCTGCTCGCTATTATATCAATCGCGCGGGATGGCCACTGGTCTGCTTCCCGACCAATCGTCTACGGGACTTACGTGGGTTGTGTGGTTGTTCACGGCCTCATTGCTACATTCTTCGCGAGGATCATGCCAAAGATTCAGTCCGCATGTATTGTGACTAATGTTGGCCTCGTCGTTGCCACCGTTCTCGCACTGCCCATTGGTAAAGCAGTCAATGGCGGAACGATCAACTCAGGTTCATATGTCTTTGGGCAGTTGGAAAACTATACAACTTGGCCAAGCGGGTGGGGGTTTATGCTTGCCTGGCTCTCGCCTATCTGGACAATTGGGGCTTTTGACTCCTGTGTTCATATGAGTGAGGAGGCCACGAATGCTGCACGTGCGGTTCCATTAGGTATACTATGGTCTAGTGGACTATGTGGTATCTTAGGGTTTCTTTCCCTAGCGGTGATTGCGGCAGTTATCAATACAGACTTAGAGGCTGTGATGGGCACTTCATTCGGCCAGCCGATGGCTCAAGTACGTAATATATGCGCTAATTTATCTATCTCATACTGAACCATCTCTACAGATCTACTACGACTGCTTGGGGAAAGCTGGTGCCCTCGGCTTTATGGCCGTAGTAGCAGCAGTCCAGTTCTTCATGGGGCTGAGCTTGGTACCTCCCTCCCCATCCCAATCACTTCCTCAATTTAATATTTGAAGGTTGTCGCCGCCTCCCGCCAAAGTTGGGCCTTCTCTCGCGACGGCGCCCTCCCTTTCTCCTCCTTTTTCCGCCATGTCAGCAAACGCATTCGCTACCAACCCGTCCGCATGGTATGGGGCGTCGTCGCGGCGGCCATAACAATCGGCCTTCTCTGCCTCATTAATGCCGCCGCTAGCAACGCCCTCTTCTCTCTCGCAGTCGCCGGCAATGATCTGGCCTGGCTGATGCCCATATTGTGCCGGCTAGTTTGGGGCGAGGAGCGGTTCCACCCGGGTGTGTTCTATACAGGGAGACTCAGCAAGCCCATTGCGGTCACGGCGGTCGTCTATTTGTCTTTTGCAATTCTTCTTTGCATGTTTCCGACACTGGGCCCGAATCCTAATCGTATGTATCCTTGACTAGCTCCCTGCTCTGTAGTAAGTGTGAGCTAAGCTAACTGATCGTTCAGCGGACGATATGAACTATACCGTCGTCATTAACGGGGCACTTTGGGGTGGCGCGCTGTTTTATTACATGCTATACGCGCGCAAGACGTATAAGGGTCCCCAAACGACAGTGCACGGTTCGTCGTCGCCATCTTCTGCAGCTTCTACGAACCTCGAGCGCAAGGAGTTAGAATCGGAAGAGAAGGTGTGTACATAACTCTGAAGCAGATCCGGTGTCATCCGACATGTCGGTGAGAGGCTTTGCTCAGTTGCGTTGCGTTGGCCTCTGACTGTAAGTATTATTGTCGCGCAAAGAATAAGAAGTTTAGTCGTGCTCCATTTGCGAGTACAAAATGAGCTCTTACGATTACTCTTACCATTTGATTCAGGTATCTACTCAGAGTAGAATAGCGAGGTACTGGTGGTGGCGATAGTTGCAACGGTCTAAAGTGGGCTAAGCAAGTGCCGAATGGCAATGGCACCATGTCAACGGTCCGCATGCGATTACCCCGGTGCTGATCAACCCATCTACTAGGTGTCTCCTGGCGTTACTTTACCGTCCGAGTCCTCCTACTTGGACGTGAGCTCTGATCTCTGTTGTAGTATGTACTTTAAAAGAGTGCAGTCGCAGATCCCAAGTGGGGGTTGCTGTCAGACATGGTCCCACCCAGCGGAGCTTCCCCCGCAGTCCCTTGGTACTCGGCAACGAGTCTTTTGCGAAAAGCACTTTTGAGCAGTATTTGGTGCTACGGCCCTGTACATGAAGCCATGTCACGCCATCAGTCAGAGGACCCTGGGAGACCATGCTATAAAGGAGTGATATCGCCACTCCAGACCTGATAACTAGATATGGTGTCGAGGCACAGACATGGCCTGACCCAGACTGGTAGGCTTACTCTGCGTCTGGCACCAAAGCTCCAAACCAGATCGGTTCTACGATGCCGCACCTACTCTATATCACTCCGATCGGTGGGTCTGGCCCGGGTTATCGAGCTCCCCAGGATGACATCGTCGACCCAATGTCTGCCCCCAATGGCCATGGAAGCCGAAATTGGCCACCAATCGCCTGCCGTACGCTCTCAGCGTGTGCTTTAGCTGTCCGGCAAAAGCAGGAATTTCGGACGATGTCCTCGTCGGCTTGTATGGATTTGTTTCGTTGGTGGACCCATCCCCTGTACAGTGTTGCGTTGTGTTGCAGTGTTATAGCCAGTGTTTAGAGGCAGTGCTGCTACACCCCTCATTCTCTTGTGGTATAAATGGCAAGAGAGCTCTCACGAAGCTGGTGAACCAGACTTGTCTCACTACATCCTCTCAGTTATTAGTTTATTACCTCTGCCATCAATCTCACTTTATACAATCTCATCCCAGCCATGTCCATTCCCGAAGTGCAATGGGCCCAAGTGGTCGAAAAGGCAGGCACTCCTCCAGTTTACAAACAGGTTCCCGTTCCAAAACCTGGACCAGACGAGATTCTGGTCAAGATGCGATATTCCGGCGTCTGCCATACAGATCTTCACGCCATGAAGGGCGACTGGCCTCTTCCTTCAAAGACGCCACTGATAGGCGGCCACGAGGGCGCTGGTGTCGTCGTTGCCAAGGGAGAACTAGTCAAGGACGAAGACTTCAAGATTGGCGATAGAGCCGGCATCAAATGGCTTAATGGCTCCTGCCTCTCTTGCGAAATGTGCATGCAAGCCGACGAACCTCTTTGCCCTCACGCCTCGCTATCCGGATACACCGTCGATGGCACATTCCAGCAATATACTATCGGAAAGGCTGCATTGGCTTCTAAGATCCCGGATAACGTGCCCCTAGACGCGGCGGCCCCTATCCTCTGCGCTGGAATTACCGTCTACAAAGGACTGAAAGAGTCCGGAGCGCGGCCTGGCCAGACTGTCGCTATCGTCGGTGCGGGAGGTGGCCTGGGTTCCCTGGCACAGCAGTATGCCAAGGCAATGGGCCTACGCACCATCGCCATTGATTCCGGTGACGAGAAGAAAGCCATGTGCGAACAATTAGGAGCTGAGGTATTTACCTACTCCACCGCATTCGACAAGCCAATCCAGCCAGGAAGCAGAGCTGATGTAGCGCATTGACAGGTCTTTATCGATTTTAGCAAATCCGCCGACGTCGTCGCAGACGTCAAAGCTGCCACGCCGGGCGGCCTAGGCGCCCACGCCGTCATCCTCCTCGCCGTCGCCGAAAAGCCCTTCCAACAAGCAACCGAGTATGTCCGCTCGCACGGCTCCGTCGTCGCAATCGGCTTGCCGGCCAATGCATTTCTCAAGGCACCCGTGTTCACAACTGTCGTCCGCATGATCAACATCAAGGGCAGTTATGTCGGAAACCGCCAGGACGGCGTTGAGGCGTTAGACTTCTTTGCCAGGGGCCTTATCAAGGCGCCATTTAAGAAAGCACCGCTGAAAGATTTGCCACAGATTTTTGAGTTAATGGGTGTGTTTCTCCTCTTTTGCTTTCTCCCCTTGACATTAATATTGATGCTGATGGTGGTTGGATGCAGGGCAGGGCAGGATTGCGGGTCGTTACGTCTTGGAGATTCCCGAGTGAACGGGCAAGTAGCAGAAATGGGGATTCAACTATGCGGATCAGGAGGAAACGAGTAGGAAAATTACAAAATCAGTAGCCACTTTCGGAGTACACGAGATGCAAAGGCCGGAGTTTCATTTGGTGACAGTTCCTGTACGACCTGCTCCGCAGTGCTGTAGTATGGCGTCTGGGGTAAGCCAGGCACAGAGTAGTATCAGAGTAGGATATGACAAAAGCCCCCGGAAAATTCCCTACGAGGGACATGTTTGTGAGGATATTTAACTTCAAACAAAGGTGCGAAAAGACGAGAGGTACATTGCCGGTCTGCGTCTCATTCTCTTTGAGGCTTGTAGGCGCTTGGCCCTCGCCGCCATGCAAGTTGCGCTGCACCTTCTCGGAGCTTCGCGCCGTTCCCGGCTGATGTTATGCGGTTCTAACTCCTGAGACCTAAGGGCAGCAATTGGTACACTCCCTATGTTTTACCTAAGAATGCGAATGCTTCAGTGTTAAATTTTAGTTTATGATCAAAGGGATTTATGGACGTTGATGCCAACTGCCAAAAGCCGTGGTCGAAGCGCAACGGACGCTTCTGCCCACTTGGTTCTTGCTTCTCAACCAGCTTTGGTCCGTTGGTTCAGATGCAGCAAACAGAGCCTGTTCTACGCATTTTTACAAGCGGTCATTGTGTTCATGAGCATGAATTGTTGGTCAGGGGAGGCTTATTCATCAAGCGTTGGATTCTGGTAAAGTAACCTATTTCTAGGTGCAGCAATGGTCTCGAAGTAGATCTCCATTGTAATTTACGTCCCAAACGAGCATGACGCGGAGGGCGATCAGCCGCTGCAGAGGATGTTTCCAGCCAGCTCGGTGTCTGCTGACAGGATAAGTCAGTCAGATCCGACCGGGCTGTATAAGAAGAGAAAAAGTCACGAAAGCGTCGCATTCTAAAGGTTGATCTGCATATAGAGCTGTGACAGACAGCATTGACAGTCTCGGCGGGTTGCAAACCAAGCGTGTTTGCTCAGACCTTCAGTGTGGTAACTGAAATACGATTATTACGGATCGGATCGCCGACGAGAAGAAAAGGCGTGAAGCCGACGGAGCAAAGAGGAAGAAAAGTTGGGCGAGGCAAAGGGGCAGCAAAGCACAAGAGAAACTGTTGGCTTCCTTCTTCTTTCACGCCAGCCATCATCAACTCTTCTCTACCATCAAGCCCAACCTTCATCTCCCCTCTTCACCTCTGCTCTCCATCTCCATCCTATAGACAGTCATTATCACCAGGCTCAACTCCAAGACCTTTCTTGCCTTATTCGATTTTTGGCCCATCGCCTTCCCTGGCTCTATATTCACTGTCAGTGTAAGTTAAATACAAAAGACCCGATGGCCTCAGCTTGAGAGTGTTCTGTTCTCCGATCACGGCAAACCCGCGACGATTCGCTGGTTCACCACACGAGACGAGGAGACACTAAAGCCAGACCCTCCCAAAGAAGATTCCTGGCAAACCCGGTAAGGCGAACTCCTGCCATCTCATTCATTTTCTTCTCCTGCTTCTCCCATCCTCCACACCCTTCATTCGCCTCGACAACAATGTATCCATCCTGATCCTCGAATCCTTCACTCCCCCCTCGACATCCGCATTTGCCATCATCTGGCCTATATCTAATTCACCAAGAAGATAGCTCGACCGCCGACTACCGAACGCGTGATCACTCCCTTGACAGGACAGACTCCTGCGCGTGGGCGCCCGCCGGCTAGCTGCCCCGGGCAAATCTACCAACAACTGATTTCCATCCCAATTGTTTCCTGCTCATCGTCACCGGCAGTCCCTGTCTTCGAACTTTCGCCGCCGCGTTTCCGACAACGCGGCTACCATAATGACCGGGGCTCCGCCATATCACCCCCAGTCTCCGACTCAGCAATCTCATTACGCTGGATATTCGCCCTCGAATAAACCGCGTCACTACTACCCTAACAATGACCACTACCAGCAACAACCGCCCCAGACACCTCCTGCCTTTCCGCAGCCGAACCTGGCGCGGAGCCCTCACTACTCACACGCACCTTCGCCCTTGCCAGGCGCTCTGCCTCCATTGAATGGCGGCGCACCCACGCCAGCGCACCCCTCCGATCCTTCGCCGCAATACCAGGCACACTCAGCTGCAGGGACTCCACAGTACCCCCTCCCACGGCCTTACTCGGGCTCCCTGTTACCCGCCAGTGGAGCATCTCCATACGGACCTTCTACTCCTTCACATGCTCACCCGTCCAGTCGACCAGATAGCCATGCTCATGTGTCGCCTAAAAAAGAGCCGGAGTCACACTTTGCAGTGAACCATGGAGCTCCTGCGTACTCTGTGATGCGCGAGCCACAGGCTTCGCCTCCAAAGGAAGCTGTACGTCCTTTTCAACCATTTATCTCGCTCCTTGCTGTTGCCACCCTTTGCTTTTTGATGTTAACATGTTTCCTTCACTACAGAAACCTGCTCGTGCCGCGGACCCCATGTCGTTTGCTAGCATTCTTTCGGGACCCACCGAAGAACAAGCTCCTCCCAAAAGACAGTCTCCTCCGCCCGGACTAGCTACGATCCATTCAGCGGTACCGTCCGTCAATGCCACAAGCCTAAACCCTCCATCACCGGCCTCTTTTCATTCGAAAGTCGGAGACATTGAGCCTGTTCCTCCCGTCTCGGCTCCGCGATTGGAGAAGAAACCTAGCGCGGATAAACGCCAAAGTAATAGCGAGAAAGACCTGAAAAGCGCCGAGAATCCAACCAACGGTGTGACGGAACCTCCCAAGATCCTCCGCGCACCTCGCAGGATTATGTCAGAAAAGGAGACGGAAATGGTGAACAAATACATGGTCGAGATCGATAATGCAGAGAAGAGTGATGTGGAAGCCCCAGGCTTTGAACAAGAACGTGAACGTTATATTCTCAAAGGAAAGAAGCGCGCCTCGGATGTTGAACGTGCCGAGAGCATCAGGCGCAAGGTATGCTTTTATCAGCCCTCCAGTTATTTATGTCTGACATGTATCTAGCGTCGCCGTCACGATTATCTTCTTAAACTCGGAAAATCATTTGAAAAACAAGCTAACGCGGGTATGGACCGGTTCCGATACGCAAACGAAGCCTCAGTCATTTCCGAAGTTCAAGCGAAAGAAATCCAGGATGAAAAGGAACGCAAGAAGGACATGCAGCGGAAACGCCGAAGAGAGAATACAGTGCGAATGGAAATGCAAAAGAAGCTCGAAGCAGAGCTTAAAGCGAATGAGACTCAGGACTCTGCCGAGAAAGCCAAATTCTTACGGGAAGCCGAACGGGCCCAAAGGAAGATTAAAACTACTAAACGGGCCTTGGAAGGTGTCACTGAACCCGAAGAGATTGGCGAGATTACCCCGTTGGCCCCCAACCTGGAAGGAGGAATAACCAGTTCCTTTCACATTGGCCGAAGCTCTCCATCGAGGCGCAAAACCGGACGCGGTGGTCCCGTTACACGACCGAAGAAGTCAAAGGAGCAGAAGCAAGCTGAAAAGGATGCTGCTGAAGCTGCATATGCAGCTATGGAGAACGACGAGCCATTGCCTCTTGCTCCCAGGGAAGACCCACGAAAAGAGTCTCTCAAGAAGGATGCTAAGGGTGGTCGCTCCAAGGAAGCCACCCCAGTCCCCGTGTCCACATACGAGTCAAAAGGCTACAATCAGATTTATGAACAGATCTGGAGGGATATCGCACGGAAAGATATTCCCAAAGTCTACCGCACCAAAGTCAATTCTTTGAGCACTCGGCAAGAGAATTTGCGCAAAACAGCCCAACTAGCCAGCAAGCAGTCTCGCAAGTGGCAGGAGCGAACTAATAAGAGTATGAAAGATACACAGGCACGCGCCAAACGGACGATGCGTGAGATGATGTCCTTCTGGAAGCGGAACGAACGTGAGGAGCGTGACTTGCGCCGCCTCGCGGAGAAGCAAGAACTTGAGTCTGCGAAGAGGGCTGAGGCAGAGCGCGAAGCCAACCGCCAGAAGCGCAAGCTCAATTTCTTGATCTCGCAGACCGAATTGTACTCTCACTTTATTGGTCGCAAGATCCCGGGGGCAGGCGGGGAGTCTGGGGACGCAGGGGTGCAGGGCACCGAAGCCATGGACTTGACTCCTGGTGTGGGTGCGAAGGTCACCAACTTTGAAGACCTCGATTTTGACGCAGAGGATGATACCGCTTTGCGACAGGCTGCCATGGCCAACGCCCAGAGTGCAGTTCAAAAGGCACAAGAGCGAGCTCGTGCTTTCGATGACCCCAACAAGAGCACCATGGATACGATGGACGATAGCGAATTGAACTTCCAGAACCCTACAAGTCTTGGCGACATTGAAATCTCGCAGCCTACAATGCTCACAGCCAAACTGAAAGAATATCAGTTAAAGGGTCTGAACTGGCTTGTCAACTTGTACGAGCAGGGTATCAATGGTATCCTGGCAGATGAAATGGGTCTTGGTAAAACAATCCAGTCCATCTCCGTCATGGCTTACCTCGCCGAAGTTCATAACATTTGGGGCCCATTCCTGGTTATTGCTCCAGCATCTACCCTCCACAACTGGCAGCAAGAAATTACCAAGTTCGTCCCCAATATCAAAGTTTTGCCTTACTGGGGTAACGCCAAAGACCGCAAAATTCTCCGCAAATTCTGGGACCGCAAGCACATTACCTATACCAAGGAATCCGAGTTCCATGTGCTGGTGACATCCTATCAGCTTGTGGTACTTGACGCGCAATATTTTCAGAAAGTTAAGTGGCAGTACATGATTCTCGATGAAGCTCAGGCTATCAAGTCATCCCAAAGTTCGCGTTGGAAGAGTCTGCTTGGCTTCCATTGCCGTAACCGCCTCCTGCTGACAGGTACTCCTATTCAAAACAACATGCAAGAGTTGTGGGCTCTTCTCCACTTCATCATGCCCACGCTTTTCGACTCTCACGACGAATTTAGCGAATGGTTTTCGAAGGATATTGAGTCCCACGCACAGAGTAATACGAAACTTAACGAGGATCAGTTAAGACGTCTGCATATGATTCTGAAGCCTTTCATGTTACGCCGCGTCAAGAAGCATGTCCAACAGGAACTGGGCGACAAGGTCGAAAAGGACATCTTTTGTGATCTTACCTACCGTCAACGCGCACTTTACACTAATCTGCGAAACCGGGTCAGCATTATGGACCTTATCGAAAAGGCTGCTGTCGGTGACGAGACGGACAGTACAACACTGATGAACCTAGTCATGCAATTCCGTAAGGTCTGCAACCATCCTGACCTATTCGAGCGGGCTGAAACCAAGTCACCCTTTTCCCTCGCGCACTTTGCAGAGACCGCCTCGTTTGTAAGAGAGGGACATGACATTGACGTCGCGTACTCTACACGGAATCTGATCGAGTTTCCCGTGCCGCGAATGCTTTGCACATCTGACGGCCGCATCAATATCGCAGGGCCTGACAACCCAAGGGCGGGTTTCCGTGCCAAGTATTTGTCTCATATGATGAATATATTCACCCCAGAGAATATTAAGCAAAGCATCGAGGACGACGGTGCGTTTTCCTTCCTGCGGTTTGTGGACACGTCGGTCGGAGAGGCGTTCAATTACTCGCATCAAGGTGTATTTGAGCGCGCTCTCCATCGCCGCGGACAAACGAATAGATTGTCTCGACTCAACGTGGTTTATGATGAGGAGGATAATTCATCCGCTGCAACTCTACCCCATACTCTGTTCAACATTGTCGACCGTAATGACCGTCAGGCTGTATATGACATCGCAGCGGAGGGACATATGCATGAATTAATGAATGTCTCTCGGTCAGTATTTGAGCAAGAGGGTCTTAACGTCATTGAGCCTTGTGCTGGCCCCGCAGCATCCGCGCCTCCCATCACTCTTGTGTCCTCGGGCCAAGAAGCTTTAATTGAGACGCAAGACGCCCTGTTCAATGTCTCCGTTCAGCATGCCTTGTTTGGCACTCCTTCCAAGGCCATGGAAGAGCAAATTATTGAGCAGCAGCTGGATCCTGCACCTTACTCTCTTCCTCCGATGTTGCCTGAGCCAATTTCAACTAAGGGTCGCTATACCCATATTGAAGTACCCTCTATGCGACGATTCGTCACGGATTCTGGCAAGTTAGCTAAGCTGGATGAACTCCTACGTGAACTGAAGGCTGGCGGTCACCGTGTGCTCCTTTACTTCCAGATGACGCGCATGATCGATCTCATGGAGGAATACCTAACCTACCGCAACTACAAGTACTGCCGCCTGGATGGAAGCACAAAGTTGGAGGATCGTCGAGACACAGTGGCGGATTTCCAACAACGTCCCGACATCTTCGTGTTCCTTTTGTCTACTCGTGCTGGTGGTCTGGGTATCAATCTAACTGCCGCGGACACTGTCATTTTCTACGACTCTGATTGGAACCCAACAATCGACTCGCAAGCCATGGACCGAGCACATCGTCTGGGTCAAACCAGACAAGTCACAGTGTACCGACTCATCACCCGCTCCACTATCGAGGAGCGCATCCGCAAGCGAGCCTTGCAAAAAGAGGAGGTGCAACGGGTTGTCATCTCAGGTGGTGCAGCCGGCGGTGTTGACTTTAACACCCGCAACCGCGATAGCAAAACAAAGGACATTGCTATGTGGCTGGCCGATGACGAACAGGCAGAGCTTATCGAGCAAAAGGAAAGGGAAGCCCTTGAGCGAGGTGAAACTTTTGGTGCTGGAAAGGGCGGCAAGAAAAATGCCCAGAAAAGAAAGAGAGATGTCACACTGGATGATATGTATCACGAAGGTATGTCTCCAATGTCCTTAAGAGACAGGCAATCAGGCAAAATACTAACCACTTGTGTAGGCGAAGGAAACTTTGATGATGCTAGTGCCAAACCGTCAGGAGCTGCAACTCCTGTATCAACAGCAGAGAATATTGGAACGCCCTCAGCTAGTACGCCTGTTCCTAAACGGGGTCGGGGCCGAGGGGGAAAGGGGACGGCTAAACGAGCAAAGACAACCAAAGAACGACTACGTCTAATAGACGGCGACGGCGGCTTGGGTAGTTAAGTTGACGAATTATCGACTTTTGTTATTATCGTTGATGCATGACGGCGTTTGTTCTGGTTGATTCGGCCCACCTCTTCTATTGTGCCGCCTTCGGTGTTGTTTCAACTTTCCCTTCCTTATCTTCTTTTTAGGGCAACCTATATTTGGTCTGTATTAACATTATCATATGTCAAAAGACAACATGGCGGTTAAATTTCTACGAAGGTTAAGGGGAAACTCTGCATGATGTCAGATGGACGTGGCAGGGATTTAGACGTGTTATTCTACCGAAGTATACATGTATACATCTCGAGGGTTCGAGTGGTACTTATAGTTATTTATTATTGCAGCTATGAAAGAAATTGCGCTCTTAACAATAATTAACACATGGCATTTATCCCTAGGTCTGTCCGAGTTGGTACGGGTACTGACTGTACTGTACTACTACCAGGCAGGAGGTGGCCTGAGAATCACAGGCTGCGACCCGGGTATTGTTCTCCATAAGCCTTAGCCGCGGCCAGCGGGCCATGGTCCGTAACCACTTCCACGGGCTTTTCAGTACTCCCCGGTCAATACGTTGTAATCCGATGTCGATACGATCTCTTATATAAGCTATCGTCCTTACCTTGCTTTGAACGTTGGATGCCCAGAGTTTTCGAGACGACACTCAAATGCTTTGTAATTTAGTGCTGGTATTACCGTATGAAAAGGTCTCGAACAGGGAAACTAAATTCCGTTAGCCAATCAGAGGACTTATAGATCCAAAATGTCAGCCACTATTCCGGATCCGGTAAGAGACTCCTCACCCCACAGTCTTAGTCACGGGCTCTGAATAACCTGCCGAGATTTCCACGAGTTGCGAATCCCGTCGCCGCTGCGTATTTTAGTGACTCCATCCCCTCGTTGGTTCTGTCCGATTCAGTACTTCGTCCGCTATTTTCAATTGCTTGTCCACTTGCTCTCATCTCGAATCAACCGATATTGCCGCTCAATGGAGGCCCTTCTCCAGCAGTCTCGGGCCATGTGTCCGTTTCTCAAGCGCAGCTCACCGAACACCCTTCGTTCGTTGGCTACCGCTACCCGTCCCAGCACCAGCCCCGGCGGTGGTACCATGACCAATCTGCAGAGAATCGCTCGCCGCTGCCCGGTCATGAGCAAGGCGCTCGCTGTCCAGAGTGCCCGCATGACTGGTACCAAGCGATTTACTTCCTCTGCGGCTGGTGTACCTGGTGCTGGAGCTGGTGCCCCCAAGCCTACCCGGGCTTCACCGGGAAAGAGGGCTTTGCACTCGACTGGTGGGAACGGCGCCAATATGAGCACTGAGTTTCACAAGGGAACCCAGCAGAGTACGTTTTTCTGAAAGCGATAGACTCGACAAATTGTCGAATATAACTGACAGCGGATGTTTCAGTTCACCCTGGCCTTTCCAATGCCACCCGTCCTCACGTCGGGGCCTCAGCAACCGTTTCCGGTCCTACTCCTCATGCCCCCGTGGCTGCGCCATTCGACTACGACGCCTTCTACAATGCAGAACTGCAGAAGAAGCACCAGGACAAATCGTATCGTTACTTCAACAACATCAACCGTCTGGCTCAGGAATTTCCCCGCGCTCATACGGCTTCGAAGGATGAGAAGGTGACCGTCTGGTGCTCGAACGACTACCTCGGTATGGGACGTAATCCTGAAGTTCTCGCCACTATGCATAAGACCCTCGATACGTACGGAGCCGGTGCGGGAGGAACTCGTAACATTTCCGGGCACAATCAGCATGCCGTCTCGCTGGAGAATACTCTGGCCAAACTCCATGGTAAAGAGGCTGCCCTGGTTTTCAGCTCGTGCTTTGTAGCCAACGACGCTACCTTGGCCACTCTCGGCAGCAAGATGCCTGACTGCGTCATTTTGTCGGACTCGCTCAACCACGCATCGATGATCCAGGGTATCCGCCATTCTGGCGCGAAGAAAATGGTCTTTAAGCACAACGATTTGGTCGACCTCGAGACGAAGCTCGCTTCTCTTCCTCTGCATATTCCAAAGATTATTGCCTTCGAATCGGTGTACAGTATGTGTGGCTCTATTGCTCCGATCGAGGCGATTTGTGATTTGGCGGACAAGTACGGAGCCATTACTTTCCTAGACGAAGTTCACGCCGTGGGAATGTACGGACCGCACGGTGCTGGAGTTGCCGAGCATCTCGACTACGAGATCTATGCTTCGCAGGACACAGCAAACCCTCTCAGCACCAAAGGTACTGTCATGGACCGGATCAACATCATTACCGGTACTCTTGGTAAAGCGTACGGATGCGTCGGTGGTTACATTGCTGGCTCTGCCGCTTTAGTCGACACCATCCGCTCCCTCGCCCCTGGGTTTATTTTCACCACTTCCCTTCCTCCAGCAACCATGGCCGGTGCGGATACTGCAATTCGGTATCAGGCACGCCACCAGCAGGACCGTGTCCTGCAGCAGTTGCACACTCGGGCTGTTAAGCAATCATTCAAGGATCTAGATATCCCCGTCATACCTAACCCTTCTCACATCGTCCCTCTTCTCGTCGGCGATGCCGAGCTCGCCAAGCAGGCCTCAGACAAGCTCCTTGAAGAGCACGGCATCTACGTTCAAGCAATCAACTACCCCACCGTGCCACGCGGTGAAGAGCGCCTCCGGATCACCCCCACCCCTGGTCACACGCAAGAGCTTCGTGGCCACCTTGTCGAAGCAGTCAACACCGTCTGGAACGACCTCGGCATCAAGCGCGCAAGCGACTGGAAGGCAATGGGCGGATTCGTCGGTGTTGGCGTGGAAGCCGCCGAGCTCGAGAATCAACCCATATGGACCGACGCCCAGTTGAACATGCGACCTGATGAAACCCTCGAGGCTGCCGTTGAACGCGAGTTTCAGGCCGCGGTTCCTGGCACGAAGGCCGGGAGTGCAAACGCGAAGCCCATCGGCTCGATCGCGGCTAACCCTATCGGTGCCTCAATCCCAGTCGCTGCTGCTGCTTAAGTGGCCCTTATCGCTCTTTTGTTTGTGGGTTGTGGTGTATATATATACGCATATATAGCCCTCCCGGTCCGCTCATTAGCTAATGCGTGATCACGCTTTGTCGAACAATTTTGCCGATGTGATGGATGCTTCAGTATGACCGGCCCGTCATTTAAATTAGGTCTAATACAGAGTTGTCCATACACCCGAAGCTTCTCCTATTGTAGCACGTAGCGTCCATACATAATACGAACTTAAGTTGATTCTCAAGATTGACTAAAATTAAACGATCTCAGGCCAGTCGGATCCGCTCTTTATTGGTATTCGTAACAAATAAAAAAAAACATCTCTAAACGCCACATAGATGAGAAAGACTTCTTTTTGTTCTCCCTTACAAAATGTCAAACCCAGTCGCAACTGAACCCAACTACATTGTAGAACCACATCTATCTACCTCCTACTCCCCCCAGTCCGACTAACTTTGGGAAACTCGACGGGAATCCTCAGACGCGCAACCCTCCTCGTCGCAGCTTCGGCCTTCCCACCCCGAATACCGAATTTCGCAAATTCCGTCTCCCTTGGCTTATCAACCCGACATCCCAACTCCCTAAAATACTGCGTGATCTTCGCATTATCGAGCTGCAGATCATCACGTAGATCCGAAGGATCCGTCGCCAACTCGTTGGGCGCATTACCACCGTTAGGCGTGGGGATACCATCCTTAACAGGCTGAGGCGGAAGATGGAGCGTCAGCGCACAAATAGTAGTTTCAAGAAGTGTGATATCGTTCTTGGAAACGGTTGAGCCGCTGGGCGCAAATTTCCGACGGATGCCGTCGATAATCGGGTCTGGGATTGTAGATTGGGAAGAGGAGAGGTCGTCTGTGCTGTTGTCGGAAGAGGATTTCGAACCTCCAGAGAGGATGCGGCGGAGGTCGTCGCGACTCGGAAGGCGCTTGTTGCCGCGACCTTTGCCGGAGCGCAGAGCACGAGCCAGCTCGAGGAGGACGAGAACGAAGCGCAAGATTTGGAGGTGTGTCGTGTTCCCAGATTCGACAATGTCGTCGATTCGTGACGAAACGTAGCGTGATGTTGTGGCGACTGTGAGCCCCGCGGAGATCGTGTCCTGCCATTCCTTGATGGGCAGTTGGCGGAGGGTAGCTTTGCCATTGGGGATGAGTGCTTCGAGAGGGTATACTTCCGACGGATGTTTTGCATCGAGGTTCGCCTGGGGTAGGGGCTTTGCGGCTTGGACTTCGGCCTGGACAGCGGCAGATTTGGCAGCAATGTCGAGGGCGGACTCGGCGGGCATAGATTCCAGGAGGGCAGATTCTGCTGCTGTTGCGGCGCCGGAAGGGGCATTCGAAAGCTGCGCATTTTCGGCCATGGATTGGGTCGCCTTGCGGGATTTTTTGGTGCCGAATGTGTACGTAAGGTCTGTTCTTTGTTCGCGCATTGTCTTCTGCAAAGACATCACCAGTCAGTCGGCCACTGTCGCTACCATAACTTCTAAGTCGAATAGACATACCATCTCCTCGTCCTCGCTCTCCTCTTCTTCGTCCTCCTCAGCAGCCCGCCTGACTGCGCCGCGAAGGGTGATGCGTCTGATCTCAACAAACTCCCACGTTTTGCTCGCGGGGTCTACAACAGCAACGTAATGTTTCAATTGAGAATCCGCATCCTCATTCGCTTCACGGCCAACAAAGTCTAATTTCGGGTGTTCTGAGGACTGCAGCAGTAATTCTGTCGAGGCGATGCCATCGTTGCCCGCATGGTGGGAAGTACCATGGCTACGGGTTTTCAAGTACGGGTTCAGACGGATGTTGGGCAAGGACGTGACCCCGGGCGTGTTGACTATAGTAGAGTTGTTAGTAGTTGTTTCAATAAGTAATAAAGAAGAAACAAGGTGGTCGACGGCATACTCAGTACAGGAGCGAGCTCGCTGTCGTCGTGTATGAGACTGGCGGATAGTGGAGGCAAGCTTTGCAAATCAAGCGCCGGCTTCTTGTTAGGGCGTTCATGACGATCTGATGCGCGTTTGCGCTTCTTTTCGGCCTTGTCCGAGGCCATTGTAGGTATATAAGTAACGAGCTAGTTACGTGAAAAAAGAGCTGTTTCCGCAAAAAAAGTTGGAAGAAAAACTGAAGGCGGTGAATGTCAGGTGGAGAGACAAGATCCTACTACTTCGCATGAAGGACAATCGGTTACGATCCATCATTTAATTTGCATCAATTTAAGAAAATGGTCTACAGAATAATTTATATCTACCAGAAAAGAAGAAATGACTCGTTTGCGAACTTTTTGGTTTCGTATTGACGGCAATAAACTCTCGAGGACCTCTCCACGACTCCAAATCCCAGTGCACTAACGGATGCTAATGGTCTAAGATCCAGAGAAAATTGACCAGTCCCCATGATAAACTCAAGAACCAGTGATTTCCATGACAAGGTTAATCCATCACTCTTCCACTGATTCCTCCCAACCCCACTAAGCACGTTGACCCCTCAAGAGAATAACCATGTGACCTGAAGAACAATCGAAATCGTTGTATGAATCCGAGGGATTGGGTGGACATTCACATTCCTTAAGGGTCGGAAGAGAACGTCCCGTTGAACGGCAGATTCCGATGTCGAATAGCTAGATGTATAAAGCAGATGTATGTTCCAGACCACAGGCATTATTGAGGCGAACCACGAAACGAAATAACCGGGAAATCATCATCGTGACGTCGTCATATTGTCGTGTTCAGCGTTCAACCCCAAGCCTATCATGAGAAACTGAGATGGATGGCGCGAGTTGTTTATTTGCTGGGATCGTCATTAGAATCAATGCGTACCCATATTAGACTTGCGATAGGTATCTCACCTTCTAGCCCTCATCTTTCTTCTCTTACGCTTGAGACGGCGAACGCGCTTCTTTCTCCACTTGGCTCTCATCTTCGTAGATGGGCTATGTGGCAGTTAGTCAACTATTTGATGGGATAACGTAGCCATTGAGGCTAGCGGGAGGCTGGTACTCACACTTCTGCGAGGATGAAAGATGGGTGAAAGAAGGATGGATATGCGGGAGCGGGAGAGCTACTTAAGGTTGTGTGCGTCTAGAAACCCTATCACGTGTAGTGTCACGTGTAGATCACATCGTCTTTACCGAGCACAACATCAACAACAGAACAACATGACATCAAAATAATAGTGGATTCTTTCGTGTAATTTTATCTGTATCCCTTTTCCTCATTATTATATTTCGCCATTCGATAAGAGATTATCGTATTTGGATATATATTCTTTGTGGGTATATAGCTCCAGCCCTAGCCCTAGTATGAGCTGTGAAGGGTTTCGTCCAGAGTCATAACGGCGTAAGAAAGACCCTCTACAGCTTAGTACGCATAACGGAACTTCGTCGCCTGATCTCCCAGGACCATCTCATCCTCCTCCAGGTAACTAGGGTCACCACTCGCTAGGATTCGGTCCTTCTTCTTGTTTTGATGCCACACTGCCGCGAAGTAGACGCAACAGCAGGCGCAAGAAAACGCAAGAAAGGATATACCAATACTGAAGCCGGTGTAATAGTTATTCGTCCTGTCCTTCGCAAGGAACGAATACGTCGCGATGATACCGCCAACTTTAACGCATGTTAGTGGCCCTCATACGTGCAGCAAGGGGCTGGGAATACTCACTGTTGCCGAACCCGACCTGCCATGCAGTTCCAACACTGCGCCGCCGATGACCGCCTAGGTTCATAGCATACCAACAGACAACCACAGGCATCGCGCTGTAGCATCCCGCTGTGACCAAAAATAGCGCACCGTATTGGACATCGCGATTATCATGCACGTTCATGAGGATACCCAATCCAGCCATGGAAATCAGCATCGGAATTATAGTGAATGCGAAACGATGTCGGAATTTATCAGAAAGGTATGCGATGCACATGGAGAATCCAAATGCGCCCGCCCAAGGTGGAATCGAGTATAGCTGCGTTTGAATTTCTTGAAGCTAGTTAGTGAGGCGGCTGCAAAGAACGAAAGATGCAACTCACGTCCATATCCGTAGGATTGGATAATGGTTGGCGCAAAATAAGCATAGCCTGAGATATGTCAGCCGCCGAGACCTTTTCAGAATCGAGCCAGAAAGCAAGAACTAACCATAAGCTGTGACAATCTGTCCAAAATACATCAAGCCACCAATGAAGATCTTGTCTAAAATGAGATCAGAATACAGGGATGGCGCATCCTCGCAGGTAAAAGTGCGACTCACAGTCTTTGAAAACGTCCACAACCTCGCGCCAGCCCATATGGGTATCTTCTCCAGCCTCTCCAGAATCCTGAGCCAGCTTTGCGCGCATGTACACACGCTCTTCCTCAGTGAGCCACTTAGCCTCCTCGGGAAAATCGGGGAGGAAGAAGAATAAGATGATGGCAACCACGGCAGTAAGCACACCCTCAATAAGGAAAACCCATCGCCATCCAGCCAAATTGCGGACGCCGTGCATTTTACCAAGACCACTGGCGAGGACGCCGCCGAACGCACCGGCCAACGAAGTAGAGCTGAAGAAGAAACTAAATCGCTTCTGGGCCTCGCTGCGCTTGTACCACATTCCTAGCAGGTAGAAACCTAGGGACTGTTACACATTGTTCGAGTTGGACATCAGGGGGAAAATTACTCACATCCAGGAAACATGCCTGTTTCAGACATGCCTACAATTTGCGATTAGCCGCGGAGATATCCATCCAGGGTAAATGCACCTACCAAGAAACCAACGAGTGGTCATCAGCCCGCCCCAGTTTGTGACCAACCCCTGGCAGATCGTAACAACACCGAATGTGAACATGCACAATGAAACTACAACCATTAGTGACACAAACCACTCAAGGAGCGACGCTCCGGCACATACGCCAAACATGAGGCCTCAATTTCTTGAGTAGAATGTTGGACGGAATTTCGAAGAGAACGTAGGGGACGAAGAAAATGGTCAGCGCCGTGTTATATTTTGTTCCTTCGGCGATGTTCAAGTCGTCCTTCAGGCCTAGAGCTGCCGCATTACTGATATTCACTCTATAAAGAATATGCCGTTAATGCTTTTTCCGAGAAGACGCGATGGTTGGCGCTGGGAGCTTGTACCGGTCCAAGAAAGCAAGCAGGTACATGATGCACAGGCAGGGAACAACGTGCCAATCAACCTTAGCCATCAACTTGCGTTCCGTGGTCGCCGTGAGCAGCGGAAGCTCGCCAGGTTGCGGCGTTTCCAAGCCCATCTGCACTTCGTCAGCCTTCTCGCGCGACGGGCTGCGGCTGTTTTTGCTGGCTTCAGTTTCGCGATCTGTATATTAGCACCTCGATGTTTCCATCGTGATTCAGAGCACACTCACCTAAGACTCCCATGGCTTATGCGAGGCGACTTAAGTCCTGTCACTGCAGCAATGTGAATTGAAACCAACAGATCAATGAGTCAAGAGCAAAAACGCTTCTTATGAGAGAAATTCCGCGTAATACAGAATCACGGGACAAATTTGGAGAAAGGGAGGCCGGTTTCGGCTAATGGCCGAGCTCGGAGACGAGCCTTAGCGAGGGAGAAAGGGGAAGATAAGATCACAGCACGCAGGACAGCTGGAAAAGAGGCGAAGAGGGAAAAGGGGAGAACGGGAAGACGCATTCTTATAATGAAATAAGCATCGGTAAGAAGCCAAAAATTCCGGCGCTGAGATGAGCAAACATCTAGAGATCACGATGCTGCGCATCAGAAGCGGGCAGGGATCTCCTATCGGACAAGCGAGGCGCGAGAGCGATCCAGCTGGAAGGGAACCCACACCGCATCAGAGAGATTGTGTTAGGCTGACAATTGTGTGTGACATTACGACTTCGAATGTCAGCTCGCAAGCAACCCTGGCGCTTCGATGCAACTCAATTGCAGCCAGGTCCAGGCTAAATCCAGGCTGGATCCCCAGGAATTGGCAGGCCTTAAACTCCCGGACCCTCCTCCAAATCCGCAGTGGCTGAGGAGCCAAGTCAATCCACCCTGACTCACCCCGTCGGTTCTCGGCTTCCCCGCAAGATCTCGCGGGTATTATGTAACAGGCTTACAACTCCTGTGCCCTACAGGAGTTCTAGTCGGATAGATAACACCATGCTCCATACAAAGAGTGTCATCGCTATTTGATACGCTGTAATTCCCGCTCCTAGCGTAGACTAAAGCCAGCTTCACATGACCATGTATAAGTGGAATCGCTGTAATCCGAATGGCCATAAAAGATCATACGTCCTCCAAAGGTACGTGTCATTCAAATACAAATAATAGTATTACAGTCCCCACCTCTTTGCTTCCTATAAGACCAGACTGTAGATAGGATCAAGATCACTTGCCGTCAACGAGGATGTCTATTCAGGACTGGACGCGCCTCATTAGTCTACGCAGTCGACCCACCACTTGGTTGTTCTACCACGGCTCTCCCCCATGCCCTTTCCAGGTCGTTATCGTCGGCATCCTCGGCCCCTGGTCTACCCTCAACAATGCCGCCTTGATGGGATCCGTCATCCTGACCAACCATCACAGGGGATGAGGCAGCAGAATCTGGTACCGCGGCCGCCGCGTTAGACGTGTTGGTTCTCGCCCCAGCGCCCAGAAGCTCGGAATCAAAGTTCGAGCTGTATACCACCGCCGCGAAAGCTTCGAGCTCTCGCACACCGTGATCCATCGCATTTACATAAATGTTCGGAGGAGATGTCCCGTTGCCGATGGCATGCGCTTGCCGAGCAAGCACGGCAAGTACGTTTGCTAACTTCGTCTTGAGTTCCGAATTCTCCTTGATCGGGATTACTGTGGCAACAGACGTGAAGGATTGAGGGGCTGTCACGGGTCCGGTGGATTTGAATGCGTCAGTCTTGCATTGTTGTATCAATGTCTCGAAACACTCATTGTTGAGGAGCATCTGAACGCGAGTGAATGTTGGGGAGTCGATCAGATCAGCGGTCTCGTCGAGAAGATGGCGCAATGTCGCTGCTGTTTGGGGGGTTGAGGGTTCTGTGACCCCGAGGACGCCAGACTCCTCCAGCAAGTGATCCTCATCTTCTCTCGGCGGAAGCAAGTAGGGCAGCCACTTTCGATGTCTTTAAATACTGTCAGCAAAACGTCTCCTTTCGCTCAGGTGATAGGGTCTTAAAGGTGACGCACTTCCTCTCTTCCTCCGTAGCACCTTCGATCTTTTTCCGCACCTGAAGGGTCAATTTCGATAGTTTGTCAAAGGAAATATCATCTCTTGGGTTAAGTGGGCCAAACACCTCCACTACCGCGGCCTTAACCTCCTCCATTAATTGCTTCCAACCACGATGAAGCAGCCACCAGCTAAAGGCAAGATACCGTCGGTTGGTCTCGAAGTCGTTCCCCAGCGTTTGCGTCAAATCATCGTCATGATCCTCTAAAGTGATTCTCGAGGAGTCTGCAGGTGTGGCTAAAGAGATCACGCTCGAGAGGTAATTCCGACGGCCGAGGAGGTTTAGTTGGACGCGCGTGAAGATTGTCAATAGGGATAGAGTGTATATCAGGGTAAACGCCCGAGTGATGGCTAAACAAAGTCAGTATCGCAAGATATCCATTGACTGCCGCTGTGTCTCTGAGGCAAGAATGGCATCATAACCATCACTGGTGCCGCACAGAGAGGGGTGAAGAACGTACAGGTAATCTTAACCTCGTTCCAAAGCTGTGTCTTATTCCGCTTCGGCTGGGACGCATCCTCATCAACTGCCGGGTCCCCGAGTTGGCTTGTCCGCAGAAACGATTCACTCGATACGCTTTTTCGGTCATCCTCTAGTAGGCTGGGTGCCACAGAGCTCATATCCGACCCTGTCGCCGTCCCTTCCCCGGCATTGAGACGAGCCAGCCGCTCAGCGCGTTTCTTCTGCAACTCCTTTGTCAATTCCTCCACGGGCAGAGCCTCCAATATATCTTCTGCCGCAGTCGGCAATAACGCCAGCACTGTGTATGTGCAATCAGTCTGGTTCTGTTCAAATCGTCGCCGTAAGCTGCATGGTAAGACAAGTAGAGTCAGCTTGCATTCTTTGAGCACGCGACTAGACAGAGATAAAAGACAATCTACGCACTTCTCACGGGCAATACGATCACTGCTCATCCGTTCTCGTGCTTCTGATATCTTGCCTAGTACATATTGACCTGCGAGGTATCCCACACCGATGACGCCTGTGCCGATTGCGAGGGTCTTGCGATTGCGCCTGAACCAGCGCCTCGTAGCACTGATCATGGTGGAGCGAAGAGGGGAATCGGTGTTAGCTTCAGGCAAGGATCCGATCAATGCAGTTCATCATATAACTCGGTCAGGAATTAAAACTGAGCAAGAGTGAGACGGTAAAGAAGATAGAGCAAGAAGGGCGGACGTGACAAGTCATTGATGGCGATCACAGCAACCGAGAAGGACGGTCGGAGAATGGCCAGTTTCAGCGGCCTCGGCTAAACTGACTGCCTTATGATAACGGGATGTGGACGTGGACGAGTGTTCTAAAATCAGTCTTGGACCTGACGTGGAGATAAACACCTCTTTTCCAAAACCTACTAGCTTCCTGACTCTATCATGACCTTGCCTACTTGTGCCCTTGTATACAGCCCTCCGATTCGGAGTTTCAGAGTCGTCTATCAGGATGCCGAGGTCACGGGACCCGCTCCTTGTAAATTTCAACTCATTATACCCAGTGATTACAGAGCATAGAGGGGGGCACTGTCATTTTCATCAGTATCGGTTCCAGACTCTCTGGTTCTCCCCAGAGTTGGACATGGCAGCTGATTCCCTGCCATGGACAAGACCCCTTCACTACTACTACTCTATACGATACCACCATGCATCCTCACTACCTAGACTTATCCATATGATCTTACATCAGACTCAACCTCCTAGTACACTGCCGCCTTCACGAACCTCCAAACCAGCTTCCCCGTTGCCTCCAGCACCCGGACCCGGCTTATCTGCCCCCACGTAGCGGGACCAGCTCTCTGGCCAGCACTCCGTCATACTCAGAACTGGGTCGTCACTAGTTACCAACACCACCTCACCCTCTCTCATTCTTTCCCTTCAGCCTAAATATCAAAGACTCAGGCAGTCAAACTGCCTCAGTCTCTCACATATTTCTCCTTAGGTCTACCTCGTCGCTCCCCTCGCTCCCCTCTGTCCTCCCTGCCCACCCGCTCAGTTAGAATGGAGCCCCGCAAAACCCCTCCGGAATACTTCCTAGAGATCTTCGCAGACACGACTACAGTCAGAGACGTGTTAAAAGGTCGGCGATGTCGCACTTGACAGAAGTCATGCTATGTTAAAAGTTACGATCTTCTTTCTGACTGAGTTTCTTCGTTTTAGGCGTCCTCAACCTAATCTTTTTCCATCGATACTTCCCATCAATCCGCCCAACTACATTTGACGTCCTCGATTTTACACTCCCAGCCATCAACGATGTAGATTTAGAC
The DNA here is from genome assembly GCF_047715535.1 of Aspergillus foveolatus. Classification (NCBI taxonomy): domain Eukaryota; kingdom Fungi; phylum Ascomycota; class Eurotiomycetes; order Eurotiales; family Aspergillaceae; genus Aspergillus; species Aspergillus foveolatus. Next base: position 141,756 of record NW_027396087.1, on the reverse strand, counting down.
ACCCTGATTGACTCGCGTATCAGCGCCCTAGTTCGGCAGCACTCCTCATCGGCCGCCGGTGCGCACGATTCAAACGGCGTGCGCGGGCGCATTGCCGTCGAATTCTACGAAAAGAAGCGCAGGCGCTCGAATATGTGGTTCCCAGGGTTAGCAGGAAAGGGAGAGGACGAAGTTTGCTGGGAGGTATGGAATTTAGATGTAACAGTTGCTACTCCACGGACGGAATCTGGTATGTCGAACGGATCAAGAAAGACGAATCACCTGGCTAATCCATTCGCGAAACTAGAACGCGCAAAGGTCCGTAAAGCAATGGAGAACATGCTGCAAAAGGCTGCGCTCAAGATCCTAGCCGTCGTCAACCGCGATAAAGATCATATCCCCCCCATCACCACGACGGAATCGAATCCGTTTCCTTATCGCATCATTCTGAACCCACGTACCGATGGATGGCAGAACCGGTTCGGCTTATATTGAGTATTATGGGTTTATGAAAAACTTGCCACAAGAGGACTTTTTGCTGGGCTACGATACCCAGTTCCACTTAGGAATATCATAATAATCAGGTTCTCCGGGTTCTGGGAGTCCCGTCTGCAGCCGACACACACAGCTTGCAGCAGTATTGAACTCAGTGAACATTACGTCGGCCATTGCTTTTATTTATAGACATCGTCGTTCATACGTCGCGCAAGAATAAAGAACAACCACGATGGCTCACAAGGGAAACATTGCTCGAGTTTACCCAAGAGGATAAATATATCAAAGTACCTATCGCTCCTATTGAACGAGATAAGCTCCCGGCCCCAATCACCAACAATCGCAGACGTCTCTACAACGGAAAACCCATGCCAAAAAGGATAAAAAGAATAACGGACACGGCCCGTTTTCCGGCTGTACAACCTCACAGCCGCCATCGCCATACAAGCTCCTTTCCACGTTAACCAGCGACAATTTCGAATCCCGTCGTTGCCCAATTTCGTTCTTCTCACCAAATGCGCAAACAATAGACCTGATCTGCAGCTTCGTTCGTTCGACCACAGATATCAACTTTGCAGTCAGTCTAATTACTGCGACTTGGTAGCGGCATCGGCCTGGGCCCTGAGGTTGGCCGAGGTGGAACCACCGGTGAAGTAGCGGCCAACAAGGGGCTGCAGGAAAGATTTGAAGACGATTTGAGCGCCACTGAGGCTAAAGTATTAGCTTGGTATTCTCCAATGCATATTGCGTGTTCAGCTTACTTGGTCTGAGGAAGGGCGAGCCAGAGGACAAGTGCAAACTTGAAGATGTAGTAGAAGGCTGTGGAATTAAGTTAGCACAAATCCAACATCGAACGCCAACTGCTGGCAAAGGATACTCACGGAACCAGTAAGGGGCACTGATTGCGCTCTCAACGACAGTAAAGAAAGCGTAAACAACCCAGTACTAGAAAATTTAAAATCAGCCACTGTCAAAAGCGAATGCAATCACGTGCTCCTGACGCCCTCGGCGCTTGCATGGAGGAAGAAATCACGAGAACGTACAGTCAACCACTAGATCACAAGACACGTCAGTATAGGCAGGGTTCAAAAAGCTGACCGGTTCAACTCACCTGAGTGTCATCAGCCTTTCCAGCAGAGAAGAGGGCGTCAAGGGAGTAGTAGGTGGGGAGAATGAAGCCAGCAAGGTTGACGAGCAATTGACCGGCAATGTTAAAGAAGACCAGGAAGGTGTAGATACCGCCCAAACCAAGGACAACGTAGACCTTGGGGACAGAGGTCTGGCGCTCAAGGTTGTTAAGGACAGGGTACTTGGAGAGCTGTATACCGAAATCGACTCGTTAGCTTTGGTGCTTATTAGGAGCTGAAAAAGAAAACTAGCTGCTTTTAAGAATGTGCGGCAGGAAGACAGCCCCAACCAGCGCGGAGGTACGGGTTCAGAAGTGATGAAAGAGCTTCTTAAAGGAGCTATTTTGGTCTTGTCGAGTACCGCACACACCCAGGCCAGCGCCCGAAACGCACAAACAACTCACCTCCTTGTCGAGCTGGGCGATGGAGTGCTGAGCACGGTCCTGGAAGCTAGCCATTTTTTCTAGAGATGTTATACGGCTGTTGATGGTTTGCGATAGAAGGTAGCCGAGGGTTGACGGAAGAATTACTCTAGGGACAGCGAGAAAGAGGGTGATGTGGAGGTTGTTATCTCGAAATCAGCGAGAGGTGAGAGATGAGGAGCGGGTCCGGCGAATGACGGTGTGCCTCGGTCACGTGATAATATGACGTCTTGCGGGCTGAAGGTCGTGTGTTCTCGACCGCGAAAATGCAAGTGGACTCGAATCAAGGCTGGTTGACTATGACGAATGATTCCTACAGCTGGCTGATCATTTAGGAGTTACTAGAATATACTCTATATCTCTCGAAGAAAATACCAATTGATCATGTCTGGACTATCAAACGTTTAAAGCCGAGAGACCAACTCGTGATCGACACAAGTCCTGGAATAAGAACTCTTGGATCTAAGAGTAGAAATCGCCAATGGGAAGCAATAGCGTAAAAGACAGGTAAAGAAAAGAAAGACGGGAGCCACTAAATAAACATATGGTGAAAAACACTTTCCTCTCGTCCATAGAAGAGAATAGAATAGGACAGCGCCGTCAGCCTGCATAGCTCATCTGCCGCCCAGTCACAAACGCCGGCCGCCACGGAAACCAGTGGAATAGTACATGCTTTATCAACAGTAAAAACAGTGAGAGAAACATAAATGTGCAAACTCTGCAGAATCTTTGAGCAAGAGTACATGTATCAAGAACGGTCCTATTCGACATCACTGAAGGTCGTTTACAGTGCCAGGCATGGCGCCCCCAGCGTTGAACGTCAGTTTCAATTTCGGTTGCCCTGGCGTTGCAGCAGCGCTGGGGGTGTCATCTCCGGCAACAGACACTGGGTTATCATTTGAGTTTGCCGGGCCGTCAAAGTCGGCGAACTGTGGGTGAGCTTCGACTTCCTTGCTCAGCTCGGCAAGACATCGTGCCTGTGGTAACATAAGTAAAGGTCAAATAAAAAGTGTCCTAGTAGGAGTAGCTTACCTCAATGTCGTTAGCGTCCTGGAACAGGATGCTACCATCTTCGTTGTACGTTCGGGCGTTCTGGCAAAGGAGACCGATATCATTCCGGAAGTCTCTCAGACTCTGATATTCTTCGCGGTTGATCTTCTTCTTGATCATGTCCATAGCGATTGGCGTCTGGATGATCATGTAATAGTCAGGATACTGCGACTTTGGTGGTGGTTTCATGAATGGCTCGATGATGGAACGTGTGACAGGTCCATCCTCGCTATCGGAGGAGTCGGCCGGTAACTCCTGCTCCATGTCCATTAACGCTTGGTAGACATTGTTGAGGATCTGTTGTAAAGCGGCCCGGTCATCTGGACTCAACGTTTCGACAGGCTTGGCTTGTCTGCCCCTCTTGCGCTTTGGCTGAGGTGTCTCCTCAGCTAGCTCCTCTGCTTTACGCTTTGGAGCCGGTCCTCTGCGACCACGCTTCTTGGGCTGGGGTGTTTCAGAAGTCTCTCGTGATGGCTCGGGCGACGACTCGTCGCCTTGCGCCTTACGACCACGCTTCTCCTTGTTGGAACGACGCTTCTCAACCCTCGCCTCTTTCCGTGCAATCGCGTCCTCGATGGTGTCGTCATCGGCGTCCACCGCCATAAGCCATTGCTCTTCTGTGAGGCCGTCGTCGTAGCGAGTAACCTTACGCTCACGAGCACCGCGACCAGAAAGCTCTATCTCAGCCGCTTCTTCCGCGACGGGGTTCTCTTCAGTCATGTAGATCTCCGGGAGTTCACTCTCGCCCATCAGACGGGGCAGCTTGTGGCCAGGGCCGTATGGACACGTCTTCTGCCGTTCCCTATCCATGCGCTGGAAAACCGCCAGTTCCTCGTCTGACCGAGCCATTATGTCGTTCAAGTCATCATCGTCCATCTCATCCTGGTCTCCGGCTTGATCTGTACCCTCAGCAGTCTCGAGCAGAGTACGCAAGAGTGCATCTCGTTCTTCGTTGGTAGACTTGTTATCGAATTTTCCCGCTTGAATGACCTTGCCATCCATGTCGAGCTTAAATTGAGCTCGCTCTAAGATCTTCTCTTCGACAGAATTAGAGGTGATGAGTCGCAAGATTCTGACCTCGTTTTTCTGACCGATACGGTGCGCACGATCTTGGGCTTGGAGATCCTGATGAGGATTCCAGTCGGAGTCGAAAATGATGACAGTATCAGCGGTTTGCAGGTTTAAGCCGAGACCACCAGCACGCGTTGAGAGCAAGAAACAGAAATACTCAGAGTCTGGGGCATTGAAGAGCTTCAGCAAGTCTGATCGGTCATCGGATTTTGTAGAACCGTCAAGCCGCAAGTACTTCATCCCACGAAGACGAAGGAAATCCTCCATGATGTTCATGATCTGAGTCATTTGGAAAAACATCAAAACACGGTGGCCAGTTGCCTTGAACTTTGGAAGAATTCTATCGAGCAATTCAAACTTTCCAGCGGTACGCCAGATCAAATCATTTGTGCCTCGCCCAGGGTTTACTTGATCTTCCACCTGCTCAAACACAAAGGGATGGTTGCAGAGCTTCCTTAATTGCATCAGCATGTTACTGAGGCCACGCATACCAACTTTGCCTCCCTTGCCATCACTAACAACCATCTTGTTGTGTGTAGCAAGTTGCTTGTTGAGTTTTGCTTGTAAGGCGGAGAAGCGGCATTTGATGACTCTCTCCTGCTTGTCAGGCAGGTCTTTTTCGACATCCTTCTTCAGACGTCGGAGCAAGAATGGCCGAAGGACCTTGTGTAGACGACGAATGACAAGGAGCTGTTCTTCTTCGGTCAAATCCATGCGGTCTTGACCACCAGTATTAGCAAATGGCGTGTTGAACCATTCGTCAAACGACTTCACTGATTTGAAGATATTTGGCAAGACGAAATTCAAGAGCGCCCACAGTTCGGGAAGATTGTTTTGTAATGGGGTACCTGTCAAAATCAATCGGTAACGGCTGGTGTAGTACTGCGAAAGAGTGCTACTAAGCTTAGACTGCGTGTTCTTCATGCGATGACCCTCGTCAACGATCATATGTGTCCACTTTATCTTGCTCAGAATAGGGCGGTCCTTGATGATGTATTCGTAAGTCGTTAATAGGACCTGAAAATTTCCCCAGCGAATATTTTGCTGCTGTTGTTTACGAGCATTTGGCGGGCCTTTGTAGACAATTCTCGACACGGACGGCGCCCATTTTTCAAATTCAAGGTTCCAGTTCGTCAGAGTGCTCAGAGGGACAATGACCAAAAACGGGCCATTGTTCCTCTTTCTCTCAATAATGTGCGTGATTAAGCTAATGGTCTGGATCGTCTTTCCAAGACCCATTTCGTCGGCCAGAATGCCGTTAAGATTGTTGTTGTAAAGCGAAATCATCCATTGCAGACCCTTCATCTGATACTCTTTCAAGGTACCACCAACAAGAATAGAAGGTTGTTCGGTTATCTCTTCTTTAATACGGTGAGCAACTGCGTAGTAGTCGATCTTTCGTCGGCCTTCGCCTTCCTCGTCGCTGCCGGATGCGATGTCTTCGTCATCGTCATCATCGAAATCGTGATCCTCACCATATCGTTCAGCTTGATTACGCTGTTGTTGTCTGACAGACGCGGCAAGCTGTTTGAGGAAGCCGTCAGTCTGGTTAAGAAGATGAGAAATCCGAGAATCTTTGGCTTGTCCGAGAAGCTTCAGGTAGGTCTCTTCATCGTTGGCCTTCAAAGCCTGAAGACGTTGCTTAGCAGTTCGTTCAACGCGCCTTTGCTCTTCACGTTCCATGTGCTGGTGGTGCTGAAGCATCATACGACCAAGTTTTCCAGCGCGCTGGCGTTGCTGGCTTGCCGTTTCCCGAAGTTCCGCACCGTGATTGACTATCGCTTGGAGATGGACATCCTGCTTCCTCTTTTCCCTTGATTCGCGGGCATCACGTTGCTGCTTCTCAAGTTTCTCAGTGATCCGGGCTTCGCGCAGCGATTGCTTCTTCATACGCCGATGAGTAGCACGATTGGCGGTCATGCCAAGATTGTCATAATGAAACATCTCATGCTGGATTTGTTTGCGGAGGAGCCTCTGTTTAGGCAGAAGATTGAGCATTCTGTACTCGATCAGAGCCTTCAGCTTCAGAGAGTCGTCGCCAGTAGCGACATCACTTTGGCCTGAGTTCCATGCAGCAATGTTTGCAGGAAGTGCAGCAAGTTCAGCTTTCCGCGCATTGATTCGGTTGTAGAGTGCAACTTCTCGCTCCTCGCGCACCTGTTCCAGATCAATACCCGGCGGCATCAGAGCTGGTATGCGCATGCGATGAGCCCTAGATGCGTGGTCCGTGAAGCTGACCGTTTTAGGAATTAGGTCGTACGGGGACTGGAAATGCTCATAAAACTCTTTAGCGTTCGACACATCAGCAGTTGCCGCAGCTTGATCTGGCTTCCCCTGAGAAGCATTTTCCAGTACACTCTCAGCCACAGCAACATTATCTGACGGCGCGGGTGTGGTGACTTTCTTGGACATGAAAAGCTGTTGCTGAACGCGCGGCGGTATTTGGAGATTCTTCGTCAACATTTTGAAAGCCATTATTTGGTTGCGAAGTGTCTGCAACTGATCCGCAGAAAAACTGCCGCTCGCAGCCGGTGCGCCTTTTTGAGGGTTCTGTTGGCCGAGGGCTGACGCGGAGCCCACATCTTGAACAGCGTTATTGGATGTAGCGCTCGAAATGGCTCGGTCTATACAGCAGAAATGGTAAGCATAAGCTATAAGGGAAAGACAAGTATGTGAAATTCTTACTGTTTACTCCATTCGGCGCCACGGCCTCTTGGGCAGAAGAACCATTTTGTTGCTGTTGGCGCTGAGCCTGGAGTTGCTGCTGCTGTGCTAATTGTCGCTGCTTCTGAAAAGCTTGTTGTCGCTGAACAGCAGAGAGGAGATTGTGGGCCTTTAGATACTCAGGGTCATCTTGACGAACACCTTGTTCCTGCATCTGCTTGAATTTCTGTGATGGAATTAGAACAGAGCGACAGAACAGGACTGAGGAGCTTTTAGGTTAAGCAAAAAAAGAGGGGCTAAGTTCAATTGGTAAGGGGGACAAATGCATGAGGTAGACCATGAGCATATAAGAAAACAGGAACACTATACCTGAAGGGTTTCTTGTATGTGCTGCGGCGTCAAATTTGCCGGCAGGCTCATGTTTGCCGGGGCCACATTATTTGGAGGTGTCTGGAGGGACGTCATGATCGAGCGCGTTTATTGTCTATTCATAAATATAAGAGAACACGTCGGGGCCGGGTTTTATGCGACAGCTTCAAGTCAGGGAGAAAGCGAAACACGTGGAAAAGGAAATTCGTAAGGGTAATTGACAATTCGCGATGGTAAGGCGACAAGACGCGCAAAATCACGAAAGTCTAAAGCCCTAGATGTGTCTTGTCGATGGATGCGACAAGTAGCGACCTGTATCAGGACCTTGGCGATAGGATTCGTGATGTTTAAACTGGTCGGAGGGCACAGGGCGGTAGGCGATCAAAAGGAGAATCAGCAAGAAGGGGAGGGGGGGAGGTAAAAGCGATGTTGGGGTGGGGATAAAGGCCCCAAAAGGAGGGTGGATGTTGAAGAAAGCGCGTGGAAAGCCTATCTTGATGGAATGGCGATGGAGGGACGGGGCTATCGCGACTTTCCGTGCTGGTCGGCGGTGCTCACCCAGGGCCTGTTGGGGGAGAGGAGTTGGAAGAAGTTTGCCGTCCTTGCCGTCACGTGCACGGGCGCGTGCTGACTCAGTTGGTTAACCGCTTCCGGAATAGTGGGAAGTGGCCATTAGCTAGGGCGTTGCCGGGATGAGCCGCTCACTCCGAATCGTGGATCTACAGTATTGAACTCTTGGGCCATACTGCGTGCGTAGTGCCTACATTTCGCATAATTTAGTTCATCCGACAGGAAATGAACGACAGCACTGAATTAGGCAGCAATTAACAATAATATGTAATATCAAAACACAAGCAACCTCCTCGGTAGCCCGCAATGATCCGCCTTCAATAGCTCGCCCGCGAGGTGATTGCGGAGAAAAGACAGCCACAACGCAGTTCAACTGTACAAGCCCTATCCGTGTCCTACATAAATCCCAGTTCCCCGTACTCCCTAGATAGTTTTCCGCTAGTAGATTCCTCATACCTGGGCTGCACTGAGCACGGGGCGCTTCATTGGAGGTGGAGGTGCAGGCTTCTTTGCGCGCGAGGGTGGTGGTGGCGGAGGGGCTTTCTTGTGCGCGAATCCGTTCAGGGTGCTGGAGCTAGTTCTTCTCGAAACGGTGCTGCCAAATGGCGTTTGGCGGGATTCTGTCCAGCCGTTGTCTGAACGATCAGACACACTCCCACTGTGATATCCAGCGTCCTCCGTTGGTTCCGGTATCACCCTGCTAATCGGACGAGCCTGTACGCTGTTCCTCCTCGTAATGAAGTTCTCGCTATTCGTTCGCGTCGCAATTTGGGCGGCAACCGGATGCTCATGGACCTGTCGCAATGGTGAAGCGCCCTCAAATGTCGAGGTGCGGTTCAGGACAGGTCGATGAGGCGAAGTCTCTTGCGTGTAAGCTTTTCTGATAGGCGACTCGGCAAAACTGTGCGTGTTGGATTTAATGACCGGTCGTGCCTCAACACCATTGCTATGTTCTTCGTGCAGGGGTTCAAAGCGGTCATGGTACGAATGGGCCGTGTTTGATCGAGAACGAGTTCCGTGGTGACCAGTTGATGGCTGACTTGCATTTTGCCTAGCCCTATTAGTCCGAGAAAACCCCTCAACGCAATTGTGCACAGGTGAAACTCACTCAGCGGGCCACTCGTTCTTTAATCGGAGAAGCACTTCCCGGCATTGCTCGTGATAATTCAATTGAGCATTCAAGAAGGCCTGCAGATCCATAACATTCTCTGGCTCGGAATTTTTGATGTCAAGCATCCGACGATACACATCATCGTTAGCTTCTTCATATTTGACCTTTTGTGTCCGCAGCTCTTCCTCCACACGGAAATCCTCCCTCTTTGCTTTCTGCATCTTTGACAGAGAAGTATCGTACGCCAGACGTCGAGTGTCCAGCTTCTTGCGGGATGTCTAGAATTGGTTAGACAAGATAAAGGCCTAAATTGAAACAGAAGGATCGTCATACTTGGTAATCTTTCAACTGAGTAAGAGACCGCTCCAATGACTCCAGCCACCCCGAGGTCGCCTGGGCGATGTAAGACTCTTGAATCCGAGCAAGACGCTCCTCTGCCCTTCCGAACACTGGAACAAACATAGTCAGACTTCCGGATTGATTTGGACTCGCACAAACATTGCAACTTACTGGTAAGACATCGTCCATATTCAGAGTTCACATCATAGTCCTCTCCGTGGGTAATCATGTTACCACCCAGGTGTGCAATTGGCAATGTTTTCTCCTTGTCGTCGCCTTCACTGCGCTTGGAAATAGACTTGACATAGGCGGTCATGGACTTGTGGATACGGTCGATACCTTCAAAACACGCGGAATTTCAGCATACGGCAAACAAGCCAAATCGGTCCACAATTCGCTTACCTTCATGGCGCACGCTCATTTCCGTTTCCAAGGCTTTAAAGTCATCAGAGACATTGGTCTTGACCTCGCCGCCCATTCTCTCCCCAGCCCACTGTTTGAAGCGGTCGAATCTTTTGTTGACGTTCATTTTGGTTGCTTGTATTGATGGATCTTTGACTCGCAGCTGAGAAGTTGTAACGAAGGGTAACTTGCCCGGGAGTGAACGGGCGTGCTCATGTATAGATAGCTAAATGCAGTGATAAACGAAGGAAGTATCAAGTCTTGGCTGAATGAATTGGCGAAGACCGATGATAAAGTCAAGAAGACAGATGGTGCGGCAGCACAAAAAGTAAATACCTGAAGAGTGTCGTTAGACGCAAAAGGAAGGAAAGAGAGGAAGAGGCGATTCTGCAACAGACACCAAGGGGGGGGGGGGGGGGGGGGGGGGGGGGGGGGGGGGGGGGGGGGGGGGGGGGGGGGGGGGGGGGGGGGGGGGGAATGCACTGACAATTAATGAAAAGTTCCACCCCGGCTACGGAGTAATATCGTACACTACTGTACTACTCTGTATTATCGCCTTTCATCATTTCTGTTATGGCACATAATGTTACGCTGTTTTAACCACTAGACGGAGAAATTCAATTACCATTGCAACCACAAATATGCCTAAAGCGCTTGGGCAACGGTTGAGGAATGACAGAGAGCAACAGCATGCCATTCGCAATCGTCCAGTAGTCGCCGGAAGCGCCACTGCATCCCAATTCCTTCGATTCCTCCGATTCCTGCTCCAAGCCCAATGACACCATGGGCGAGCGGCATCAGAGTTGGTTGAGACCCCTGGTCAGGCCTGAACGATAAGCAGATTCGAGGTGGTGCGGAGGCTGGACCATCCATGTCGACACAAATTGGCTTTTTGGCTGCGGGGCTCACAGCCACCGGTTGACGGATGATAGCGGGTGCCTGAAATTGAGTGGGTTGGCCGATTGAAACATGCGACGGCTGGGCAAATCGATCGTCCGCGCATCCTCACGGCTCGAACTCTGTATCACCGTCTGGGCACAAAGACGACACGCGTTTCCAACTTGTGGGCCGGTGGGCCATCCAGGACCGAGTCGTTTGCCACGATCTATTTACAGCACAAATCACAGTCGAGCCTGTCCAGACTCGACGCCGTCTTGATGAGGTGACAACGTAGCGATGATCATCCCTTTATGATAGACTGCCGCTGTGGCTGTATGCTGCACGGATCGCCTTTATTTTGCATGCCATTATTGTGCCACTGTCTCTTGACGGTCCTGTTTCAGGTCAGTCTGAGTTTGACGAACTGGCTACCGGCCACCCTTCAGCTAGGTCGGTTTCGTTTTCGTATTTCGATATTCAGCAAAGTGGCAAGCTGTAGTGAGTCTAGCGTGTTACTAACGCGTAACGGTTATTCAATCTAATCTGGAACGTGTCTAGTCAGGCCTGGAGAAATAAGACAATCTAATACTGTAGACTGAGACGTATGATAAAATGGTGGTTCAAAGCGTTTAATCGCTGGTGTTCGGAATAGCTATAACGAGCTTTCCGGTGTCAACTTGTAGCACTCTGACAGGCATCACTGGACTCAAGATCCGTAGTACTATTGCTAGGTCCCTCTACCGACCCGCGCTTTTTGTGCTAGGATTGTATATTGCCGCGTCTAAATATATATCTGCGCCGCATCAGCCAACAATGCTATATTACCTAGTTTCACACAGACAACGGTCCGGAGAATCACAAAATGCACCTGCTCTGTTTTATTCTAATCCATTATCGAGGGATGCTACGAATACAGAACCACCAGTATAACCAGGTTGATATACGCCTCTGGACTCTATCAAATGAGAACTCCCACCAGAAATTACAAGCTAGAATTATCAAAGGCGGATAACTCGAAAGCTGTCGGTCACCAATTAAATTCTTTGACGAGATGCATATTCAGCCTCCGCGGCTATCAAAACATCAAACTCGTTCCATAGCAGAGCGTTCTCGCCGCCGGCGCTAACAGCACAACCCAGATCGCCATATTCACTACCAGGGTTACCAAGCCAATCCATCATTCCTATGCCTCGATTTTCAACTATGGAAGGATCATCTCCCACCGAGTCCAATGGCGCACCTTCACTGTCTTTCATAACGGCAGCCACATACTTTCCCGGCGTAACGCCCACAACCTTCTTGAACACCCTGAGGAAATGACTAGGCGTCAGGCTAGCCTCCTCAGCTAACCTACTCAGCGTAGGCTTTGACCCAGAGCGTACATCGGCTTCGATTGTGCGACATGCCCTCTGCACCACCGCAACTTGTGGATTGATGGCATGCTTGCGATTTTCTTCCGGCTTGCAGCGCTTACAGGGCCGGAACCCTGCCTCTTCGGCCTGGGACGGTGTATCGTAGAACTCGACATTAGCGCGCCGTGCCAGCCGAGCGGCGCATGATGGGCGACAGTAGATTTTTGTTGTTATGACGGCGTAGACGAATGAGGCGATTGGGTCGCGGGTGACTACTGCTTGCCAGCGGCTAGCTGTGGAGGTTGCAGGGGAGCCAAGTTTGGGGAGGCGCGGGATTGTCTGGGGTGCAGGAGTTTGTGACATCGTTAATGCCGTGAGAGTGTGATAAGCGGTATGTAGAGTTATCATTAGGAGTATTTGCGCAATGAGGTTTCAACACCTTAATAAGTGATGAGACTCATGAGACTCGTATTCGTCGAGTCGGACTCACCACGCTGATTGGTTACTTTGAGAGCAACTTCCAATGTTCGAAAATCCGACGTATCAAGGCCACTTCAAAGGCACATAGATGCCAGCGAGTTTTGTGTTAGAATCACGGGAAGGAGCGGGGTGTTCTTGTAGTGAGATTCAATCCAACTCTGAGTAGAGTCGGCCTTATCTAGCAAGGGATATGCGGAGTACCTAGTATAACAATCCCCCGGATACGCTACAATGTAATTATCAGCCCTGGTCGAAAAAGGAAAAATGGAAAACCTTGTAGTGGTATTGTTTTATCTCGAGAATGCGTGGAGTTAGCTGACCATGCGAGGCCAACGATATCAGAAGGCTAGGGGCATTCTTGGCAATATTATTGCTAGGATAGTTGTATGTTCAAGTCACAAGCATGAACTTTGTACAGCCTTGCACAGATTTTTGCGCAGAGGTTGTCCAGGACATAGAATGGAAAGAATTTATTTAAATTTTGATTACCACCGTGCTACCCATACCTTAGACTGTGATATCCTATACCGTGAAATGTACCCAGGGCAGGTTTGGTATCCCGATTCTTCAACCCAATTCGCTTTTGATCGTCAATGAAATTGTTTGTGGGCCACAACCTTGATTGGCTAAGGACGCGTCCGCAGTCGCCTAGGTACATATGTCTCATAGCAAAAAGCCTTTTCAACCCGTCACAAAGAAAAAAACTCCATATGATATCACGTTTAATCCTTGGTCTTCTGGGTACCACGGAGCAGACCAGTTCTCCGGGCGGCAATGAGACCCGCTTTTTGACCGTGGGCGGCGTAGCGGGAGATGGTCGAGGCCTTACCGATGTGCTGGTGGTTACCACCACCGTGAGGCTGTAAAGAAATTCATGTCAGACTGATTCCAGATTCGAGCTTAAGACTGGGAGATAGAGCAGAGTCTTACGTGATCAACGGGGTTCATGGCAACACCACGAGTCTTAGGCCAGCTGTTGCGCTTGACAGCAAACTTGTGCTTGGCACGAGAAGCCTCTGTTCACAAATCATTAGCCGTTGTTCTCCACCAATTGCCTCAGCCTGCGTCGGCTGGTGGGCACAAATCCGAATAACATACTCAGGAGAGGCTTGTCGGTACGACCACCACCAGCAACGATACCGATCATGCCACGAGCAGTGTTCTTGATGACCTTCTTAGCGCCGGAGGGGAGCTTGACACGGGTCTTGCCCTCGTCGGGGTTGTGACCGATAACGGTAACGTAGTTTCCAGAGGTACGACCAAGAGCACCACGGTCACCAGCCTTCTCCTCGACGTTGGAGATGACGGTACCTTCGGGAACGGAGGCGAGGGGAAGGATGTTTCCGATGGTCAGAGCGGCGTTCTTTCCAGCGTAGATGAATTGGCCGGTGTACATGCCCTCGTTGGCGATGAAGGTCTCGGTGATGTGCTTGAACTTGTAGGGGTGGCGGAACTGGACCTTAGCGAGAGGAGCACCACGACCAGCGTCGTGGATAATCTCCTTCACGACACCGCGAGTGTATCCATGTCGCTCAGCGTAGTCGAGGACACGGAACTGGGCGGGGGCCTTGTTGAGACGGGTGTGAGCCGCTGAACAGAGATATTTTATCAGCAATCTTGATCCCAAGCAGAATTATTGTCGTTCAGCGGTAAACTGGTCGCACTCACTGAAAATGGAGCCACGGCCCTTCCTCTGGTTGCGGATCACACGACCCATGGCGACTTTCTGTTGCGAACCTGGTGGTTAGTATTTGAAAGAAAGATCGCCAGCGATGGTGGTGGAAGTCGTCGTACCTCAAGAGTTTGGCTTGACGGGTTGTAACTTGAGAATTCAAGATCGAAGGGCTTTGTGGGTTAGGGCCAAAGGTCGCTACAGAATGCGCTAGCCGCTTATATACTAGCGCCTTGGCACACCACAGCTCCACTTCCGGAGCCGACCCCCGTCAACTTCCCTAAGTCCAACGCAAGCATACTACGTACTTCAGACTTCCGAGTACGATGTTCACCTGATTGCTTCTGAGGGCACTGCGACATTGTTGAATATCAGAGACTTCGAGTAGCATAAAATCATCTAGCCTTGGGGCTCCTCCATATATCCCTGGCTCGTACGCCAACTTCACTTATCACTCCAGTTACATTCAGAGGCAGAACGCGCCACTGGCTGCTACAACATAGCATCGGCAACAAATTCTCAAGAGATTTGACTTTGTCTTATAACTCTCGACGCTTTTGACTCTTGTCGCGTCGTTACGGACTAGTGCACTTGACTAACATATTCTCACAGTGTATTTATCGTTTCGAGGGATGTGCACGTTATGGATACTCCGTCAATGACGAGTAGTTCACTACCGGCTGCCTTATCATCACGTATGCGGTTTCTCTATGGGGAGACACTGGAATGTAGCAGGGCATGCACTGGTTTGACCATAAACGAAAGATGGGCGAGTACGAGGTGGTCGACCGTCCATATCATCCTCATAAGTTCTCGGAGGCACCAAGCCGCTGCAGACTGATTATATGCGTCCGGATTTGCTCGGTGCTTCTGTGTTCCCCCGTGTTCCCCCTTTGAAAGCAATCTTGTTCCAGCAGTAATCATCTGCCAGCTCAAGATCCGTCAACGGAGCCCATTATGCGTTTACTCGCCTTCTTCGACGCGATATACGCTCTATGCTACGTGTTAGGAGCCATTTCGTCCTGTAATCGCGCAGGGCTCCCTGTATTCTCAATGAAAAGCAATCCACAAAATTCGATCATTAACCTGCGTCTTCGAGTATTTATCAAGAATGTGTAGAATTGATAGTGTGCTGATCATGTCTCAATTTGGGCTGTCATCTCATTGGATCCAACCGCGTAGAAGCCGCGTTTGAAGCTGGGAGGAGTAGCGCAGCAGAACGAACTTCCCTGCGACGCGGACAGGCTCACCCACTTTTCCCTCCGACACGGCGACGACAACACCCACCTCCTCGCCCCAGCGCAAGCATGTCGAAAATGTCTCTTTCCGACTCAGACCTCTCTTCGTTATCGTCTGCCCCTCCGTCAGATGATGAATCTACGCCCATGGCTCTTGATGAGCCTGTGGGTATAACGAAGTACTTCCAGAAAAAGCAGCAGTCCGAAAGTCCGCCACCTAAACGAGCTCCTTCACCCCCTCACGAATATGTGTTGGCCGATAATCCAGACATTGCCGTAAGTTTTACTATTCCCTCTGATGGTTGCTTAGTCCTAGGATCGTTTAACAACGCGTCCGTGGGCTGTTTGCGGACGTTAAGCTGACAGTCGCAATGCTTAGTTCATTGTAATGTTCCGCGCGCGTTTCCACGAAGTATTCCCACGATCAACACCACACTTTGGGCCACAGGACATCGAACGAGGAGTGTCAGAATCTCCCCCAGGTGACCACATTGAAAGACTTTTGTGCGCATTGCTTGGACTGGTACTGAATAGGAAGAAGGACGTGGAGTAAGCTACCATATCTGTTTCCCGCCATACCTCCGGGCCATGGGGAAGCTACCGAGTCACATACCATTATGTCTCTAGCTGTGATGCTAACTTCTGCTTGCGCGATGCGCAGACGGAATCATTATACGCGCCCGTTAGAAGAAGCCGTTCAAACACATGCGTCGCAATGGCCTAAAGCATGGGGGGGCAAGAATCCTCTGCATGGAGGTCGCAACTTTGCATCAATGTCCCCGGAGGAGCGCGTATGTGGACTTTGTTGTTTAAGTCTTTTGCGGGCTTTGTACTGACCGTTGATAGCTACGGTTATTAAAGTCGCTGATTCTATGGTCCCTCTCTTCCTCTGACGCCGTCCAAGCGAAAATCAAGGAATCCTACAAGCAAGCACGCCACGAAGATGACTTGAACCAACCTCTATCTGTCCAGCCATGGGGACGTGATAGTTTGAAGCGCCGATATTGGCTCATTGAAGGTCTCGACGATACTCATTTCCGGCTATACCGCGAGAGCAACCCAGCCTTAAAGAATGTCACATGGTGGAGTGTGGCTGGAACAATCCCGGAATTGCTAAGTGTGGCACAAAAGTTAGAGGAGGAGAAGGGGACCAATTCTAAGAAGTTGAGTGAGAGGATAAGGAACTCTATCCCCCGATTCGAGGGCTCAGAGGAGGTATGTATTTGAGTCATCACTTGATTTTCCTACTAACAGAGTTATAGAAACGCAAACGTCGCGATTATCGGATTGCGCGCAAAGCTGCTTTCTCCCGACCGGAGCCTGGATTCTCACTGTACGAAGGCCGCACTCGCGGAAAGAAACTGAAGTATACATATTCTGACGACGAGGATATCTTCTCCGATGGCCTCCCGCCGCCCCGCCGATCAGGACGAAACACTTCTGGACCTTCTACCCCTGCAGAGCCCACGGGCCCGAGGTTTACCGCGAGCGGAAGGCAAGTTCGTTCGCGTGCGGGGGGCTTATATGGTGAAAGCTTGCTCGCCGGACAGCGCGAGGACACTGACCTTGCGGAGGACGGCGGTTCTGAGAGACGGCAGCGAACCAGGATCACGAGGACGAACGGGTACACTGATTATGGTATGGATGACGATGAAGACACAAATTCCAACAACGGACAGTCCAGTGGAAACGAATGGCAGGGTGGCGAGGAGGAAGACGAAAATGATTTCGAAGGTGATGACGAAGAGGACGTGAGTGGAGATGAATCGGTGATCAACGGGAAACCTCCGAGCCTGGTTGTCCAACTCAGGTACGGCAAACAGGGTGATGATAACAGTGCTGGAGAACAAAAAGCACAAACTACGTCTGATAGTCAGAAGACGGCAGTCGCTGGGCCGCCAGTCCAACTCGCTGAACAGGCGGCCACAACTGGATTGCAACAGCCCGTGCCAGTGGATAACGCGCCCCAGGATTCCATTCCAGAAATACCAGCTAGCCTTGACACCAAAAACGCGCCTACCGAAACACCTGCTACTTCAGCTCCTCTGGCTTCAAACGGCGGGCCCGCACAGGGTGTTGGTGGCCCCGCTGGCACTACGATGCTTCCAGTTCAACAACCTGATGGGACAGTCTAACAATTCTGGCTGGGTAAGCCACTTACACATTACATGAAGTGTCTGGTAATCTCTAGACTTTGTCTAAGCAAATGGTGTTCTGGTACTGTTTTGTCAAGGGCACAATATAGGTTGTACTGGGATTAGAGTGTTCAGTATCTAGAAAAGCTTGTGACTTGAATGGGGAAATCTTGTGATCTTGAAATTAAAATGGCAACGGGCTGTCATGCTTGAGTGCCAGGCCGGAGATGTTCTTCTTGGTAAACATGCTTGTTTTTTATTATGACCATCTAAAGTGGGTAGTTAGCGCGGTGCTGAAGGATGCGTACTTTGATGTGTACCAAATGTGGATCTGAGGACCTTCTAAACTCCGAAGTAATAAAGATTGCTTAATATATGAGCGAAATCGAACAAAGGTTTGCAACCTTAACGCCAGGAATGCCAAACACGAGAAATGACTATCACTTAGTCCTTTGAATACAACAAGCAAGGCTTTAATCGGCGCCAGCATTGGAAAATTGCGCAGTATAGAACTGTAAGAACTCCCTCAGTGTCAGCATCCTTCACGGAAACCAGTCAGTCAACCTTAAAAACATGGCGTGGACCACATACGTCTTCTACCTGCGCGGCCGCTGTCTTAGGATTCTTCGGTATAAGAGGAGGAAGTTTCCAGTTATTGACTTCATACCACCATCTCCTAACCCTGCTACCCAGCGTCTGCCCGCTGAGGGACGCTGTACGGTTCCAAAATCGCCAACCCGAGAGCGCAAGTGTCCACAGCGTTCCTTGAACAAGCGGTAACAGAACCTAGATGTAAGCTGAGTCAGACATGGCTTTCCCTTCTTGAGTGCTTAACCATTCCCATCGAAGTATTTGGGAACGGATGAGAAGAGGTGTCCGTACCTGGTCTCTGATGGTGATCCACGCTACCCGCCTCCATGTATCCGCGCCTCTTAGGCTTGAAAGATAGCTCTGCTCGAACCGTAAATCAGGTAAGGGAGGGAGCGTATGTCGGCGCGAGATCGGCCGGAGTGCTCGATGGGGATCGACGAGGTCCGAAGGTATGCTGTCAGCATCAGAAGGAGTAAGCTCGATTGCGGCCTTCTCCGGGGCTGAGGTCGGATTGTTGATGTCGCGGGCAGCGGATGGCGCTCGGTTGACGGATGCCGTCTGGATGGTTTCCGCGACTTGAATAGCGTGATCTGACATTTTGGACATGTATCATGGGAAGGACCCAGAGACTCGTACTTGTTTGGGGTCTTCTTCAGGGCAGAAGACTACTAGAAGAATGCGCAACTCCGGACTCCGACTGAGATGATGTTCTGGTGCTCCCCGAAGCCAATCAGAAGCTTCGAAGCGGCTGCACGGGATGAACGTATTGCGGCCTGGAGTTTCAGGTGTTTATCTGCTTGCCCCTCCATAGTAATTCTTTAGGCCGAGCGACTCCCCGCCTTCTCTCACACTCTCCTCTCATCCTGTCATTCCCCCCTCTTTTGAGTCTATACCATATTCTTCTTCATTCAAAATCTCGGTGCGGAGAATTAACAGTTATGGCTGCTCCCCAAGGCTACCCTCTCCTCTGCTTGGAGAACCCCCTTCTGGGTGCGTAAATAGATCTCTTGCATGGACAAGCCGTTTTGAATCCCAACCTGCCTGGCACAACAAATTACTGATGCTTCTTTTGCTTCACTCAGATATCCAAGCTGTCGGGTATGTTGAAAGGCGCTAAATTGTTGGCATTGGGCCCAACTAACGACGACGATAGTGATGACGCCCTCCTCAAGAAGTATGGACTCAAAGCCAACGATGCTATCCTTGCCGAAGAGAAGCACATGGGCCTCTACGAAGAATTGCTCCAGCATCGTGATGCCAAGCTGATTGCTGGTGGTGCCGCTCAGAACACTGCTCGTGGCGCTCAGGTAATCCGCCATCTTTTGTGATACCTGCATATGACCATTGCTGATTCAATTGTTCATAGTACATCCTTCCGGAGAACTCGACTCTCTACATCGGCTGTGTCGGTAAGGACAAGTACGCCGACATCCTCAAAGACGCCTGCAAGAAGGCTGGTGTCCACACCGAGTACCGCGTCGATGATGCTCAGCCCACTGGCAAGTGCGGTGTCATCATTACCGGCCACAACCGCAGCATGTGCACTCACCTTGCTGCAGCCAACGAATACAAGGTGGACCATCTCAAGCAGCCTCACATCTGGTCGCTTGTCGAGAAGGCCCAGTACTACTATGTTGGTGGCTACCACTTGACAGTCTGTGTCCCCGCGATCCAGGCCCTAGGCGAGGAGGCCGCTGCGAAGAACAAGGTATGAAAGACTGGTCCGTCTCCTACGGTTTGAGACTCCGCTAATCAAGCCTGACTTATTAGGTCTTTATGCTTTCTCTATCCGCTCCTTTCATTACCCAGTTCTTCAAGGACCAGCTTGACAGTGTCCTCCCCTACACCGACTACACGTTCTGCAACGAGACAGAGGCCGTTGCTTACGCCGAAAGCCACGAATGGGGCACCACCGACATCGTCGAGATTGCGAAGAAGCTGGCTCAGCTGCCCAAGAAGAACACCAACCGCTCTCGAATTGCCGTTGTGACCCAGGGCACTCTGCCCACCATCACCGCTACCGTTACCCCCAGCGGTGAAGTCGAAGTCAAGGAGTTCCCTGTGCACGAAATCTCTAAGGACGCCATCAACGACACCAACGGTGCTGGGTAAGTATTCAAGCTGGCTACGCTGAACACATCTGACGATTCGCCCTCTAGTGATGCTTTTGCCGGTGGTTTCGTCGCCGGAGTTGTGCAGGGCAAGTCCCTTGAAGAGAGCGTCGACCTCGGCCAGTGGCTTGCAAAGCTGAGCATCCAAGAATTGGGACCTTCGTAAGTTCCCTCTTTTTGTGCTCTTTTACCGAGAAGATAAGGAACACTCATGCTAACAATAACACAGCTACCCCTTCCCCAAGTTAACCTACACTTCTGGGCGCTCATAAATGTCCTCTGACATTTACCACTCTCGCCAAATGGCATTAAAATCTCCTTGACTTCATCTATTCTCATTACTTAGGATTCAACCTTCTATACCCCCGTTGTCCTTGACTTAACGTCTTAGACTTTGCTTTGCTTATTCTACTTACATTCCCTCTTAAAGTGGAAAAGGCGCTACCATCACATTATGATATTAACTTGATGAACACGCGATAGACGGGATCTGCAGAAAAAGGCGTTCTCAACAACGATTTAATATTGAATTTCAATATATCCCTTTGGATTGTTCTCTTGCTTATTTATCTATGCATCCGTCCGATATGTATAACTTCAACACTAGATGCCACATCGTTAACGATGCATACACCTAGTTATTCTTCAAACAACCATTCAGCAAAGCAAGGAAATCCCAAGGATATGGACATTCATATTTGGTGGCAATTTGACTGTAAATGAGATGCGAGAGAGGCTATGATCGGTCAGATAACGGAGAGGATTGAAAAGTCTGCAGTTAATGCTCAAGGTCCTCCGATCTAGGCTTTCAACAAGCTCGTTCCATTGACTTAAAAATGCTTCAACACGCAGATAAGCATTGAAGTACCAGAATCAAAACTAAATAAACCCCTCGCTCAGTTTCACCGCGTCTTAGACGATCGACTCTTCCATGTAACAAGCATGCATCTGAAATGAACGAGCTGGGAGCTCGAGATGTCTCGGCTGCGCCGCTATGTTACGGACCGGCAATACCGGGAACCATATAGATACACGACAGCGTAAGTCTGGTCCTCATGCATTTTTCTTCGCTCGCAAGGAGGGGCTATGGCTGCAGAAGATTTCCACGAGTTGTCTCCCGTTGTGCGAGATTACCTGCAGTGTCCTCCTCGTTCAAGATGATACAGCAAATTTCGAACCTGTGATAGGCGCTTAGCATGAGTAGCACTTGAAGCATTCCTTTATCGTGTACCACTTCAGCCACCTTGCCCGAGACGAGGGGATTGACCAATGGCGCCATACTGAGCTGAGGGCGTTTTGCGAGCATTGTCGAGCCCTGGACATGAATCGTATCCCGATGAGATCGTACTACCTATGAAAGCATTATTGGCCCACGAATTATTGGTGAAACCGCTCAACATCGGCTGACTGGCGAGTCCAAAGCCTGCAGAACGAGGCAACGCCTGTTGCTGACTAGCCGGCGCGGCTATGCCATCTCGATCCCATGAGGAGCCAGAAAAGCGTTGGTGATACATTGACGGGGCGAGGAACGGAGATACAGGTCCATTATTGAAAGTATTGCCTTCTAGCTGGCCTTGTGCGAAAAGGCTCTGGCGGGAGATTGATTCGCTTTTGACGGCACTTTCAGGCACGTATTGAAGACCTGGGCTGTTGGCATTCCCGCGGACCATTGGCCCCTGGGCGTTTAGTAATCCAAGCCCTGGTGCAGTGTGCGAAGAAACATCGCGAAATTCGGGAGAAAAGGCACCAGTGCTCCAGATAGTAGGGAGACCGGGGATGGCAGCTTGTGGCGTGAACGATTGAGATGACGAAACCTGAGGCAAAGCAGCAGAATAGCTAGTAATAGGAGGTCCCAAGCCAGGAGGTGCAACAGGAATCTGGCGAGCAGGGAGTTTATCATTCCTTGGAGCAGGGTTCGCGATTGCATCAAAGGACCGGTTAGGGATTACTGGAGCATTTTCGTAAGTGTCCGATTCGACCAAGCGCTCAACCCCTTCAACGATGCCGTTCATCGCAGCTGACATGGACACGGACGCAGATTGGGAGCCTCCAAATGTACTTCTGGCATCTGTTTGGTAGTTTGCTTCTTGTTTGACCTGTCGAATATCCTCTCGTTGAATGCTGGCGGTAGAGAGTGAGTGGTGATGACCAGTGGGACTGGCGAAGAATTGAGATGGAAGACCATCCTCCTTGTAGATGAACGTTTTCTTGTCTTCATCATCAACAAGGGCAACGGGTATTTTCTGAGGAGGTTAGTAGGAGTTTAGACACTTTGAGGGGTCGCCCATCGTACATTGCCCACGACCAGATCCAAGCCATCAATGACGAATTCTCGAATGCGATAGAGCATCTCAATGTTAGGATGATTCCTCTCAATGCCTGGATCATTCATTGAGGGCTTTTGCTGTCCATTCAAATCTAGATACCTGCGCGACGTAGCACCTTTGCTGAATGGCATGAAACACAAAGTCTCTTCGTCTTCTTCAAGGAGGTAGTCCACTTCCGGTAGATGCACCACGTCAAAAGTGGATGCAAGTAGTGTTAGCGTGTTGGCATAAATCTTCCAGAACTCAGTGAGTTGGACTGCCAAAGGGGTATCCTTCTCCTTATAGGCAACTAAGGAGTTGCTTACTGTCAATAGCCAAGAGCTGTAATTGCGGAGAGCCGGCAAGATCCGCCGAACAACAACAGTAATCTTGTCAGCTCCAATTTTGTTTTTATTGTTGTTACTGCTTGAATCCTCAACGGCAAATCGTTCAACCTCAGCCAAGAGGATTTGTAGAAGCGTGAAGTATGTTTTGACATTAATGCGTTGAAAGAACAGATGCGCATTCGTCTTCGGTTTCTCTGCCGAAAGATTAATAGAGTATTTCCAGAGTGATGTCGGAGCACTTACCATCCGACCGGGTTCGGGAGGAATCCTCCGCTGCGATATTGATCAAACAGAATTTCTGCAGAATACCCTCCAAAGAGCGTTCTTTAAGGTCCACAGCCAGTTGATTAAGAACTTCACTTTCGAGCTCGTCATGCTCTGGGAAGTCAACCCCTCTGTAACACTGGGCATGAAGATAGACGAACAGAGGCGCTAGAGATCTGCCTGGGGTACCAGCATCATCACGTCGAATCAGCTCCCCTTTCGCCCATAAACTCATAACCTTCCTGAACTCGATCTCGAGATTACCCCTAGCCGTCGGATGGGGTTCTTGGGCCGAAAGTGCCCGGTAGAGGTGGTAGGTAGCTTTCAGATGGTTCGCATCGGCAAGCGCGATGACAGCCAACTGGTTGTGCGACGCACCAGAAGCTGGATAAATTACAGAGGCTAGGTCATAATAGCCAATCGCTGGACCCCAATTACGTTCTTTGGAAACCAACTCCGTTTCGCGGTAACGGGAGAGGTCACCTAGGCGAACAAGTGTTGCATGGCATGATCGGAGGATGGATTTCCGTAGAGATTCAGAGGTTTGGATGGGAGGCGCTGCGGACAGGTCTACTATGGTGTTCAGCGACTGAAACAGCAAGTTGCGGGCAGGTGAGTGCTCACCGTCGAAGTTGAACTTCCGCGCGACTTTTTCCAATTCCGAAATGCCCCCGAAATGGGATGCCAATTGTTGTATGTAGCCGCGATAGAATCGCTGGCTCGATTTGATGAACTCCAGGTAGTGCTTCTCAAGTTTTCTGCGCTCCACCGGCTTCTTTTTCTTCTCATTGTCGTCACGAAACTAATTTTATACGCCCAACATTAGCGCGTAGCGAGAAAAACAAGATGAAGTAATACTCACGCGGGAGAGTAATTTTCGAAAGCGAGTGTTGATCTTGAGATGTGCATCCCAGAGGCGACCTTCAACATCAATGGAGCGGGCGGTCTCAAAGTCCTGGAGAATGGCATTTTGACAAGCAGTGCGGAGTCTGCGAGTAGAGGGATCAGATCATCTGCGCGCAGCAAGTGTCAGACAGCGAAGGGAACTAACTCCGATATATTATGAGATATCTCGGCAAATGTGGGCTCTTTTTCAGCGAGGTTGTTCAACAGCGCTTTTTCAACGTTGAGCGCAGACCTGGGATAGTCCAGTTTCAGTTGTGTTCCACTTTCAAAGTTGACCGCGAGGGAAGGGTACTAACTGCCACGCATTCTGGAAAGTGAGCGCCATGCTCACTGAGCAGAGGAGGATTAGTCCGCCTGTATAACCCCACTAGTCGCTTCGCCCGTCAGATGGCTGGCTGGAAGTCTGCGGGCGACAGGATCAGTGAACGATCCATCAGTGATGTCTCGAAAGGCGGCAAAGCGACAATATAACTGGAAATTTTTCGAGATAAGCGTCTACGACGCGCTATTATGAACGAAAATGGAGGAAGAATGTCGAAGGGTGGACAAGAGGAGGCAGCGAGCAGGACGGGGAGGTGTTTGAGGCCGCCGCTCATTGACAAGAAAACGGGCTGTACGGAGTACCTCAACAGTTAATCCGAACGGAATTGGACTGAGAATGAGAACCGCAAAGCACACAGTGGTGACTTCCTGTGGCTGAACAAACGCTGATTGGCAAACTAGTGCGGTGGCGGTGCCATCACCAATCAGACGATATACCTACCGAGTGCCCCGTACGACGCCATCAAGGAGAATTACCTGGGCTTTTGCCGGGGAGTCATCTTCCTGAAATTTGCCAGAGACTGAGAGTACCTTGGGGTACAAGGTCACTTTGGCTGGTTAGCATTCTGATATTGGGTACCTTTTAAAGAGGACACGGCAGGCCACCAAGATAGTGGCTCAGGAATATCTCCATTCCAGCCAAAGGGCCCTCCTGATTCCAATGGTCGCCCAAACATGCGGAAAATAGACCGTCATCTCATCTAGTTTATTCAAAAGCATATTATCACTAATACTAGTACTTATCACCTGCAAGCCCCCTGCAGAAATGGCCAAGCGTTCAAGATCCAGGTCCATCGATCCATCTCCAGAATGTCGGTCAAGATCGTCAACCCCAGACTCAATATCATCGACAGACTCCGCACCAATTCCTTCCAAAATCTATCTTCCTCAATCCTCTCCAAACCCACCCGCTGAAGAAGTGATGCGCTGCTCTCTTCCACCGCACAGAGAACCGCTCTCTTTTGCTACTTATAACGAATACGAGATCCACTACCAACAAGCCCACGTCAACAGATGTACGCAATGCGGAAAGAACTTCCCCACAGATCTGTTCTTGAATCTGCATATCGAGGAGAATCATGATTCTTTAGTTGCAGCGAGGAGGGACCGAGGGGAGAAAACGGTATGCGAACGCCCGCCCCCCTTAAATTCTACCTAGTAATATATACCAACGGCGACATAGTATGGATGTTTCATCGAGAACTGCGAGCGAAAATGCTCCACACCTCAGAAACGCAGAATGCATCTCATAGATAAGCATATGTTTCCCAAGGTACAGACCCGAGTCTGGAAAACTCCTCATAGTGTAAAATGGGTTCTAACATCTGCAGACATACAACTTCTATATCGTCAACGACGGCATCGACGGGCAAACCTCAATGCTGCGGACTATGCCAACTCATAGACGCCGCTTATCGTGCACGCCTTCGTCGCCAAAAGAGGGCCGATTACGGCACCGCCAAACCTCCTTTTCTCAGTCTAGCTCTAACTCCAACTCCGGTGCTCCACCTGAGACCACCAAATCGGACGAGATGGATGTGGAGGTGGCAGAGCTTGAAAGATCCATGTCTGCGTTGCGGTTTGTCCCAGTCAGTGTGACGAATGCATATTGCCGGCAGCGCGCACGAAAAGGTGAAACCCGTGAGTCGCTGCGACATACGCCATAGTAAGGTCCCAACTACATGCTCTTTTGCATTCGTTCTGTCACTAGAGTCCGGCTTAGACCATTCGTTCCTGGAATACGCATTCTCATTCGGATGTGTTGTCAAAGGGTTGAAGTAAGGAGCCACTCCGTAGCGAAAGGGTCCAATTGGGGATGATTCAAACATCAATGAGACGCAGGAAAAGTCACCCGTCATCAATTTTAGCTCACAGAGAGCAATGAAAATAGCAAGACAAACCCATGACTACCAATCATTATCCACCAGCCCGCGCCGCGCGAAAGGAAACATATGTACATGAAGAGACAGAGAAGCGAAGACATAAGGGTATAAGCCAACTCATTTACAAGATGCCACACGGTGGCAGACTTTTGTCTGAACAATGCCGTGACTACTAACTAGCCGCTCTGGCAAGGTAAAGCACTGCCGATTCACGGCGTGCATCTACCTTCCCTGATATCGCGTAGGACCTTGAACTTCGCAAAGACCATTAAGGACCACCATCAGTGAGCTATGGTATTCACTAGACCTGTGATTCCAGCAGATCAGCATACGCATCTAAACTTTGCCCAACCAAGTCCACAATAGCCCAGCTTGTATTTCCCTTGAATGTCCTTGCCCATACGCGGACAATAGCAACACTGAGTTGCTTAGCCTTATAAGGGTTGGCAATGAAATCAAAGTCAGGTGCCCCTGCTGGATCAACAGCCATGTCTGTTTCATCCATCATGCTCTTGATCCATAAGAGCAACTTCCTCTCGTGTTCGGACAGCCTTTGTTCAGCTTGCGTTACAGGTATGGACAGTAGCCATCGGCTTAAAAGGAAGGCACATTCCAAGCTGCAGAGAGAGTGTTGGATACTCCAGAAAAACGAGTGGGTTCGCGCCACAAAATCTATGCCTAGGCGCACCGGGATTGAAAGAGCATGTGCAGAGTGCAGAAGGGCCATTATGAGGCGTGGACTCCGTGCGATAGGTGGCGAGTCATTGAGTGCTCTTGCAATCTGAACCGGATCTTGGGTAACGAGGCGGCGGCACGGCCCTAAATCAACATGTAGTCGGATATACGCCAGCCCTAGCAGAGCGGTAGAGGTGAACGCAATCGGGCCAGCCGGGTTCTGCGGATCAATGCTCGACTCAGGGGTGCGTTTCCAGAGCGCTTTCCAAGAGCCCAAAGAACTATCCAGGATATTCAAGTCGTCTGGCCGAAGACTCGTTCCATGCAGGCTTGGCGCAGAAAGGCAAAGTTGACGAGCGAAGAAAATTTGTTGAATAAGCGCATGTATCAGAATATAATTTCCAAGCGGTGATATAGGTGCGGTGTTTGTGATGTTCGACTTTGTGAACAACCTGGTGAAAGCCTCTTGGAAAGAAACCTCCGAACCATGTCGGGTGCGAAGAAGACGACGCCATTGAGCGGCGCTGCTTGCCTTCCAGAGGTCATGTGAGCAGGGCATGTTCAGTTTGAGCTCTGCGTTCAAGATCAAGGGCGGGATGTTGTACATGATAGAATGTAGGTTGAAGAAGCAGTAAACAATGAGTTTGGTGCGTCTATTGCATTCTCGCCGAACCCACTCTTCCCAATTGTTTGGGTCCACGCCAATGTTTGACTCGGTGAGACCATGTTCTCGAACGAGCCTGGCCAATGTGCTTTGAAGAGACAGGATTTCTCGTAAGAGCTCAGGATGCCGCTCCCAAGAAGCAAAAACCGTGAGCAGCAAGAAAGTCTTGATCACCTCCATATGCGCATACGAGTCTTCAGGCGGTAAGCTTGCGGAGTCGACCGGATATAGAACGTAGGGCTGATGTTGGTGGGATTGGTACGGGCTGTTGGAGTTGGCGGACGACCCACGCGAATTGTGAAAGCCTGAGGAAGGGGATAGAAAATTCCAAGTCGGAAACTGCACCTGCTTACTATCTCTTCTCTGCAAGCGCTCCAGAAGGATCGCCTTAGCAGCGTGAAAGAGATCAAATCCTCGGTTGTTCTCAAAACGGTAGTGAGACCCCGCGGCTGCCAATGCGAGAGTGAGTTCCGGCGAGCATTTAGCAATGGATAATGTTGGCACATGAATGAAAGGGAGATGCTCGTTCAGGCCATTTATATAACCAGCAAAAAAGCGGGATAGAGCATGCCTTGACGGCGGTACGAACCCCTTTGGAAGGACATAGGCAAACTCTTCCAATTTAGAAATAAACACCTGCCGGTCCGCATTAGATATATCCCAGGCCGGTCGTGGACCTTCGTCGCCAAAACCCAGCCGATCATCCACATCGTGGGCTTCCGGCTGGAGCGATGGCAGCCGAGACCCAAAGTTGGAGAACGATGGAGGTTCATCGGCAGCAGTTCTGGGGTCACCCATTAAGTCAGGGCCCAGCCTGGAACTCTCACGGGCTGGGGGTTTTGAGTCCATGGGCAGGCTAGTTGGCAGTAAGGGCTCTTCTACACTAGAGAAGATGCCGGAGTCCCAGTCCGAAGAGAGACCGACGCTCTCTAGGAAGACGGTAAAGTCCTGAACCGGATCACCTAAGTCTGTAAGGTCTAGAATCGAAGGCTCAACACCATAGTTATCAGTGATCCCTCTTTCTGGTATATGAGAAAGCGGCGGCGGCGGCGCTTGAATGTTTTGCGAAGGCTTCCTAAGACTCTCTAGACTCTCTTGTTGTCCCTCAAGAGCGACATGACTCGCGGCATGAGAAAGAAGGTTCAAATCATATCCCCATGAAGGGTTGAAATGGGCCGTCTCCACGATTGGAGGGGGCTGAACCTGAACTTCAGGAGCAGGAGGAACTGGTTGGGTCTGAAGCGGAATAGCATCGACTAACTCGAGCATTCGAGATTCATGGTGAGATGGTTGGACTATTGATGCTTGGGTTTGAGAGACCTCATGATTGGTATGGCTATGGTTGCGATTTTCTCGATTGGCTGCCGCCTCGGCTGGATGAACTAGGCGCTCATGTCGTACAAGTAGATCGCTTTTTCAAGGGAAAAGGGATGATTATTAGTGCGAGATGGCTAGAGCGATAGAATTTTGGGTTGCTTACCTTCTTGCGAAAGACTTTGAGCATATATCGCATGAAAATGGTTTTTCCTTTGTATCTAAGACGGCAAGTTAGTTGTTTGAAGTCAATGTGCCTTCTGGGAGCAGAATCAGGGTTACTCAACGGGTGCGGAGGTGCCGTTGGAGGTGCTCGAGACGAGCGAAAGACCGATTACAGTATTCGCAGGAGAGTGATTTCCGATGAACGGTGGTTGACTTCTTCCTGACTTTCCCCGAATTTGATCTCTCATCGTCCATAGCGAACAGCCTTGGGGTTTGGAGCAGGTCTTCGGACGAACAGGCGCGGGGAAGGAAAATGCTGTGGGGGGTGAGGGGGCCTCCACGTGATCGCCGGAAACAGAGTGCATGGAGGCCTGAGGCATTAGATATCTTACCAATAACTCGCGCTCGATTTGAGCACCAGTAGACTCTCCCTTGAACAGTGAAAATTGTTTACTTCATCAAGCAGATACTATTAGTCCTATTAGAACCATATCAAGTCTTCATGAGGGAACGCTCCGGATTGACCTTTTGTTTCCAAGTCAATTAGGCCGTTGGGGTTGGTCATCGTCGGCCGACATACAGCTGGAGTACAGCATCTGCTGCCATCCCCACTGCTGGTGCGGAGATGCTGCCTGCCTGGAAACTCAATCAGACCCTACGCACAACACGGAACGTTTAATATGTCTTATGTATGCAGAACCAGATCACGACTGCCTCTCCCGGCCTCGGCAAATAATGCCGTGGAAAAGAAAGCATCGTCGGTACGTCACCCAAGATTGCCATCTCGTCCTTGGCCCCTTTCTGACAGTCCTCTCTTCTATATACGGGGATTGTATAAGTAATTGGACTAGTTTATCAATTTGCTTGCACACAACTTCACTTTACTCAGTAATGACTCATTCCTTGACTTGACAACGTTCGTTAGACAATGAACTGAGCTCCATCTCTTTCGAGCTTCATGCCCATAACAGCATCAATTCTGCTTGCGTCTCACCATACTGGCAACCACGGGACAGTAACTGAGATTATTGACTCGTGCTGGACTGTCCAGATTGACTGCTGAACGCCATCTGCTTGTGGGTTTTTTGAGTGTTCGGCCCTTCGAGTGGTCGTGACCCAACAACGGCAATAATGGTATGCCGTAGTTGTTAACACTAACAAGAAAAGCCTCGACTTCCTCACAGGTACGTAGTACAAAATACAGAGTACTTGGCAAATGCATCAAGTGTAAGTCTGGAGTAAGAGCTGTCAATTCCATCGGTAGATTCGCTGACTCAAAGTGTTGTTATCAGTGCATCAGATCTCCTCTAAGCAAGACTGATGCGGCCTGCGGGTTATCAATACAGCCCGCAGTCTACCCTGCAATACCACTTGAGAACGCGTGGCGCTTGGTTCTCGGGTTGTGGGTATGC
The DNA here is from genome assembly GCF_047715535.1 of Aspergillus foveolatus. NCBI lineage: Eukaryota > Fungi > Ascomycota > Eurotiomycetes > Eurotiales > Aspergillaceae > Aspergillus > Aspergillus foveolatus. The sequence continues at coordinate 111,442 of NW_027396087.1, read as the reverse complement.
AAAATTGGGAATCGGAGCGTGTTGACTTCCTTAGTCTGCATCATGTCCAGGTCTTGTCCCACGCTTTTCTGATCGGGCTAGAAGTGCGGTCCGTTGCCTCATCCTACTATGTCATGGGGCCAGTCATTGCGCCTGCAATGGATATACCAATTGATGAGAGTCAAGGCCAAATGTAGTGAAACTCGTACCGGATATATACTGTATAGAGTATATTGATTGGAAAAGGGGAAGAACTCGGGATGCGTCCATGGTTCCAGGAAGCGGCAAAACCAAGAATAGATTATAACAGAGGCGCGATAGTCTGACAGCCGCCACAGGTTATTGTTTCAGGTTCCGGCCCTAACAAATCACTCCCCGTCCGTGCTGAACAAGGAGGAGTGGCTGCGATGTATATTTCTTTTAAACACTAAACATTCTGTGAGGCACCTCCTGTGTTGCTCGAGCCAATCTTCATGGAACTCAGTTGCTGACGATTGCCAGTCCGATCCAACAGAAGCGCCCAGATTAAGACAATCACATGATCTAACTAGCCCAAAGCTGAAACAAGCCCAGTTGAGGAGATCGGGCGGACAGACAGGAACAGAAATAAGACGACGACGGCCTCCTTCCTTCCTCTACCTAATCACTCGCCTGTTTTAAAGGCGTCTTCAGCTGTTGATCGGCTGCTTCTTCCCTTCGCTATCTTCTAGCTCTTTTGAGCTCTTTTGTTTTTCTTTGCGCCCCGTGGATCTCCTTGATCGAAGGGCCTGTTCATTCAACGATAGAGCCGATCGTCAGCCTAGTCCCACGCCTATAGTCTAAACAACCGCAGGGCATACATTCGTGGGTATCGTGACCTCATTACTCTATAATCACTTTACTTTCTTTCCCTTTTTCAGTACGCGTTCCCCTAGATTCAGGTTCGCTGTCCTGGGTGCGGGGATTGCCGGCTTACTTTTTGTAATCCCAACCCTCTTTGTTCTGCGACATGGCTAAACGATCGTGTCCGCGCCTTTAGATCCCTTTATCATGCATTAGACGCCCTCAAACCTGCCGGGAACGCCTTCCTCTCTACCAATCCGGATCAATATCTCTCGCTAGGGGCACTCTGGAACTCTTGCTGTGAAGTCGTGGCCGGAAGAGACCATTTGCGCTATACGCCCATCTAATAATCCCCCATCATGCTCACCTCCAAAGCATATGCGGGCCCCCTGGGGCTGCCTTCGTCGCAAACACCGACCGCGTCTTATCATACCGCGACACAGAAGTCCTCAACATTTTCGGAAACACAAACGGGAACAGTGTATACGAGTCCAACCAAGTCGGAGTTTTCCGAAGCTGATGACGGTCTTGATGCTGTGAGGTGCGCCATTATAGGAACACATAAGCGGGAATTTCAAGCTGATTCCTCTAGGTCTTGGGATGAGAATCAAGTGATCTCATGGCTCCATAGTATCAACTGTCAACAATATGAGCCGTTATTCAGGGGTACGTATATATTATCTTCGGCGGCGATGGACTATGTGTAACTGTTTCCAGCGAACAATTTTAACGGCAACAACCTTATCGAATGCGACCAGAAGATTCTGCAAGAGATGGGCATAAAGAAAATCGGTGATCGGGTGCGGATTTTCGTTGCTATCAAGCAGCTTCGCAACAAGTCTGTGGTCAACAAAAAGCAAAAGAACCTGGTATTTCAGTAATCATCCCTTCTTAGTGACAGCTACTCACGTCTTTCAGAGACAGTTAGCAGCTTTGGAAGCCGCTCACCAACAAGCTTCACCTGATTCCGCCCGCTCGTACAGTGCACGTCAACAAACGTCCAGTGCCGGCCATGCATCCAGGACTGGTGATTATAGCTATGGCAGACCTACGTCCCGTCCAGGGTCTCCGCTACGTCCTCATCGCTACGTTGCTACTAGCCCTATGGATTCAGGGCGAAAAGATTATTTATCCGCGAGCTCGGGCCCCGGACGCAATCCCGGAACCCCAGTTGAGCGAATTGGAACCCATTCGAGGCAGAATCCTAGCCTTGATGGGATGACAATGGGCTCTTTGCTAAGCAATGCTCCCGTGATCAGAGTGATTTACACCGGTGGGCAAACGAAAGTTCTGGATATTAAGCACTGCAAAACGCCAGATGAGATCATACTTTGTGTTTTGAAGAAATTACAACTTCCCGAACACCAGTATCGGAATTATTGTTTCTACGTCCTTGATGGCTTGGACCCCGACCCGTCAAATTGTCGGAGGCTCTCTGACCATGAGCTCATGGAGATATGCGAAGGTTTCCACAGGTCGGAACGCGGCCGGCTTATTCTTCGTAAAATCCATGCTGGGGAACCGGATGCTGAGGAGGTTCACCGTGCGGCCCAGCTCGCGCTGGACGAGAGCCAACAGGCGCATATGAATGCTCTCAGCAGCTCGAATGCGCGGAACCAAATGAAAATACAACAGCTGACTGGTGAATCATGGCATAATATAAGACAACCCATGTCACCAGTATCTTCTCGTCATAACGCGACTCCTAGCGAGCACGAAATAAGGCCTCCTCAAGTCAGCGAACGTGTTTCCAAGCTAAGATCCTTCTTTGGTGCCCGACCACCCAGCGAGATGATTATCCATGAAATATCGTCGTACTTCCCTGGTCACCAGAGAGAGGACATTGAGAAAACGATGCGCATGTCTGTTCGCAGATCGCAACGGTTGAGCAGAGCAGCCAGTCGATTAAGCGTCGTCAGTAATACAAGCTATGCTTCCAGCCTACGGGATGCACCACCCATCCCTAGTATCGCCGACACTTGGCTTAATAATGGCGCACCACCTACTCGGGCCGCACGGCCGCTCTCGGTTCTTTCGACGAGACCTGGTCTCCCTTCAACATCGTATCGGGATTCAATCGCCTCCAGTTCCCTCCATCCACTTCAGGAGGAATCACCTGTTGAGCCGAACCGGAAGTCCTACGTGTCGTTCGATAGTGGCTCCGATGACCCTAACAATTCACGTCACAGCCTTCTCGATGAGAATGCAAGTGTTGCTGCAACAGATGGCGGCTCTTTCAATGAGCGTCTGAGCGTTCTCGTGGCTGAAGACGGGGAGGAAGAGGACGATGGATTGGCAGAATTTTTAGCTGGTAACAACTTCGTCAACTGGATGAAAGGCTCCCTGATTGGCGAGGGTTCCTTTGGCAGTGTATTTTTGGCACTCCACTCGATTACTGGTGAGCTTATGGCTGTCAAACAAGTCGAGATCCCATCTGCAACCAAGGGCACCGAATTTGACAAGCGCAAGAACAGCATGGTGGAAGCGCTGAAACACGAGATAGATCTTCTACAGGGTCTTCATCATCCTAACATTGTCCAGTATCTGGGAACTACCGCCGATGATCAGTACTTGAACATTTTCCTGGAGTATGTTCCCGGGGGCTCAATCGCTACAATGCTTAAGCAATACAACACCTTCCAGGAGCCATTGATAAAGAATTTCGTGCGGCAAATCCTTGCGGGTCTGTCCTACCTCCACAGCAAGGATATTATTCACCGTGATATCAAGGGTGCGAATGTTCTCGTTGACAACAAAGGTGGCATAAAAATCTCGGATTTTGGTATCTCCAAACGAGTTGAAGCATCTACTGTTCTTGGATCTCGAGCAAGCAACGGCGGGGGCCATATTCATCGGCCTTCGCTGCAGGGTAGCGTTTACTGGATGGCGCCCGAAGTCGTTCGTCAGACGGCGCATACAAAGAAGGCTGACATTTGGAGTCTGGGGTGTCTCGTCATTGAGATGTTCATCGGTTCTCACCCTTTCCCAGACTGTAGCCAGCTCCAAGCCATATTTGCCATTGGCAGCAACAAGGCTCGGCCTCCAGCCCCAGAACATGCTAGTAAGGATGCCGTTGCATTCTTGGATATGACATTCCAGCTCGACCATGAGAAGCGACCTGACGCAGACGAGTTGCTCAAGTCGCCCTTCCTTGCCACAACACTGAACTGAAATTCTTCACAGTCTCGGATAGACAAGGGGCGTTTTATAGCATTGAGCTTGGAGATTTGGAGTTCTAATTATGTATCAGGGCAATAATACTTTTGGTCTTTCGCGTATTATTTCTCCTTCGATGTGGTACCGTCTCTCTTGATTTTGAATGCTGGCGTTAATTAAGGTAGATTTGGGACATATATATACAGGATATTGCGGGTCATTAAGTTAGAACCCAATCGAGAGGTTCGTGGCGTCAGCAGGGGCTGGTTGCATTTTTTATAGCTATTTCACCAGAGTTTACTGATCTTTATAAACTATAGCGTTTACTTTAACCGTAACTGGAGCTTCTCGTAGTTGTAGGTCTCCTTCACCTTACTCAATTCCTTGCCCGAAGCTTGCATTTCTGATTTATGATTCAATCACTTGACAAGACGACCAATCCAATATTGCGTACAAAAAATAATAGGGAACATGTGTAATGAAGATACTAAAACAGGAGTAGTATACACGTCTTCAAGCTGGTATCGCAGTATGCGTTATACGCCAGTTCAAGATAAGGAGGGTGAAGTGATGACTGGAAGGTGGTAATGTAGAATGCATGCTCAAGTTGAATAAAACGCTGACTAGTCAATGAGCTTGCCATAGAACGGAACTCCCAGGGCACTTAGGAGTAATCGGGCATCCTTGTCAGTCCTCGCAGTTGTGTGAAGTGTAATGTGGCAACCAGGAATCATCTTGGGTGGGTACCTATGCACAGATTCGAGTTAGTACTGGAGTTATTCGATTGGTTTTTTTAGCAGTAAGACAGAGAATAGGAGTCATACATATCGTAGTTGACCTCAATCTCGGGGAACAAAGCGACCTGCTCAGGCTCTAAACCGAAAGTGATGTTTCCACTGCTGTCACCACTGGTACCTTTGACACCGGGCCAATCTTTGAGACGAGGCATCACAATGTCGACCAACTTTCCGAAGAAGTGCTCCATGTTCTCTCCGTAAAGCTCGGCCTTGGCGGCCACGGTATCTCTACCCGGAGAGATGTACCATTTGGCAACGCTGGTCTTGGACTTGTATGTCTCCACCTTGACATTCGATATGGCTTGCAGCGCCATACCCGCTACGTGAAGCCACCCGGAGTTCTCCTTCGCGGCATTCTTCACGTAACTGTGGATCGTAATTCGTTCAAGCTTGGGGATGTTGTTGAAGGTTATTGGCTTGCGGAGGAGTCGCAGAACGTCGCCGCCACGGGGACCGCGGAGAGATCGATTTTTGTGGTACGGAGAGCTATCATCCCAAGAGCGAAGACGGGGAGCCTTTGGCGGAGGCTTGAAGCCGGGCGGGTTGTGGACATAGCAAAGAGTCATGATATCGGAAGCGATGGTCGACTCGTGGGTCTGCTCTACTCTTGTGAGAGAAAAAGGGCCAGGCACGAAGAGGCGAGAAGATGGATCAGATGGGGGCGGAGGCCTGTGAGGATGCAACGGACCGCGATCATATTTTGGCGAACGGAATTGATACCTAGACGAAGAAATGAGAATCTTCCGCAAGAATCGGGGATGATTTGCAGGTCCCTCAGTGAACGACTTACCGACTTCGTGGGAGCTGAGTTCTTCGTGCTCGGGCCCGTGCAACGGGGTCAAAAGGCTTCGCAGCTTCTACCGGCGGAGGTGTGCCCTTCAGCAGCCCGTCCGACTCAAGGTCACCGAGTGCGGACGGTTTGGCGGACGCTTGGTCAGAAGCATGGCGCCTCCAGCAGAAACTCTGAGGGCGGGCAGTGGGGACAATGGCCCGCGGCAATGATCTTGCCAGGTATCTTGACGACTCACTAGCACCCATTGATATTAACGAGTTATGGTTGTCGCCGCGAACTCGTCAACAACGTTAGGTCAGAAAATGTTCCGGCGGCCAGCATAATTTCGGAACCGTCACGTGAAATTACCAGCCTGGCAAATCTGGCATATTTTGGCTAACGCCTAAAGGGTCAGGCACATAATCGGCCCGCATCCCGATTCCCCGCCATTTATTTGGTTTGCCAGCAGAACTACTCCGTATTAGTGCAGTCAACACTGAACAGGCTTTGAGCTGCGAGATCCCTTTTAGCAGACTGCTTTTTAGTGGGGCAGAGGTCGATCGATCTATGTCTATCATCCTAAGTCCATAGACCCTTCTTGCTTCTCTCGCCTCCTCTCCATAAACTCCTTGCCCCCCTCATCTTATTGCTCTGTGATGTCACTTGCCTAGCTCAGCTGGTGCCTACCGCACGGAGGTTCTTTGCCAACGCTGGGCCAATTTACCAGAAGATTCCCTCACCTGATACATTCTCCTACTATTGAATGAGAGCTCTGCTACATACTCAACTAGAATCAGGTGGCCTGTTCAAGGTCTACAACACACAACCTTCCTAATGTCGACTCGTTCCCTCCTTGACCTCAAATCCCCCAACCCATTCAATATCGTACCCACAAGTCCTCCTTGAAGATGAGCGGGATACACAGATTTCTAACTAGACGCGAGCGGAACAACCGATATTCGAAGCACGAAAAGGATGAGGTACGATAGCAGTAAAACGGGGGTGATGCGCAGTGCCCATGCTAATCATGCGTTTATCTACAGTCGTCCGATGTCGCCCGCCCTGTCCTGCGCGGTTTCTTCACATCAGAGACTACGAGTAGCGACTCTACAGAACAACAGAAGAAGGTGGGTACTATCTTATTCATCTTCTCGCGCGGCGTGTTGTACTTGGTTCTCAGCGCGAGCCTCGCTTATATGAAGCAGATTAAGACTTTAGAGCGACGAGTTTCACATCTTGGCATTACTGGACTGAACGAACAGCATCTCGCTTATGCGCTGCAATACACACAGGGTGATGTGGACGCATCTTTTGAGCTCCTCCTGCTCCTTGAAGACTCGATTGAAGGGATAGTCAAAGGATATTCACCAAGCACGAAATTGCTAGGCGCAGAGAACCGTAACGGTGTTACATGTTATCTTGATGCGCTACTTTTCGCCATGTTTGCTCGGCTGGACTGCTTTGAAGGCATACTATACAAGAATTTTAGCGATGAGCCTCGTGGAAAATTGTCAGTGCTCTTGAGACTCTGGGTCAACATGCTACGATCAGGAAAGCTCATAACGACGGATATTGTATGTGACAACTTTGCATGCTTGGCCCCTGTCAAAGGACATAGACTAATCTGTTGATCTGTTCAAAGACGAAACATCTACAGGAAGCACTTGCCGAATGCGGATGGGAAGATGCTGCTAATCTTCATCAGCAAGATGCATCCGAGGCATTCACGTTCATCACGGAGAAATTAGAGTTGCCGCTCCTTACACTCAAAATGGACATTTACCATACGGGCAAAGAAGACGTGAATGATGACCACAGGTTCGTCAACGAGAGGTTATTGGAGGTTGCTATACCTGAACCCGCCGACGGCAAGACAGTGACTCTGGAGGAATGCTTGGAGGCATACTTCAATAACAAGATTGAAGTAAAACGATACCTAGAGCGCCAAAATACCGTCAAGTCAACCAAGTCAGCGGATTCGCTTTCCAAGGGCACTAGTGCGCATGTCGAGGCAATAGAGATTAGTACACCGACATCTTCCTCTCCAACAACATTGTCGCCTACGGCGCCTCCAGTCATAACGACGACAGAGGCCCCTCTGGCGGACAGATCTCGATATCGGAGGAGCAGCATTATCCAACCAAAGTTCGTTCCCGACTCGGATGGCGATGATAACACCAAGCACCGCCACGGTTCCTATAGAAAAGAGGTCATGATGCCCGCATGGCAGTTTTTCAGCTTGATTCGTGAGGATTCCTACCACAGACTTTGTCGGAACAGCGTGCTAACATAGTCTATAGCATGGTATACAGATAACTCTCCAAAAAATGACTCTCAAGTCGCGGCTCATTTCTCCTCGAAGCGACCAATTTTAGGCCTGTGCTTGAAACGGTACTCTATGCTTCCGAACGGCAAAGCCATCAGACGTGACACGTTTGTTGATATCCCAACAGAAATTGGGCTACCACACTTCATACAGGATGATAACATGGAGGATGGTCCTATTCGGGTAAACTTCAAGTTGTCCTTGCAGGCTTTAGTCTGTCATAGAGGCAACTCCGTCGATTCCGGGCATTACATAGCGATTGTCCGGGGCACGAGTGTTGGGGCGCCTCCCTCAAGTTCTCATGGCTCAGAACAGTCCAACCCGGATACTCCAAGGTATTGGATGCGGTTTGATGATCTGGCTAAGGAGAGGGTGACGCTTGTAGACATCGAGCACGCCCTGAAGACTGAATCGCCGTACCTACTTTTTTATCAGATTCTGCCGATCGACGAGGACGCAGCGGCAGCCAGTTTCCCCATTAGCGCAACTTCCACATCTTCTGTGGGATCTATCGATAATCAGGATCAGGAAACATCAAACGACTCTCCTAGGTTGCAGGCCAACCGTCTCAGTGCGGGTTACAAGTCTGGCCGCCCAAGCCTTGAGATCACAGTTGCGGAAGACCTGAACGCCGCGCCTGGGACTGCTGAGGGGTCTACGGACAATCGAGGCACCATTGCAGATATAGGGTTGCACTCGGCCCCTTCGACCTCGCCAAGGTTGGTCCCAAGAGACGACGATGAAAACAAGGGTACATTTCCATTCTCTAGACGCGGCTCTAGAGCCACAAGGTCAAATCCGGGGAGCCGCGCAGGAAGCCAGGTCAGTGAAAACAGGATCAGCGCCACGTTTTCACGTTTTGCGGGCCGCCTCAGCAGGGATAAGTTAGGCAGTGATTCCTTCGCCATCGACGATGATTATGATGAGACGAATAATAATGATTCCCCGGGACTCACCATTGACGGCCATAAGACTGATGCTAGGGAAAAAAGCCCTAGACGGTCAAGGTTCTCTGACAAGCAGAAAGATAAGGGAAAGGAGAAGTCAAGGGAACGAAGAGGGCGCAAGCTCGAGCGGGAGTGTCTTGTTATGTGAGCATTCGCAGGCGCTGGGTTTACGTGCGTCGTCTTTTTAGCACTCAAAAGATACATACTTAATCATGGTTTGTTCTTCCGACGTTATTTTTCACATGCAGACCTATGCATCTACAGTTCCGCATCTGCAATACATAAATCTTCCGAAAGGCCACGGCTAGTATGGTATTGATTTATGCAACACACCTACACATGCCATGGCTGTACAGAATACCAAGCTAGTATTTCGCGTCACTAGAAACAGCTTAATCCATGCCCGACCGGGAAAAAAAATCATGATTAGGAGTTCCATGTAATTCCCCAGTGATATAACATAGATTTGCTTATATATAATCGGTTGAGGTCTTAAGAAAGAAACCTCGAAACTGAGAGGATATAACAGATTACTCCTTCTGAAAGCTATATTACAAGCCAGATTCTTCCTTCTTGCTTATCAGGCCTTGCTTGTTAGATGGAACAGAATAATATATATTCTTATAATTTATTGGCATAGTATTTGAGTAGGACGAGTCGACTCCTGTGGTGGTTGGACGACTCGTGAATTACGTTAAAGCAGTGCTGCCTTATTGTTTGCCCTAGGCCACAACAGCTAGTCTAGCCAATCGACTTCTCCGCAGGCGGAGCTTCCATCAGGTACCTCTCGACATCATCACGGCCGAGCTTCGCATACTTGGCTGTCAATGCTGTTACCCGGTCATCTTGTATATTCGGTATGATATAGGCTATTCGAAAGCGACTGGCGCACCATGGCGCTGGATACCTCCAGCGGATATGCCGCTCACAGCAGCCTGATTGAACCAGATCCGCTTCCTATGTTCGACGTCAGGCATGTCCAGCTTCAGTTCCCTCTCGCCGCCGACTTTGTGGCCGCGCAGGTAGCCGACAACGTACTTATCCTGGCGCTATCAACTGGGCGCATTTTGCGGATCGACTTGAACAACCCTGAGCATATTGACGGTTTGGACCCCTCAGCAACATGACCTCGGTTCAAGGGACTGCCCCGAAGCTGACTGCTGTGTAAAAGATGTTGATCTTCCGAAGAAATCCTCAGAAACGGGTGTTATACGTCGGATGTTCTTAGACCCTTCCGCTTCCCATCTAATAATCACCACGACCCTGGGTGAGAACTACTACCTCCACACGCAGTCAAGACAGCCAAAGCCTTTATCGCGACTCAAAGGACTTCTCATCGAGAGTGTCGCATGGAGTCCCTCCCTTCCGACAGCATCTACTCGAGAGATATTATTAGGCACGACTGATGGCCAGGTCTGGGAAACGTATATTGAGCCATCTACTGAGTTCTACCGCCGCGAGGAGAGATATGCCAGCTCGATATACAGAACATCGGATGGGTCTCCAGTGACAGGTATATGGGCGGAGACGGTGCCAACAAAAGCAGAGCAGAGACGGGTATTGGTGGCTACGCATGGCAAACTATCGTGTTTCTTGGGGCGAACCGGTAGATCCGGTAAAGAAGGTGCGGGTCCTATATACGCCGACCTGCTTTCACGAGAAACTCCCGTTATCCACGAGATTGGACAGCCGTCTAGCTCCGCGCCGTCAAATTTGGTTGTTTCGCCATCTAGCTCGGATGCTCATCATCTAGATGGTCATCCTGACAAAGAGTTTGCATGGCTTAGTTCTGAAGGTGTATATCATGGACAGCTTCCATACTCATTAGACATGTTGCACAAGCCCTTCGAGAGCTCAAGTATGCTTCCGCGGTCTGTTTTCCCGGCAACCGAATCCGCAAGAGGAGGCAAGAAGCTGATTCAGAATCCACTAACCGCCATGACGTTATCAGAATGGCACATACTAGTCCTGGCAGAAGGGCGAGTGCTTGCTGTCAATCGCATGAACGATGAGATTGTATTTGATCAAGAGGTCCTGGAGCCAGGCCAGGCTGCTCTGGGTCTTGTGACAGACGCGATGAAAGGCACTTACTGGCTTTTTACCAGTCAGGACATTTTTGAGATATGTGTCCAGGATGAGGACCGAGATGTGTGGAAAATCCTTTTACGCAAGCAAAAGTTTGAGGAGGCTCTTCGATATGCCCGTACCAGCTCCCAGAAAGATGCTGTTTTTACTGCTTCCGGCGATTTCCTCGCCAGCAAAGGTCGCTATCTAGAAGCCGCCGGAGTTTGGGGCAAGAGCAGTAAAGCATTTGAAGATGTGTGTCTAACACTCATCAAGCGTGGCCAGCACGACGCCCTACGAAAGTACTTGCTTTCGCAGCTTTCGGTATACAAAAAGTCCTCCTCGATGCAAAGGACCATGGTCGCGAGTTGGCTTATAGAAGTCTTTATGACCAAGCTGAATACCCTTGACGACAATATCACGACGAAAGCGGAACTTGCCGAGGGATCAAGCACTGAAGAGATCGAGCACGAACTTCAGACCGTTCGAAATGAGTTTCAAGAGTTTGTGACCAAATACAAGTCTGACCTGGATCAGAAGACAGCATACGACATTATCAGCAGTCATGGACGTGAGAAGGAATTGCTGTTCTTTGCCACTGTGGTAAACGATCACAACTACGTTCTGTCGTACTGGATCCAACGGGAAAACTGGTCCGAAGCACTCAATGTGCTGCAGAGGCAGAGTGACCCTGAAGTGTTCTACAAGCACAGCAGCGTCTTGATGACTCACGCAGCGACCGGGTTAATCAACATCTTGATGCGGCAGACTAACCTGGAGCCCGAAAAGCTCATACCCGCGTTGCTCAATTATAACAGCACCGTGAGCGTGCCGCTGAGCCAAAACCAAGCGGTGCGTTATCTCAACTTTATCATCGTCAACCACCCTAGACCCACGGCTGCAGTGCATAACACGCTCATATCAATTCATGCTTCAAGCCGCTCGTCCTCTGAAGCTGGACTTCTTACATACCTTCAGTCGCAGCCATCATCCCCGCCTCCATATGATGCCGACTTTGCGCTTCGCCTTTGCATACAACACCAGCGGTTTCAGTCATGTATCCATATTTACAGCGCTATGGGACAGTACCTTCAGGCTGTTGAGCTGGCTTTGCAGCACGATGACATTGAGCTAGCGGCCATCATTGCTGACCGACCAGAAGGAAACAATAAGCTACGGAAGAAGCTTTGGCTCTTGGTTGCGGAGAAAAGAATCCGGCAATCAGACACAGGCATCAAAGACGCTATCGAGTTTCTTCGTAGATGCGAGCTGCTCCGGATTGAGGATCTCATCCCATTCTTCCCGGACTTCGTTGTCATTGACGACTTCAAAGATGAAATCTGCAGTGCCCTAGAGGACTACTCCCGGCACATTGATGCGCTCCGACAGGAGATGGACAGCTCGGCCCAAACCGCGCGCCAGATCCGGTCGGAAATCGCCGCCCTCGACACACGGTACGCAATTGTTGAGCCTGGCGAGAAGTGCTGGACTTGCTCGCTTCCAGTACTTAGCCGGCAGTTCTTCGTTTTCCCATGTCAGCACGCGTTTCACAGCGATTGCCTGGGTCGCGAGGTGCTCGAGGGCGCCGGAGGGAAGAAGAAGTATATCCGAGATCTACAGTCTCAGCTGAATGAAGGTGCACTCACCTCGTCCCAGCGTGAGGAAATTGTGAAGGAACTGGACGGGTTGATAGCGGAAGCTTGGTAAGTACCTTCTGTTTCCTGGAGCAGGTTTGATCTGGCCAAGGCTAATTGCTGGCATTTAGTATCCTATGCGGTGACCACGCGATCAAACAAATCGACAAGCCTTTCATAACTGCAACTGACAATGTCGACGAATGGAGCCTCTAACAAACCGTGTCCATCCCTTGTCTAGTTAGCTACGAAATATCACCCGACTGTTCAACTATCTAAGATGAAAGTGTATACTGTTCTGACTCCTGGTTTATACCGTCATTACCTATTGCCCCCCTCCCCCTTGCTCACCAGCACCCTTGCACACTCGACCATCCCTACCTCCCGTATTGTACATAATGTCTAGCCAAGGTACTAATTCCCTAGCAGAACTCAATTCAAGTAGAATGTGGTCGAAATCGATAGAAGATCGATTGTGCTACATTCGGGGTATTCTGGCTTCTGAGCTCTATCAATCTGATACTTACCAGAGTCTCCAATATTCTTCACCTAGATGCATGATGCGTGGGACATGTGCTCTGCATTCTCAAGAGTAGATACAGGAACGTCAAACGTTGCGCACCTCGGAGTTCCTTCCTGCGTCGGTATACTCTTGTTATCCAATTACCACGTATGGATACTCCGTGTAGGAGTAATCCTTCCTTCCAGAGCCCGCGATCTGCACAGAACAGAAGGAACGCACCAATCAGTAAAGAACTCAAAACCTTCCCGTAAGCTACTTCTCGTGAGCTGAGTAGGTGAGTAGGGATGGTGTGATGCTGACGACGTGGGCGGGGTTGTGTCAGGTCATGTCATTTGTGTACGCTGTACAGCAATGCCGGGACGGGTAGAACTGAGCCGGCATCGGCATACGACGACCGTATGCTTAGTTTTTGTTTTGATTATCTAGATGCATACTTTGTAGTCGGTAGACTCAGAGTGGCGAATTCGCAGCCACTGCCTTTGCAAGTATGGTCTAGCTCGTGACCCTCAATCGCGCTTCGGGAACCTCGGCAAAGATCGCATTCCTCTTTTTGAAAATAGACTATTGATCATTGTTAAAGAATGGACTGCAGAAGGGATGAAGGATGTGTTCATCGTGATCTCAGCGGAGAGGCCCGAGTGTTGATAATAATAACAAACGATAAGAACACTTGACTGTTGTCAAGTCAACAAGCCTTGCGGAGAACCTCGCTAAGGAATGCCGGCAGCTGGCAGCTCTTTGCCTGACCAGCGGGAGCGATGCCGGTGGCTGGTGGCAAATTCCCAATCCCAATTCCCAACATTATTGAATGACAGGCCACTCGTCGCTTGTTGCTGGGGAGAAGAGGACACCAATTCTGCAAAGCCCGGTCGCAGAGGGAAATGGCAACGGGCCTCTGTATTGCAGCTGCCTTCCGAAATTTAGCCAGGAGAATCCAGCATTCGGCGTACAGAACACATAACCTGACGCACCCCATACTCTGATAAAGCACTCTGGTAAAGGAAGGAAAGACGAGCACATGCGTTGCGCGGGATTTTCGAGATCGAATTGATCGATCTGTTTTTGAGACCCTCACTGAATTCCACTTCCACTTTACATTCCCAATATGGGAATTCTGGAGTCTGGGGAAAAAGCCAAATTCAAAGCCTCGATTCCACAGGAACTCAGATTCCAAAGGGCAGAGAAAGAAGGTTCCGACCCCAAAAATTGGATGCTTGACAAGGCATCATGTGGCCCTAATCCGGGGAATATCTTCACATCATTCCAAGCCTTGTGTAGCGATGATCGTGCGGGGTAGCAACCACGCTGCTATGCTGCGCTCTCTTGATCTGATAGTCTGTCCTCTTTCTGTCCTCTTTGGTGACTAGGCTGAAGAAAATAGCCCCGACAACCAATATTAACCCGACACGGAACAAAAGATCAACAACGAATAATTGTTGATTATAGCTCTAGAAGAGGTTTGTCCGTGAATATGGTGTGGAGTGGTGTCTTCGCCAGGTGGCATCACACGATGTAGTTCCTCTTCGAAACTACTCCGTATGTACGTAGAAAAATTGAGAAAATTTCTGCAACCTGCACCAGTCCCAGAACGACAGTCTCTTCTTGGAAGACGGCAGAGGTTGAGACACGCTGTTGGCTGCAAGACTGCAAGCATGAACCTTACAAGCACACAACACGGCGGTCAGTGGCATACGGTCTCACCGCCAACTGGCCACCGCAGGCGCTCTGTATGCCCAAGTATGCTCTGCACATTATTCACTGGTTCAGAACATCCACCCAGCCACAGGTGTGCCGCTCAAGGCCAGCAAGTCCAGACTCAAATCTCCGCAGTTGAGCCAGCACGAGTCAGTAACCGCATCAGCATCTTCATCATCATCATCATCATCATCATCATCATCATCACCATCATAATATCATCCTCATCTGGATCTTGGGTGCTGCTGTTGCTGCCGGATGGCAAGCGCTGGCGGCTGGACAGCAATGTCTAGTTAGATAAGGGAATCCATGGACAGACCCTTGAGAGGCCTTTAGAGCGAGAGCCAGAACACCCCAGACAATTCGAGACATGGACGCAATTAGAACCGCGTTCACTGGCATTACTGAGCGACGATTGGTTTGCAGCCACAGGCCCACTCTGGCGCCTGTGCTGTATTCCCAAAGAGGCTTAGTGGCTACTGCGCCATCGGCCGAGGTGATGGCATTCTTGCTCTTCCCAGGCACCGAGATCGAGCCATCGACCACCGTGATCCGGTTTCACCAGGTGGAGTTCGTCAAGCAAGTTGGAGGGTCGGGAAACGGACTCGCATCCAAGAGCGTAAGGTGTCTGGCCTTGATTGATGGAGCCTATCCGGACCTGCAGCAGCTTGACGTTAGTTCGGATCCTGGGGACAGCCCTCGGGCTGAGATCCCTGTCTAATGCTGGTCGCTACTCATAGATAACTGCCTTATGGTCTTGTGCCTTGTATCAGATTATCGAGCAAAGGGACTGTAGAAACCACTGCTACGTTGCTAGCCCACGCTATCAATAAAATCCAAACGCTGCTTGGACCTGAAACTGTCTTGCTCTCAATTGACAATCTTCTCCGCACCCGCCCCTTCGATCCGTCCATATGGTCGATCACGAATTCAGGAGTCGTCATGCCCGCAATGGCTCTGAAACATACTTGCAGCCTGTTTTGGGAATCTAAATGGAATCTAAATTACAAAGCAGACAACAATCTGTCTTTGTCCCCTCCTGAGCCAGAGTTGAAATCGATCACGAGCCATTAATGAGATGATCCAGCAACCGTGTTTCTTGGGGATGAGTCTGATGACGGTGATGATGGAGGCGCCCGGTGGATTCTTCCGTCTTCCATCCATACAGGCTACCAACAGTCATCATCATCCAAGGAGACCAACCTGAAGGCTCAGGGGCCTGGGGGTGTGGGGCAGTGACCGAATGCAGTGATAGCCCACTACGTAGGCCAATGAAAACAGGCGCACTGGTGGAGTAAGCACACGTAGTGGTAACCGTACCATACCCGTATTTGTCACCTACATCATGAGTGAGCCTGTAAATAACGGTACTGCTAGTAGCTGCAGTGCTGCCGTTCTTCCTTCTGCTTCTTTCGCCCCTCAGCGCATCCGCCTATCATCCACCCACCACTCACTTATCATCCCCAGTCCGAGTACCTCCTTATCCATCTGCCTTCATACGTGTATCTCAATCGCTCTTACCTCCCCCTGCAACCTACAACTTCCGACTCTTCCTAACTCCTCACCCGTCATCCTCTCCTCCATTCCGCTTTCCTTCCATCCTCCTTCAGACTTCTATCTATCTTCCTTCGCCTCGTTCCTTCCTCATCTCCCCTTCGCGATCGCATCGTCGTACCTCTCATCACCTACAACTGCCGCTATCTCACCCTCGCCATATCATCACCCTTGCCGCGGAGCCATAGTACTATCCAACGCCGATATTTAGATCAGATTCTAGGTCTGCTCTTCAAATCGTGTGTACTGCCGGTCCTCCACTACCTAGCTTCTCATTGCCGCCGGAACGTGTCGTTATCTCAGATCTTCGAACGCCTTCCGTGACTCATAGAGGTCCACCATCCCGGACGAGCTCTAGGACCGCCAATCTGTCGTCGATCTCTGTCCAAGACCGTTCTACGTTGTGAACCTACAGGTCAAGTGGTGGGATTCGTGATAAATTCAAGAAATTGAGCCTGCTAGCTGTCATCTGACGCTGTCCGCTACTCGGCCGGCAGCTGGTCTTTGGCTCTTCTCGCTCGCCTAGCCTGGCTCTGAAGATCCTTTGCCAGCCGTCCAGAGCCTCAGATACCATTTCCAGCATTCGCCTAGTAGACCACCGCTTTCCATTTGAAGGCAATCTATGACTACTTGGCACCTAGCTGCTTCCATCGTCTGAGTCACGACCAATCCCAACCTTGAACCCGGAGTTCGAAGGCCATTCATAACGAGACGTCTTTTGTTTTTGTTCTTATACAACCCATATTCCGGTTACGATATTACGCAGCGTTTTTGTTCCATCTCATCTCAATCAACCCCGTGTTATTACCACCGTTGTCGTCCTTCGGATTCAATTACACTCCTTCCGCCGCCGATTCCCTTATCATTATATCGGTCTCCCACTTTCGACTGGACGATATACAAATGAAACTATAACGGTCTCTACAAATTTCCTTGCCTCGTTAACCCTGTCGGGTACTTCATTTGCGCCCCGCGCTGTCCGCCGTCTCTGTCTCTTTTCTGTCGATTGAATTTCCCTGCACTTATTTATATGAAACTTTGATATCAGAAACTCGGTCTTCCTTTTATCTCTTTTCTTTTTCTTTTTCTTCGTTTTACCAATCTCTTCTTTTGGTTCTCTCGGCGGTGAAATCGATTTGGAATTGCAGGCCGGCACTTTGCCTTCGATCAGCCTTCTACTTCGTTCTGTTCCGCATCGGTCTTGTCAGACGTCAGTTCCTGCATCGCAGCGCGCTTATAGAGCTTTCCGTCTCAACTACTGGCCCTGCTCCTCATCGTCGCCGTTGAGTTATTTTTTCTTCTGCTTTTGGACATCGACAGTTATATCTCTGGAAGATTACCGTCTTGTCCGATCAATTGCCAGTCATGGAGTCTCTTAAGAACAGTTTCATCCCGGGCCAGCTTCTAGATGGGCGCTTCCGCACCGTGGCCCCTCTCAATCATGGGTCGTTTGGCATGGTCTTTCTTGCAACCGACATCAAGACCGGCCGCGATGTTGCCATCAAGTGCATGCTGAAATCCTCGAATGATTCGTGGAACCCGTCTTCCAGCGATAGCCGGTCTGAGGAGCTTGACTGTCACCAACGCCTCGCATATCATCCTAATATTGTCAATCTTGTCCACCACTTCGAAACAGCTACTCACCTTTACCTTGTGTTGGAGTATTGTGCGAATGGAGACCTATACGAAGCCATCAGACTGAACCGTGGTCCACTCGAGACGGAGCATGTTCGCGAGTTCATGCTCCAACTTGTGAGTGCAGTGGAATTCATGCATGCTAATGGCCTCTATCACCGAGACATTAAGCCGGAGAACATCTTCCTTACTCAAGATGGATCCATGAAGCTCGGCGATTTGGGCCTAGCGACCCGAGAGGCCTGGTGTTACGAGTCATGTGTTGGAAGTGACCGCTACATGGCCCCGGAACAGTACGATCCTGCTAACAACGGATACTCTCCCGCGAAAGCGGACATCTGGGCTATCGGTATCTGCCTACTGAATGTTTTATTTGCTCGGAACCCATTTGCTACGCCAACCGAGTCCGACATCCTGTTTGCCGATTATGTTAGAGACCGACAGTCTCTCTTTGACATCTTCCCCAACATGTCTCAGGATACCTTTGAGATTCTGAGGATTAGCATGGCTCTTGACCCTGAGAAGCGGTCTCTCTCCGGCATCCGGGATGCCATCATGCGGGCTGTATCCTTTACTACGGATGATGAAGCTCTGGATGAATTCTGTACTGACGAGCGCGAGGTGGTTCCCGCAAGTGCCAATCGCGAACCCCTTCGGACTCCCTCCATCCAGAGTCCCCAAATCAATCAAGGCGACTCCTTCCCCTGGGCAAAGGCGCTCCAGTCCAGCCCACCACAGCCCATTCGACAGCTCTCCGCCATTCCCGACAACGAGAGCTACTCGGAAGACCTTTTCCCACCGTCCGAAACAGCCGGCACTTCTTGGTTCTCGGTCCATCATACTCCCTCCATGGCTTCGGTCTTGGAATCTTCTCTCGGAGACTCGTATCGGTCTACTGCTTTGCCAGTGCTTACAAAGGCCGCTCCTCGTTACCCGCCGCCCTCCGATCCTGTTACTATTACCGGATCTCTGCCTAGCCAGGCAGCCAAGCCTATCCCGTCTCTGTCAATGGTATTTGGGCGAAAGAACAAGAGTAGCGAGCAAATTTCTAAGAGCTGGAGCGACCTTTGGGAAGAGGAAGAATCTGAATACGAGGATACGGCTCTGAACCAACGGCGCGAACAGAACTCCCGTAGCTGGAGCCACGAGAGCACATCGGTGGACACGGACAGTTCCTTGGCAACATGTTTGCAAGATACTCGTTCCACTTCCGTTCTCGATTCCCGTAATGAGCCCTCGCGCTCGATCGAGCCGTCGAATAAGCCTGCAGAGCGCGTGCCTGTTGCCGTTGCCAAGGTCATCCCTTCAAACACTAAGGCGTCTCCGAAGAAGGCCAGTCTGGATAAGTGGGCTGCTTTAGGTGATAAGAGACGGAACTTTAAGCCGGCGGATCATTCTTTCGAGTCGAAACGTTTCCCTAACAACATGACATGGCGGAAGGATTGGGGTCTGGGTTCCTCAGGGTTTGATTATGGTTCTTGGGCTAAAAAGGAAAGCCTTGCTGTTCAAGATCGGCGCCGTCGTCAATTTCTCAATAGAGATTGGCGACGTGATTCCTTGGAAAGTCCGAAACATGTCAACATCAAGTCCGATTATCATGGCAGCATCGATGAGGACCTTGACCTCGTAGGAGGCTGGCATGATTTGCATTTGTAAGGGCTACACCCTGATTTATAAGCAATATCATCGCACGCCTTGTCTCCGTTCCCAGCCATTCGTGTCATGTTGTGTCTGTTCCATGCGCTCGAAGCCAAAGTCGGTTCTTCTCACATTCGATATCTCCCACCCTTACACAATTCAATTTTTTTTGCACAAAGAACCTGGTGTTTGTCAACTCTTATCTCGCGTTTCTTTTCTCTCATAGACCATGCTTTTGCTATCACCAAGCGCTGTTCGCTTTTGCTCTCCTGTATAATATAATGGCGCGAAATATCGAAAAGTGGTTTTGGGAGGCGATCCTTGTTTGAGATTGACACCATTTTCCTCTTCATCAAGGATATCGATATGTTGACGTCTTTCGCCTCACGCATGTTCTGTTAATTACAGTTTCAACATCACGAGCTGGCTGATGAATGGAGACCGGGAACGATGATTTTGCAGTATTATCAACTCTACTCAAAGGAAAGAAATGTTACGGGAAAAGCTTGTTCTTGATTCTACCCAGCAGGAGACAGTCCTGGCCTGGCGTTGGACTGGTTTCGATGTAATCTAGTTCTACTGGGTAGCCACGGAGAATACCTCTATAGTTCAAAAGTGACTCTCGTACAGCATTTATATTCTTTGTATTTGTAATTAGTAAGAAATAC
This sequence comes from Aspergillus foveolatus, assembly GCF_047715535.1. Lineage (NCBI taxonomy): Eukaryota > Fungi > Ascomycota > Eurotiomycetes > Eurotiales > Aspergillaceae > Aspergillus > Aspergillus foveolatus. Next base: position 91,232 of record NW_027396087.1, on the reverse strand, counting down.
CTATATTATATATAATCAGCTCGGAATACGGCTGGACAGTAGGCTCCGGAGTATCTACTCCGAGCAATAGTGATAAGCCACCGGACAAATTTGCCTTGTCTCTGTTAGACTCTACATCCTACAAAGGACGGAGCATCAAGCGGTGAGGATCTGAACTTATCTTAGTTCTTTTTAAGCCCACCTTTGCTGTCCTCAAGTACCGTTGTCCACTCCTTTTCTTGTATCATATTCCTACTCCTTGTATATCATCGACTACGTTCTAGATATTGCTGAAATATTTCCGAATTCAGTCCCTAGTACCCTAGCTTGGCTATCGCCACCTGGCCAAAAAGGCACCCGCGACGCGAAACTACAATTACAGAACAAAGGTTGTCAGACGGTCAACCCCACAGAAACCGATAAGGGCTTCCGACTCTTACTCTAACACTCAGTCCCACTTATCTTTTCAGTCGGAGAAGGCTAGTTTTCTTATATCTCCATAGACTATGTTCGCGCAATGAGTCCAGTCTGAACCGAGCTTCGCGTTGACAATGCTGGCACCCCGGTGGCTTACGACGGCGATTTTCGTGTTGACCTATATTCAAAAATCCGGCGGTGACTCTCAGAAACAACCCGTATGCCTTACAAGGGACTGGAGGGAAGCCGCAGCTCCTCTGAAATGGCCCATCTGTGTTGAAACGCGATGGGATCGATGGCCGAACGGTGAACTGACGACGACACCGACACCAGCATCTCATAATAGCCTGAAATCTACCAGCGGATCAAGTTCGGTCTCGGTCTCGATAACGGTAGAACCAGTTTCAGTGTCCTCGTCGGCGGATCATGAATTGGATACCGAATCACCGCTCGACAACGTGAACTTTCTCTCTTTTGAAGACTGGAAAAAACAAAATCTCGCCAGGGCAGGACAGTCGGTGGAGAATATCGGCGGCAACCGGCGGGCCGGGACCGCAGAGAAGGACCGTCGACGGCCTATAGGTATAAACAATGCGCTCGACTCTCTAGGAGATGATGTGGAGATTGAGCTTGACTTTGGCGGCTTTGGGGCCGATGCGTCAGAGGCTGCAAAAACCGCGACTGACTGGGTTACTCATGTTCCTTCGCGTGGAAGCGGCGGGGCACAAGTAGTCCCGGATGCAGGCCGTGACACGGCCGAGGCTTCTGGGCAGGGTGTTCCTCATGCAGGAGGTGAGCGGTCAAAAGACGCTGGCACTACTTGCAAAGAACGGTTCAACTACGCGTCTTTTGACTGCGCCGCAACAGTGCTCAAGACAAACCCCGAGGCGAAGGGATCGTCGTCTGTCTTGATCGAGAACAAGGATAGCTATATGCTGAACGAGTGTCGTGCACAGAATAAGTTTTTGATTCTCGAGCTATGCGATGATATTCTGGTGGATACTGTTGTTCTCGCCAACTACGAGTTCTTCAGCTCGATCTTCCACACTTTCCGCGTCAGTGTCGCAGACCGCTATCCTGCGAAGCCAGAGCAATGGAAGGAGCTCGGAATTTATGCAGCGAGGAATACTCGCGAGATACAAGCCTTCGCGGTTGAGAACCCGCTCATTTGGGCGCGATACTTGCGAATCGAGTTTCTAACGCATTATGGAAACGAGTTTTACTGTCCGCTTAGTCTAATTCGTGTTCACGGGACGACAATGTTGGAAGAATACAAGCATGATGGAGAGGTGAATAGAGCTGAGGAAGAATTAGCTGGAGGTGTGGCAGAACCAGCCTCAGAGACAGAGACTGTCACGGAAGATGCCACGAAGACTGAAGTGCCGCCGCCGGAGGCACCCAGTTTTCACGTTGTCAACGCCGAAATACGCCCGCAAAAAATATGTCCGAATTTTGTTACTGGAGTTGAACTGGCATTGCTTGGTTCAGTAGATTCTCAAGCGTGTGGCATCAATGACACCTCAGAAGAGTCGCCCGCAACTGACGGGAACAAGCCAGTGCTTAGCAAAGCTTCATCAAGTCCAGTTATACCTTCAGCTGGCAATGCTGCCAAAGCTGTTTCTCCTGAAGCTGGAGATTATAAAGCCTCAGGCTCTTCTGGTGTCAATCCTCCTAATCCTGCGGATACTGCCGCCTCTGTTGCGGCTTCGTCAGAAACAGATTCTCACAATGCCACTTTTGACCCAGACACTCGTTCTACTGCTGCCTCTAGAGATGAGCAGGGTGTTGAGTCAATACGAACTACAACGCAACCGCCGTCCGCAAACCCAACAACACAAGAATCTTTTTTCAAATCGGTCAACAAGCGCCTTCAAATGCTGGAAACAAACTCAAGTCTGTCATTACAATACATTGAAGAGCAGTCACGGATTTTACGAGATGCATTCAACAAGGTCGAGAAAAGACAGCTTTCTAAAACCTCTACGTTTCTGGAAAACTTGAATGTGACTGTGGTCAATGAACTAAAGCAGCTCCGTGAGCAATACGACCAGGCATGGAGAAGCGTAGCGCTGGAATTTGAGCACCAGAGGATTCAGTACCATCAAGAGATACACTCCCTGAGTGCTCAGCTCGGAGTTCTCGCAGATGAGATAGTGTTTCAAAAGCGAGTGGCTGTTATTCAGAGCATCGTGGTGCTTCTCTGCTTTGGTCTTGTACTTTTTACCCGCGGCGCAGTTGGCAGCTACATTGACTTTCCCAGCGTGCAAAATATGGTCTCGCGGTCATACAGTCTACGGCCTTCCTCGCCCATCTTGGGGTTTGGGTCTCCTCCTGGAAGCCCCGGTTCGACGCGACCGACATCATCTTATCGTACCACCCCCGGTCATCGTCGACAGGTCTCACAAGACTCACAGGACGGGTCAGTCAGTCCAACTATGTATGCGCCTCCAACCCCAACTTCGGACGACTCGAGACTAGGACCAGACGAACGAGGGACTACATCGCCATCCCCGGAGGGAGCTCGGTCACTAGCCGAGGTTGCACCCCCGTTGCTCAGATCGAACAGTAGCCCACCCGATTTGAACGGAGAAAATGAAGGAGGGTGCGAGAAAAGCCACGAGGACCTGGACTCTGACTCAGAATGTTCTGGTTTTGAAACTGGGGGCGACGACACGTTGGCAGAGTGAGGCTGTGGATAGATTGTAAAATATCTATATACACAAGTAACAAGTAATTGTACCTAGAGCGTAACTAATGAGACCATGACGGAATGATTTGAACCATGACATATGCGCAGATCGCTGGTAACTGTCATGATGCAACACTGTCCGACAAGTGGGTTCCCGAAAATAGCGCGTTGCCATGACAACAATCTATTGTGGGCTTCTCTCGGTTTTTCTTGAACAATGCAGGTTGACTCTCCCACCATTACCATTGTCTCTATCATTGACCTCAAGACCCTGAAGGTTTTTTTTGTTCCATTATACAGCTAAAGAAACCCTCAATCACAGACCTCCAACATGAACTCCAACCCGCTGACTGCCCGCTCGCCCAACACCCACCTCGCCGTTTCCAACGAGCAGGACCTGAAGACCGCATCATCAACCACCGATCTAATGGACTACCACCGTCAGAAACTACAGGGGAAGATCGAGAACCAAGACAAGTACGTTTTTGTTTATTTGACACATCGAGACTGGCTCATGTTGGCCGATGGGGAAAGAATCAGATGCTAACGCAAAGCTCTAGACAACAAGCAAGTTACGTCTCTCCATCCGACGACATCATGAGTCCTTGTTCGAAGAAGTTGAGCGATCTCAAGGGGAAGCGATTCAAGAAGTATGTTAATATGTGACTTCCCATTTCATAATTCCTCGCTTCCCTATTCTGCCTTATTCCGTGTGTGATGCTAACAAAGTGGCCTCCCAGCGCCGGAAAACCCCAATCGCTCTTCGCCAAACTGGGCAAGAAGAACTTTGAACAACAGTCGTCCGCCGCGGCCGAGAATACCGAGAAGAGCCCTTGATTCAGATTGGTTTTGCTCTCTTGATGTTTACATGTCTGGCTGGCGCAGGTCGTGGGAGTTGATTTTCGGTCATTCTTGCCTTGTCTTGTAATAATACGACTCTGGGATGGTTGGATGGATTGATTTTTGGAATTGTTTCTTGTTTTACTTCCTGAGATCTGGGACCTGGATGGCTTGGTTGGGTTGTTTATGAATTCTAATGGCTCGTTACTGATATCGGGGTTCTGGCCGATAGTCTATTGATTGCGTTTCTGACAATGCTTCCGATGGAAAACGACTTGGTCAACAGTGCCGATTGATTCCTCGGCATAATAATGAGTCATCAACCTAGTTTGCAACTTAATCCAGCGTAGAGCAAGATGATAAAGGTGAGGGTTCGCTAACGCAGCCGAGATTGACCTCGGCTTCTCCGCAATCTGCCATCTCCAAGCTTGACCATTTCGCTGCTTTTTAGCCTCCTGCCCCCCACCTCCTTTCCTCCTCCACACTCTTGATCCTTACCTCCTTATCATTTCACTATCATGTCTGCCTCGACTAGAATCCCCCTTATCGCTCAACCCTTCGTCAGCGACCGGGCCAAGAAGACCCTGGATCTGGTACTTCCCCGCACCATTTCCCCGGCCTCCGGCCTCCACTCTGAACAACCAAAAGTCTAACCAACAAGTTCAGGTCGAAGAATTCGTCGAGAAAGAATGCATCCCCGCCGAAGCTCTTTTTTCCGCGCAGCTCGGCACCGGTGAGCAACGATGGAAGACCAACCCTGCCGTCATGGAGGAGCTCAAGACAAAGGCGAAGAAGATTGGTCTATGGAACATGTTCCTCCCTAAAAGCCACTTCTCGCAGGGTGCTGGGTTCAGCAATCTTGAGTATGGGCTTATGGCGGAGTACCTGGGGAAGAGCAAGGTTGCGAGTGAGGTGGGCTTCCCCGCATCTGGACTGCGCCGGGCTATCTCAATTACTTCTGGGGTACTAAGATGTCTTTTGGCAGGCTACGAACAATGCCGCGCCTGATACGGGTAACATGGAGGTCCTGGCCAAGTATGGCAATGACCAACAGAAGGCGCAGTGGTTGACGCCTCTGCTGGAGGGAAAAATCCGGTCTGCGTTCCTCATGACGGAGCCAGATATTGCTTCTAGCGATGCGACGAATATCCAGCTTGAAATTCGGCGCGAAGGGAATGAATACGTTCTCAATGGCTCGGTATACTCTCCCAAACCTTCTTTATCGAATCTGAACTAATAGAGTGTACCTATAGAAATGGTGGTCCTCAGGTGCCGGAGACCCCCGCTGCCAGATCTACCTCGTCATGGGCAAGACCGATCCCCGCAACGCAGACACCTACAAGCAGCAGTCCGTCCTTCTGGTACCTGCATCCACCCCTGGCATCACCATCCACCGCATGCTCAGCGTCTACGGCTACGACGACGCCCCTCATGGCCACGGGCACATCACCTTCAAGAACGTCCGCGTTCCGCTATCCGCCATGGTTCTCGGCGAAGGCCGCGGCTTCGAAATCATCCAAGGCCGCCTAGGACCTGGCCGTATTCACCACGCCATGCGGACAATTGGCGCCGCCGAGCGCGCAATTGACTGGCTCATTGCACGTATCAACGATGACCGCAAGAAACCCTTTGGGCAGCCGCTCTCCTCACATGGGGTAATCCTCGAGTGGCTCGCCAAGTCACGTATCGAAATCGACGCCGCGCGTCTAATTGTGCTTAATGCGGCGATCAAGATCGACCAGGGCAATGCCAAGTTTGCGCTTAAGGAGATTGCGCAGGCGAAGGTGTTGGTTCCGCAAACTGCATTGACGGTTATCGATCGTGCTGTGCAGGTGTATGGCGCCGCGGGTGTGAGTCAAGATACGCCGCTGGCTTATCTGTGGGCGATGGTGAGGACGCTGAGGATTGCGGACGGGCCGGATGAGGTGCATTTGCAGCAACTTGGAAAGAGAGAGAACAAGTCGAGGCGGGAGGAGGTTACAAAAAGAGTGGCTTGGCAGAAGGAGCAGAGTGATAGGATCCTGACTGCGAATGGGTTCTCGAAGTTGAAGAGTCTTCTCTAGCTTTGGCTCTTTCGATAGCGTTGTGACGAGCCTTTTATCACATACAACTCGCACATAAGAAATATAAGCGAAACTTAGCTTTGTCATGCAAATTTCGTATACACCATTGAGTAATCAGGACTAGTAAACCGTAAGTGGTATGTATAAATGGAGTTACTTGAAATATTCCGTTCAAGAGAGATAATCAGGTATAACCAGACGCCATCTAAACCCGCCGTCATCATAGTCGACATATAGAGGAAATCCAAAGAAAAAAGAAAAAAGGAATGAGTGAAATGCTTTTATATCATCACCACTCGCCAGCGAGCTCAATCATTCAATAGTCATCATCTGCCGCCGTCTTCTTGCCCTTCTTCTGATTCTTATGCTTGACCTTAAAGTGTTTCTTTGAAGGCCCCCGTACCTCAGAGACATCAACGCCGCGCTCTAACGCAATCATAACACGCTCCTTGCGCCCAGTTAGCGGCTTCCGAATCTGCTGGCCCTGCTCTGTGTACTTGGCATTGAAAGGCATCGTCAACCGTCCGCCCGAGGACGACGAACCGGGACCGAAGAAGCCTTTGTCAACCGACTGGGATTTACGGCCTTGCACGGGGTTTTTGGATGAGGAAGACGCAGAGGCTTGAGCGGCTGCGAGCATTGCCTGCCGGCGGGGTGGGAGGTGTGCCCAGTCGTAAAGGTCTTTATTGAATTCAGCAGGATCGATTGGTTCTTCGCCCTCTGCTTCATTGGCAGGAGGCGGGTGGCAGAAAAGGAGTTTGCCATTGACATAATCCTTTAATATGTAACGGGCTGCGCGGGATTCATCGGGTTGACCTTGTCCTGTTGTAGCGAAGCCGCGGGCGCGGGCGTAAGCGCGGAGAAGGTCGTGGGCGGTTGGCTCGCCCGTGCCACCTTCCTCGATCGGGCGAGTATGGATGGTGACGCCGTACACGTCCTCGAGGAAGTGTTTGGGAATACGCTTGGCGACGAGGCCGGCTGGGCCGGTGAACTCGCGTTGCTGGTCGATGGGGAGGACGCCGTTGACGACGAGCTCGGCCTTGGTGGAGGCGAAATTGGGGAAGACTAAACCGGGACAATCGCAGAGCATGATTTCGGGGGAGAGGTAGAGGGTTTGAAAGTGCTTCGTTTTACCCGGAGTGGAGGAAACGGAGACTTTTTTTGCACCGAGCAGGGCGTTGATTGTGCTAGATTTTCCGACGTTGGGATATCCGACGAGACCAATGACTGTCTTTCTAGGCTTGGAATCACCATCTTGTTCATCTTCATCGTCTTTTGTTGCATCTGGCGCGTTTGAAAGGAAAAGCTCCTCAAGCTCATCCACATCTAAGATACTGGTTCGCTTGGGAGAGGGCGCTTTTGTGCCGCTGGGAAGATCGACGCCTCCGTCGGCTTCCTTCTCCTCGGATTCCTGTAGATTCAGACCTTCCGTACGTTCCGTCAGCGACTCGGTATCTTCATCCTCGCCTTCATTCTCGCGGGCTTCGTTAGCCTCTTTAGCCATCTGTGCGGAGAAGAAACGAAATTCAATCTGGTTGCGCTCAAAGTAGTCGGCCCACATTTCGCGCTGTTTGTCAGTCAACATATCAGCCTTGTTGACTAGTAGTAGGTTTCGCTTCTTGGGGTCGATTTCCTTGACGTAGGTTTCGAGGTCCTCTGAGCGAAAGAGGAGAGGGTTTCGGGCATCAACAATCTGCACAACAATATCGGATCGTTCAATCACTCGCCACAGCTGACGCCAAACCTCGAGATTCCGTTCGAACGGCGTCATCAAGAGATCGTTGTTCTCCTGCAGTTCCGCCAGCCCCCGTCGCCAGTCCATGAAACTCTCACGCTCCATAGCATCAAGCTCGTTCCGGGTGGTCGACGCATCCCACGCCGGGCGACGCGGAACCGTTAGGCGGCCTTTGTTCTTCTTGTGTTTTCGCAAAGCTGATTTCTCTTCCGCGGCCGAGAGCAGGTAGGGGTTCTTCTGGTCCGTATGGATGATTTGAACGTTGTTCATCTTCTCAGCCGTGAAATCGGTACCAGCCAGCTCGGCGGTGGTCAAAAACTCGTCTAACGCCGCTTGTTCCGTGATACTGCGCATCTTAACCCAAGAAGCCTCTTTGGCAGAGTTCGTGATGTAGGTTTCGCCATTCATATCTTTGCGTGCAATTCCAGCATTGTGAGACGACTTCTTCATGTTAGAGGCCTTTCCTTTGCCGAAGCGATCGTTCATGAGGCTCTGGCCGAGCCCCACCGAGTTTTTGGATTTTGCCAGCACCATTTTGGACCGATATGTAAGGAGTAGGTGCGAGGTGAAGTTGTTGAAGAAATTGGATTTCTAATAGTTTCGGCCTGGCAGAAAAAACCCCGCGGAAGAATGGCTGACTCAGCATATACTTTCTCTCTGTTTGACAGTGCTTCTGAAATCAAAGAATATAACAGAAAAACAGAGCTTAGGAGATTTTAAGATGGTATCCCTTCCTCTTGATATAATATAGATCCTACTGCCACTTCTGTTCAGTTCTCTGTTGTCAGCAAGGAGGGGTCTACAACACGTGACCCACCACCGCCCGCAATTTTTTTGGATAGCTTCAGTTTTTATCTTCGAGTTTCAGCCCGATCTTTTCTCCGGTCAATCCTGTTAGTCAAGGTCATCGTGCAAAATGCCTCCCCGAAAGCAGTGGATGTATGTTATATCTTATACAAGTTTCTCAACGCCGTTCCTTCGCTAACATTCCTCTAGCGATAAGAAAAACGCCACTACTTATCAACTCTTCCATCGTTCTCAGAATGATCCCCTCATCCACGACCCCGAAGCGCAAGACCGTATTCTTCATCCTGTCTATGGCCCACCTGCTCAAGCGCCAAGTACATCCTCAGCAAGTACATCTTCAGCAGGTCGTGCTAAGCACTTAAGCGATCTTGCCAGTGAATTCGGGAACGATTCCATTCGCAAGAACGAGGGTGAGGCAGCCAACTATGGCATCTACTTCGACGACTCGAAGTATGACTATATGCAACATATGCGAGAGTTGGGTACTGGAGGCGGTGCCTCGTACTTCGTCGAAGCGACGACCAACAAGGACAAAGGCAAGGCCAAGTCCTTGAAGCTGGAAGATGCACTTGCGCAGACTTCACTAAATGACGATGACACACGAAGTAACTGGGGTAGTCGTAGTACTGTGGGCTCTGCATATGGAGCATACTCTACTGCTTCTACATACTCACGAAAACCGACCTACCAGGACCAGCAAGACGTGCCGGACTCCATTGCGGGTTTCAAGCCGGACATGGATCCTCGACTTCGAGAGGTGCTTGAGGCGCTTGAGGATGAAGAATACGTCGACGATAAGGATGATGATGATTTCTTTGGTGAGCTGACTGCTGAAGGGCAGGAGATGGACCCTGGTGACTGGGAGGATACTTTGTTCGACCACGACGAGGAGGACGAAGGTTGGGAATCCGATGCTACAGAGAAAGCACCCGTCCAGCCAAGTACCTCATCCCAGAAACAGGAATCCGACGTCGCACCCGGAGAACTCCCAGAACACGATGCCCCGGCACCTGACATGAATCCTGACGACCAAGATTGGATGCGCGAATTCGCCAAGTTCAAGAAAGCTGGAAAGACCAAAACCACGCCCGCGGCTCCCCCTAGCATTGTCCCATCCGAACAGCGCAGCACCCTTGCCTCTACAGTCTTTACAGCAGGAGGAACACCAATCCGTCGGAAAAAGCGCAAGGGCGCCCTCACCAACCCCTCCGCCTACTCCATGACATCTTCCTCTTTAGCCCGTACAGAAGGTCACCGCCTTCTAGATGACCGGTTCGAGCGTCTCGAAGCGCTATACGCCCTCGACGAGGAGGAGGAATACGATGACTCCATGTCCATGGTTAGCGGCATGACTGGAATGACCGACATGTCGACCGCCTCCTCACAAGCTCCTAGTCTCATTGACGCGAATGGCAACGCAGTCGCGCCTCGCCACGACTTTAACAACATCATGGACGATTTCCTAGACGGGTGGGATAATAACACCAGTGCACAGGCCAAGAGAAAGGGCGCAAAGAACAAGCGTGGCAAGAACGGCAATGAAGCGATTGGCATCCGGATGTTGGATGAGATTCGGCAGGGTCTGGGTCCTGCGAGAGTACCGGGCCGGGTGTCTGGCAAGGTTTGAAGTCACTTTCTCTCTTAGTCTGGGAGAGCGTTCAATTGACGATTTCAATGATATCCCTTTCTTGATGCTCATGATGGTTTAGAGCTTGGTTCAAGGCGTTTTGGGAGGATTTTCATTTCCTCATAGACCGGGTCAGGTACATAAAAGTCTTCGTACTAAATTTGATGATGATATACCTCGAAAATGAATGAAATATTATGGAGGCTTCTTTCTGCTCCAGTTTTGAATAAACTCTATTACGTCCATATCCAGCCTTCATCATACCAATAACCTGAACGGTCGATTATTCCGATCCCGCAACGGCTTTCTATAGCTTGAATTACATCTCTATCATGGCTCTACATATATACAGACCTCATTTTAAGACGCTTAGTCTAATTCAATCATAAAGCCCCCCCAACTTTCTCAACAATCCACATCGCCAGCCTAACATTCCACCTAACCCTCCTCTCCGTCCTTCTCAAATCATCTCTTGATATCGCACTTGCATCGGTCTGCAACCAATCCGTTTCAGCCTTCAACCTCCTCTTCAATCCCTCATCCCCCGTAACAACCAGGGCCCCGACCTCTAGATCCAAACCGTAACTGCGTTTTGTGTAATTGCTGCTTCCAACAAAGGTCAGACTAGGGTTCTCTTCTTTCGGTAATGTGACCCAAAGTCCTTTGGCGTGGTACGTCCAGCCACCTGGTTCGCCGACCGTGCCACGGCGCCATTCTTTCAGTTCGATGAAGTTCGTCGCCTGCGCGGCGGCGACTCGGTCGAGAAATCGGGCTGAGAGATGGGTGTATGCTGCTGGGAGCATGCCGGATATACCTGAGGAGCCGTAAAAGCCGTTTGCCCAGGGTGAAGCGGTTAGAACGGTGCCGCGAGTTGTTGAGGATGCTTGGGCGGTGGATGGGGAGGTGCTTGCTATCAGGAGGGACGATAGAACGGGATGAATATTGAAATAGCCCGCAGTGAAGAGCCATTGGGCGCCAGAAAACGCTGGTGAGCTGGAGAGGAGGCGTAAGATTGTTGTAACGGCAGGAAACTCGGTGGAGGTGTCGGGCTTCAGCAGAGGTGTGAACTGAGCTACTGGGTACACGAATGTTTGGCTGGGGGATTTGGGTTCGAGGGCCGTATTCCTGACCGACGGCTGGATGATTGGTTTCAAGACCGTTGAAGCATAGCCAATAAAGTTTTCTGGGTCATCAAGAGGCGAACAAGCACCATTAGCACTAGGCCAATGGAGAACGTATCCGGCCTTATTCTGAGGATCGTGAAGGACTTTAAAGCTGAGGCTGCAGACTGCATCGTGAATGCGCGCATAGTAATCGGCCAGTTCCTTCGAGTTGAAGACATGATAACGATCTACCCGATTCGTGAAATAGTCATTTGAAAGGTTTGCCCTGCGCGGTCGTTAGTCGCCGAGTTCTTCTCTTCTAACAGCAAGCACTCACCCAGAGAGAATAATTTCGTCGTCAAAACCGTAGAGCTTCATGTGCTGCAGTCCCCAGCCCTCATTTATCCGTCGAGGAATCCATTTCTTCCGCAATCCAGTCAAATTCGGTGTATGAAACATCCGAATATCGACCCGGTCCGGACCATGTTCTGCGACTAGTGACGCCAGAAGAGAAGCACACGAGGGGTTCGGCGACTCTCGAGTCCCTCGCAAAGCATCGGTGAGAATCGAGACTCGCAGATCGGGGTTGTCGCGGAGAGCTTGGTTCACGGTCTGAATCAATTCATATTCCGTTTTGCCGATATATAACGTAGAGAGGAAGATGCGCTTTCGAGCTTTACGGATTTTTTTCTAAGCACCGATATAATATCCCCGGATTAGCCCTCGCTCGTCGTCATAATAGAACCAGTTCGCACCTTGAGCGTAGTATAAAAACTCGCAGGAGAGTCCAGAATGGTTATCCGCGACGCGGGGATCTCAAAGCACGGCGATATTCGATCCAGCTCCGTCGTCATACTTCCCAGCGGTGACGCACTCGAAGGAGCAGTTGTACCTGTTGGGGACGGTATATGCGATGAAAAGCTGCGCTCCCAGAACTTCCGCCGCACCACAGGGCTGCGCGCAGCGCACCGGAGTGTATTGCCACCAAGACGCCCAAACATCGTATATGTTTGCTATAATGCAAGCGCCGCAGCCCAGCAAAAAGCGGATTACAACGACAATTGCGACAGGACTCGAGCATATGGAATACTTTCTTGTCCTCCGCGGCCAATTATGTACAGTGTGCAAACAGTGCAAACAAAAGCCTGACGCTAGGCCGGATCAGGCCTTTACAACTTCCGAGCGGAAACCGACAACCCAGGAGGACGACGACATTCATTCTCTTGGTTTGCTTGAATCAAGCTCCACAACAGCACATCGCTCAAGATGTCGACTATTCTCCGAACCTTGCGAAATCTCAGAAGAATTGGCTTCAAGGTGGGCTATTCTGCGACCGAAACAACTGCGCCAATAGGTACTGCACGATTGCTAACGTCCTTTCTACGTGTAGGAATATGGCCACCAAATGCAGGTATGCAGTTCTTAGTCTCGCGATGGTTGAATTTTAGGGTGTATGTTTTGTGCGTCGTGATATTAATACTGGGCAATGGGCATATAGTACATCGGTATGGCTTCCTATATCTTTACCCCTCTGCTCCGAACCGGCCAGCGACTGACGCAATACAATTCCAGGTGATACCAAAGCCGGTACTCTAATTGGCACCGACCGCTACGGCAACAAGTACTACGAGAATATGGAAGAAGAACTTCCCCGTGAGTTGAGTTCGAGCGCAAGTTACTTCGGCTGGTAGCGCTGACTGAGGGAAGTCCGAACTCGCTGGGTTGATTACAAGCAGAAAGAATACGACCCCTCGCAGATTGAGCCTGGCTGGTGAGGAATCCTTACTCTCAAAATCAGCATAAGATAATGCGTACTGACTCGGTGCAGGCACGCCTGGATCTCGTACATGGTCGACACTCCTCCCACAAATGACAAGATCATGCAGCTTGGTGTTCGACCCTGGGAGCTGCGGGAGCACAGACCGACTTTGACTCTGAGCCGCGCTGCATTCAAGACCTATTCGACGTAAGTACACCATTGAGGACATTCCACAAACCGCGTATCGAACATTTAAATAACCGCGTTACTCTTCTAGAACCAAACCCAAGTATACAGCTTGGAACCCCGTTGCTGCTCCCCGGTAAATCCGTTTGAGGTTATTCCATCAGTTGGATTCTCTCAAGCTGCCCGCCGGACTGTTTGTGGCCAATGTGTAAATAAAGTTGTTGCTATTCTGTTTCCAATTGATAAAGACATATTTACAAAAATTTATGGTTTGTACCTGCTGCACTATAATAAGACGATCTTTTATCAAGGTATCATATTGCGACGGCGGCAAATGGCGAGAAATGCAATTTTAGAGAGCACATGGACCAAGAAACGCCCCAACAAAAATGATGACAACCAAAAACAGCGTGATTGCTTCAAGGCTCAATTATAGAACATATGCACCTGAACCTATGTTGGACCAGTGACGGATCGGTCGTCGATCCTCGAGCTCGATACACCACCACAACACTTCTTTTAGCTTCTGTGTTTGACCGGTCGCCTCGTATGCTCGGGAAAGGGCGAACCACGCCTCTGAATTATCCCATGAGGTCCCGCGTCTAGTCAGAGCCGTTAGCAAGTTACAGGCCCGTTCCCGGGCGGCGATTCGGTTAACTAGTATGGGTTCTTCATCTTCCGCGATAGGGTCCGGTTCCTCAGTCTTTGGTTTGACTAAGTCAGAGACTCCGGCTCTGCTAAGGCGCCTGCTCTCAGCTGATCTCTTGACCGGTGCTGGAGTCATCTCTGGCAGACCCGTTTCTACACCCGGCTCTGGAGGCTGAAGAGGAAGTTTCTGGTCCCAGATATCCAGAAGCAGATTCGCTAAGCTGATGGTTGCCTTCGGATGGTCAGCATTGTATAGCAACGCTTCCTCGAAATGCTCCATTGCGTCATGGGGGCGCGACTGCGCATTCAACAATAACCCGCGTTCAGCGTAGATATCAGCCCAGAGTTCGTCAGAGCTCTTGGGAATAGCCCACCCGCGCTCCCGGAATGAGCGGGCGGAGGCGTCTTGTGACGCCGTGAGAGTCTCTATCCGCTTCAGGTATTTTGAAGCTTCATCACATGCCTCGGCAGCATCCTCAAAGGACGAAGCCCGCCGAAAAAGACCGGCGATAAGCAACCATATCTTGACAAGAATACATAGAGCATGCTTTTGGGCTTGAGTATGCGGGAACTTGGTCAACGCTCCTGTGGGCGACTCAAACCCGTAGGATGTTGGCAACCGAATGTCCTGCTCCAGCGGCTGATCCTCATGGCCAGCGGGTTGATCCAGGTGCGTATGTTTCATATTATGCGCGATGGGCCCCAGTGTTCGCTTTGCGCTCTGTGGCTGATCGGCAGCTTGGGAGACAGCACTACGCACCATTTCTGGGCTAGGTATCTCCTGCTCACGGTGCTGTCCATTAATTTCGCCACGTTCAGGACCATATTGGCTAGCGCTATCGCCATTAGGATTTCTTGAGTCTAGGGTAGAATCAGTTTTCTTGACTGTGCTGCTGCGCTTACGCAGTTTCCGGGACTCCGATCTTGCTAAAGAAGCATGACCATCAACGACATTTGGATCGTTTTCGTCTGTCACGTGTATTGAGGGCGCACCATCGAGGTGGAGAGAGAGAGCCTGAGGCGATGGCTGACGTGGAGCGTCAGCCTTGAATTCACCGTTCGGCAAAGTCTTTTGATCTGGCACGCGGGGAGGTTTGTGCCGTCCAAAAATGCTGCCGCGGAAGCTTCTCACGGTACCGGAAGAGCTTTTCGGCCGGACAGATAGATCTGTCTTCGTGTTTGATTGAGTTTCAGGCTCAAGATCCAACGTGTGGAAAAGGGTACCGAAAAGGCCGAGGAGCTGGTCGCTATGGTTGAGGGCAGCCTCAGGACCCTCCAAAACCTCCACAAAAGCGAGTTGGGTCATGCGAGTTTCAATTATACGCTCCT
This sequence comes from Aspergillus foveolatus, assembly GCF_047715535.1. Lineage (NCBI taxonomy): Eukaryota > Fungi > Ascomycota > Eurotiomycetes > Eurotiales > Aspergillaceae > Aspergillus > Aspergillus foveolatus. Next base: position 76,050 of record NW_027396087.1, on the reverse strand, counting down.
TTTCTCGGTTCCGTAATTGATCAAGGAGCGCCTTTCTTAGCATTGTTTGTTCCTGCGCGTTGGTTTGGTGTTTGGGGGGCCTTCTGTCACTGTGGGCTAGAGAGGTAACCGCGGCGGGAAACTGTTCAAATGCAGCCTCGCACGAGCGTTCCGCAATATCATACTCCTGTTTCGCACTCAAGAGTAGTGCCAGAAGGTGCCATAATGGTATCAAGTCCCGCTCACGGCTAAAAGCCGACGTGGCTTCGGGGTCCTTGTTTGACGACAATGCCGACTTAACGTAGTCGATTGCAGCATCAAGGTCCCGATTCTCGGCCAACAGTAGAGATAGAGTATAGAGGGACGCATAGTTGAGCTGATCACCTAGTTCCGGGGCAATGCTTCGTTCTAGACACTCAATGGCCTCAGCGCGAATATCATCGCGATTTTCGTTCACTGGCGTCCAGCTTGCCCAATTGGCAAGACCAATACCAATGGCACGGTAGGTTGCACTGATATCAGCGGGCGAAACGGTGTTGGGGTCAAAAATCATTTTCCTCCCCTGCCCTTCCTCGCTATCCGTAACATGGTTGCTGATGAACTTCTTCAATATCGTGGTGAGGTCTCGAGCCTTTTCCGCCTCTTTCTCAGAACCATAAGAACATAAAATGGTGACACTTTCTGAAAGTGTTCGCATGAAAACGCCATCATCCTCCAAGTGCTCGTTCGGGACCGACTTCTCTGCTCTTTCCTTGGCGCCAGTGACGATTTCTATATATGAGTCAAGCGCTTTGAATGCGAGATCGAACTCGGCCAGTGCTGAATGAACATGGAAGAGACGCCTCAAAATCAAAAATGAATGATATGTTCGAGTTGCAGCACGGTAAAGAATCTAATTCACCCAATCAGTATATGAGTGCCTATAGCTCAAATCCCACACGGCACATACCTCGAGAACATTCTTCCCCAAAGCATGCTGGCCACCTTCTCCGAGTTCGTCGTCATGCCATTGAGGGCCACATAGTCTTTTCCAGTTTTGAATGACCTGCTCCACCCAAGCCTCGATAATTTCGTTTCCACTATCGGCTGCAGGAAATTTCGCTTCACGGAGTAGATTAGCCTCACATATGGCCTCTACGCGTCGTAACTCAGTGGCAAGCTGCGGTCGCTCGGGGCCTTGCGTCGGTGCAGTATATGGTAATTCATGTAAAAGGATGGCGGAAAGGAGATCATAATAGGACTTCCATATGGATGATTTTGGGACAGACTCTGGGGAGCTCTCATTTTGCATGCCAGATGCGCTCTCCCCTGGCTTGATGGAGGGATGAGAGGACCACGCTCGGAAGATCCTTAAGGCAATTCCCACCAGTTCACCATCTGCTGAGGCGATATCATTGCAGATTTCCTCTCCTGCAATCAATGCGCCGTCCGCTAACATCTTCTCAGACCAATACAGAAATTGGTTTGACGAAGATCCTAGGTTCGTGCTGTTCAACCAGGGGACGAGAGAATTGAACACTTGCAGTGCCTCTTGAGGCCCCGAAACCTGATGCTGTGCAGCTCCTTTGATATAGCAGCCTTTGAGAAAGCAAGCTCTGGTCCATGGCGACAGTTCATCACCTGTAGCCGTCAGGGTGTCCAACTCCTCTTTGAAGTCTTTGGGAAGACGTGCCGCAGCCAATCCCGGTTCATTCAGCGTGTAGTGAACCCATCCTAGGCAAACCTGCGCCTGGAATATCTCCTGTTTCGACCCATCCGCCTTGTCAATCGTGGAAAGGAGCGATGGTATTAATTCTGATAAATCGGTAGGGGAAGAGGACGGAGGGCTTGCGGTTGACTGTGTTTTGTGGAAGTGAGAGACGATCTGATACTCTGCTCTAGCTACGTCAAGGAAGCCTATCCTCACTAGCGTTAGAATGCGAACTCGGCCAAAAGGGACGACAGGTATTTACAAGTCTTGTGAGGTGCATGTTTGTTGACCTTCCGGATCAATTCAGGAACCTCATCCCATTTATTTTGACTTCGAGCATTATCCAGGGCAACCACATAGCGATGGCCCTTTTCAGACTCTCGCAACTTGAACATTTGTTAGCAGAGTTGAGGATTAGACCGGTGACGTAGCGGGGCTGCAAAGAGCACAAGGGGTGTGAGTGAGCGATGTACAACACTTACACTCATTGTGAAGGAGGATCGGAGTTGTAGGAGGCACGGCAACGGAATCTAGGGGAGGGGGTCCAGTTGGCAAACCGCTGTCCATCACGAGCGCCGTCCCCAAGGCTCGAAGTTTGCTAGGTAGATAACTGGGATACTGGGGAGGGATCCTTGCACAAGTACAACCACGACGAGGACGACGACGACAGGCCCCAGGAACAGGAAGATCGCTATTATTCGGCCAGGGGAGATCCGCTGTATCAACTTGTATCACGGCTGTATTTTACGTTCCGAGGCTTCATGTGGTGGTCCGAGCTTTGTTATCGCTCAACCGTATCAAATTTATTTTTCAGCAACTTTCTGCGGGCTAGGTTAAGAGCTATCACAAGCTCAGGATCGCACTCGCCGGCATTCGGGGTGTTTCTAGACCTTTTTTCGGAATGGCACACTTATATTTAACTTTACGCGCTGTCAATCACCGATTGATCACTGTACCGGTCCAAAAACTGCCTGCTATCGCGGCTTCGCTCGCAGCCTCTATAACAGAATGCGGAGAGTTGCTCTCGGCGCCTCAGTCCCAGAAGGCTGGCAAGTCAGACTCAGATCATTCGGTTCAGGTACACAAGCTGGTAACTAGAATTTCGAGTCTTCTGCAGGATAGATCGTATGAGGGCCGTTGGGCTGCTGTCGTGCTCGTCAAGGCTCTGGTGGAAGCTGGACAATGGGAAATTATCCGTGGAAGTGGGCTGTTTGTTCGCGGGCTTATGAGCATTTTGAGTGTGAGAATATCGAATCATACACCTTCGTTCAAGTCAATTGCTAATTGTCGGTGTTCAAACAGAAATCTGACCCTGCTTCTACTAAGACCATGGCCGTCATCGCCTTGACGCGGATCTTCCATCTTACGTACCAGTATCCTACCCTAGTTCGCGAGATAACGACGCCATCGCTTCCCGGATTTATTACAACTACCTTGAACCTCATCTCTGTCAAGCCGACATCTGAGCCTACCCGAAGCTTGAAACCCAATGTCCCATTCTTGGAGGTTGTTCTTCGCTCCTATGCGGAGCTCATTGCTCGGCACCCTACCATCTTCCGCCCGTTCACTGCACAGATTCACAGTCTGCTTCAAACCATAATTGGCTCAACTTCAGCATCATATTCCCGGTCAGTGATAGATGTCGCGGAACAACTCTTTATTGCTCTTCACCATTGTGCCCCGAAGAATACTGGAGGGGAAGAGTGGAAGAGTGCTTGCCGCATGACAGTCAATTCAATACATGCTACTGGAAACCATGTCTTAAGGGCAATCGTGGAACAGTGGGAGTCTGTCGATCCGGCATTGCGACAGCAATCAAGCCATCCCATTGACTATGCACTCGAGGTGGGAAGTCACAAAACTGACGCACTAGGACTTACTGGCTGGCAAGGGCTGGACGCGGGGGTCGAAAGACTTCTTGCGCTACTGGGGATGCTTTCCACTTTCCTAGCCACTGCCACAGCTTCTACCGTGTCGATTCCAGTGGGTTCTATACTCGATTTGACTGCGCGCTTCATGTCTGTGGTCGTCCCATCGGACGCAGGTGATGTACAAGCCAACCGTCAAGTAAGTCGGACGGAAAGGGAGGCTCTTTTAGCGGAACTGCCTCGAATACACGTTGCTTGTATCAGGATTCTTCGTGCCTTGATCGGCACGCTGGAAACCGCCGGTCTTTCAATCGCTCAGACAATCTTGGAACAGACCCTCTGGGTCTTCCGCGCGGAAAAGTTCAACAAGAAGATCAGGACTTCGGTGTACGATCTCCTTGGTGCATTGGTCAAACAAGTTGGCCCGTCTATGAACAGGAAGAACGTGGCCTCTCTGACCGACATGATTCGAACCTGTTGCTTTGACATTCTGCCTCAAGTCGGAGAAAATGGCACAAAAGACACCTCGCCAGCTGTAAATGGAAAGTCTAAGGCCAACTCAGCTGCTGTCAACGCAGACTTCTTTTTGAACCCCAGCCTCAAGCAAGGTCGCGAAACGAACGCGACAACTAGACCACCAAGGCTCGTTCGAGCCGCCTCCAAGCTCCTTCAAATTGTTCTCAGCTACATCGCACTGGAATATCTCGCGCCCCCAGTTCGCGCAGAGATTGACCGCACCATCATAATGACCTCCGACAAGGACGCCATGTACGCCAGCGTTCTCAACCCCCACCCAGCCGTGAAAGGACGCGGAGCAACTATCAGCATCATTCCTTTCCTAGCCAGGAGCTACGCATCTGACATGAACATGGAAGCACTCATTCGACCCCGGCTGCCTGTTTTGGCGCCTTCAAGTTACACCGGCCACTACGACAATATTGAGGAAGACGATGACGAAGAAATGGAACATGTTGCCGTGCCTGAGCCCATCCAAGCAGAAGACCCCGTCGGTTTCCTGAAACCAGCCGCCACCCCTAATCTCCGAGATCTCGTGGACTCTAGTGCACCGCAGAGCTTCACTGCATCGGTAAATAAGCGCACTTACACGGAGGAAACATCCCAGAATTCCACTCCTTCCGCCAGTTTCCCGGCAATGGCAGACAACCTTCAACCCAAGAAGGCAAGGTTTGACAGCAGTGTATCAACGCCGCCAGCTACCACCTTATTTCAACCGTCTTCTTTCACAGGAACCCTTACCCCTGCAGCTCTACCATTATCCTCAGTTCAATCTGCGACAACCCAGGCAGGTACAACCATGGAAACGTCAACAGTCGGCGACAGTGTCACTACTAGCACAACTTCCGTCGTGGTGGAGCAGTCAACTACGGTTCCTAGAGTCGAAGCGGTAGCACTGCCGGAGGAGGCAGATAGTGAAGAAGAGATGCCAACCTTGAACATTGAGCCGGATACAGATGAGGAGGATGAGGAGTAATTAATGAGACCAAGACGCTAAGTTTGAGTCAAGGTTTAAACCGACGAACATAGTCTGGAGTGGACACCATATAAAAAGCGCATTAGTGATCTGAATGGAAATTGCGAGAATACATATATTGATTACCTGCTTGCATTTTGAATTCGGTTATTACATGAAGCCAATTTATAAAGAAGTCCGTCCTCATATCCAACAACGATGTCTATACATGAGTGAGTTTCCAGCGCAGGTGTTCTATTTATTCCACTCTATTTCTAATTGCTGATTGCCCGGTTTTATCATGCAAAAGAGAGGCGAAAAGTCCAACTACTCTACATAATCCGCACACCACTCCCCCAAAATGTCCCGTCATCATAGTACTTAAACCAAGGCGCCCTCCAACAAAACCAACCCCGGCCCATCAGTCCCCGAAGTAGACTAAAGGGCAATGGCTCCGTTAACCACATCCCGCCATTTGCAAAATCATCCGCAATCCGGTAACCCGAGAAGAAAAGCCACCCTAGCACAAAAGCTACATTGCCGGTTCGTCGCAGCCAGCGCGGTGGTGCAAGGCCGGACCGCGTCAGTTGCGCTACCACAACACGAGACCATAAATCTTGGACAAAGACACCCACGGCTTGCAGTATGAAGAAGAGGAAGGTTCCGGTAACGGGACGGGTGTTCTCGCCGAGTTGCGTGTAGCTTCCGGAGCCATGAATAAGTCCGCTAATTCCAAAGGCGACGAGGGTGGTAATTATGCGTCTTACAATCCGCTGTGAGGTTACTGTTGCGGGGAGAAATGAAATAATCCATTTCGCTGTTGACACGAAGCCGAAGCGGAAGATTTGATGCCACCATTTACCCCACGCGCCTGCAAGCCCGTCGTCTAGGATAGCAGTGATCGGGCCGAACTGGTCGGCGTAGAGCCAGGGCGCGTCCAGGGGCGTTGCAGTCAGTGCACGAGATGCCTTGGGAAAGGCTGTGGATAAACCCAGAAAACATATTGGGTTCAGGGCCGTCACGAATAGAAGAGCGAAGTAGACGGCCGTACCGGTGACGAAAGAACGGTATGCCCGGATCAACCCTGGGAAGATTGAAAGATGATCGAGCGGAAATGGAGGTATTGCGGATATACTGCCCAGGAAGTACGGATCCCAAATCACTACCAGCTTGAGGATGTCCAGGGCTAGATAAGCCACGAAGAAACAAGTGAACGCAGTCCGTATACGGCCCTTTGATTGAGGCTTCGCGCGTACGGCGTCTGCTGGACTATTTTTGGGATCGAGATGAGAAGGCAACGGGTCCAATGATGAAATTCGGAAGCTGAAATCTGGGCCGCGCATATTCAGCACCAGAGCGAGTACCCAACCGAGTCGGTGCTTGAACGATCGAGGGTATGGCTGCCATACTAAAGTGTACGCATCCCTCTGTACCTCATCCTGTCCGTACTCCTTTCTCGCGTGCCCATTCTGCTTTCCGACAGGGCTTTTCTCTTTGCTAGACCATACTCTTTCAATCCGTCGGAAATCACGCTCGGCATTGTTGAAGAAAAGAAGGGTGGAGCTCCAAACAAGCAACCATACCATGATCAATCCAACCATATACCCATTTCCCCCCAGTAACACACGACGGTATCGTATACTCTCAGCGCTTATGCCAAGGCTGATGACATAGAGAATCTGGCGTAATATACTGCCCCCTCTGCGACTGGGTATCAGGAGCGCACATATGAGCAGAATGATGGGGAGAAGCGCATGCCAAAGTAGTAGCGGCTTAGCATCTCCATTTCGAATGAGGGTCTCATACCGCTCGCGCGTGTCGAGGACGATGAGCTCGTAGCGAGAGAAGGCGGAATCAAGATCCACCATTGACCACAGCTAAGAAATAACGAGTGAAAGATAACTAGCCAACGCTGAAGAGCAGATATGACAATGCGATGGTGCAAATGAGTGAAAAACCGTCAGTGTAAGCACCCAGGTTCAAGTAGACCCCTCCTTGGCGCCACCGATGACATTGAAGGGGGAAAGGAGGAAAAATGACATCGATAAATGCTTCATAATCATGCTTCATAATCATTCCGCCACAACCGCATTGCTGTTCCAGGGTGTCTACGCATTCAAACGACTTGGGCAGGGCTAGTTCCAGCTGTTAGCGTCCATATTAAGAATCAAGGTAGACGCTTTGTACCTTCGTTCGCATTTAAGGGGTATCCAGACTGCTGGAGATATATTTGTGAGCAATCGTCGGCAAACGTCAACGCACTGACACTGTTGTCCAAACAAGACAATGGCCACGCTAGTGATGAACCAGAGAGGAAAATCATCATGAAGACTGTCCATCATTCTAAAATACGTGCTGCTCTAAAAGTTGTCAAGAAATCAATCTCGGCAGAACAAAGATTGTTACTTGCTTTGTTTATCTGCTATGTTTGAAAAATATATATCAATAATATGGCAAGATGGCCGAGCGGTCTAAGGCGCCAGACTCAAGAAAGCGATTTTCTTACCTGAACAAGGTTTCTGGTCTTCGAAAGAGGGCGTGGGTTCAAATCCCACTCTTGTCAATTTTTTTTTTCCTTTCTCGAGAGACCCGGTTGGTACGTATTGATAAGATTGCAGTTGACGCGCTCCCAACCAAGCTGGGGTTCCTCTTCAACCAAAGATTATGGGTTCCCAACCGACAAAAAGATCTGTACACCTTGTCGACTATGCCTCCGACGAAGTTCGCGAGGGGGCTCCGGCTCCGCCGCCGAAGTACCCGCGTATAGCTGGGCAGCGTTTTGGCCAAGATACCACATTTATTCCCCTCAGCCAGGCATCGCAATTCTCGCCCGAGGAAGACGAGGATGATGCTGCAGCCGCAGATCTCCTCCAAGATAGCCAAGTAGTCGATGATTTATCAGATACTACACAGCTTCATTACGGAGATTTGAACACCAAGATAGTTGGCGTCCGCTATTACAGAGGAACAGCCACCATTGGGGAACATGTTGTTCTGAAGAGAGAGCCGCATAATCAATACGATCGGAATGCAATCCGCGTCGATAATGTTATGGGAACTCAAATTGGTCATATTCCTCGGAATATGGCTGCGAAGCTAGCAACTTACATGGTAAGCTCGATAAGTTTCTCGAGCTTATACGTCTTCAAGCTGACCTGCTGTAGGATAACAGGCTGTTAGTTGTCGAGGGGGTCCTGACTGGAGTCATTGGCGCTTTTGATTGCCCAATTGTCCTGAAGCTGTATGGCCCAAGTGACCTAGAGCGAAGAGAAGCGTTGAAACAGAGAATGGTGCAGGATAAGCTGCCACTCAACCATCTCAAACAGGCCGAGCGTGATGAAAAGAAAGCGCAGAAAGAGCGGGAAAAGGCTATGAAAGAAGCTGCCAAGAGAGCGCGTAAGGGGCAATTGCTGGAAGCTGCGACTAATCTGGGCTATTCCAATCTCTCTCGATCGCTCGGGGAGGGGATCATTACGGAAGAGAGCCTGGATCAGCTTATCAACCAAAGCAGTACATTCAACCCCCGCGAGATCGATCGAGTGGCTGAAAGCTTTGGGTTGAAGGAGTCGGATTTAGAGAACATGCCCATAGTTGACAGTCCCTCTTCTCTCTCCACCGCTCTCCTTCTCTACCAGCGTCAAGGCCTGGCATGGATGATTAGCAAGGAAAACCCGGAACTACCGACTGGCGCCAACGACGTGGTACAGCTATGGAAAAAAGAAGGCAACAAGTTCACCAATATTGCGACGAATTTCTCTACGACTGCTCCACCATCGCTTGCTAGCGGCGGTATCCTGGCTGACGATATGGGCTTGGGCAAGACAATTCAGATCATTTCTCTGATACTATCGAACTCGCAGCCAAAGACGAAAGAATCCTCCAAGGCTACGTTGATCATATCGCCCGTAGGTTTAATGAGCAACTGGAGAAACCAGATCCAAGAACATACCAATCCGGAGCGGGCACCGCGTGTGCTAATTTACCACGGTCCTGGAAAGAAGGAGGAAGCGAAGCTAGACCACTACGACGTTGTGGTCACTAGCTACGGCACCCTTGCGACGGAATACAAGCCAGAGAGCAAAGCTACGCCCCAAAAGGGTCTATTTTCAGTCAAGTGGCGGCGTGTCGTGCTCGATGAAGGGCATACAATCCGCAACCCACGATCAAAAGGTTTCTCCGCAGCCTGTGCTTTGCGAGCTGACTCCCGCTGGACATTGACAGGGACGCCTATCGTAAACACTTTGAAAGACCTTTACTCCCAGATTCGCTTTCTAGGACTCACTGGGGGCCTCGAAGATTTTGCTGTCTTCAACAGCGTCCTGATTCGGCCCCTCATGTCTGATGACCCCGACTCCCGTCTACTGCTCCAGGCCCTCATGAGCACCATATGCCTGCGCCGCAGAAAGGACATGAGCTTCGTGAACTTACGTCTGCCAGCTCTAACGTCTCGTGTTCTGCGCATAAAGTTCCATCCTCATGAGAAAGAGAAATACGACATGTTCCAGTATGCATCCACACAGGCATATCCATGCTCAACCATACTAACACCAAATTAGATCAGAAGCCAAAGGCATGCTCCTCGACTTCAAATCCAATAATAAAACCAGCACCACCTACTCCCACCTCCTCGAAGTCATCCTCCGCCTCCGCCAGGTTTGCAACCACTGGGCCCTAGCCAAAAACCGCCTCGACAAGCTTGCTGCTATTCTAGACAAACACCAGACCGTTCCCCTAACCCCTGAGAATATTAAAGCCCTCCAGGATATGCTCCAGATCCGCATTGAGAGCCAGGAAATCTGTCCCATCTGCCTGGACATTCTCGAAACACCCGTCATAACCGCCTGTGTTCACGCCTTCGACCGCGACTGCATCGAACAGGTCATCGACCGCCAACATAAATGTCCCATTTGCCGCGCCGAAATCGAAAATAATTCAACTCTTGTCGCGCCAGCCGCAGACTTGGGCGAGAACACAGACGACGTGTCAGCAGACCCGGACAATCCCAGCAGCAAGATTGAAGCCCTGATCAAGATCTTAACGGCGCATGGCCAGGTAGAGGCCACGAAGACCGTTATATTTAGCCAATGGACATCCTTCCTGACCCTCGTTGAGCCGCACCTTCAAAATGCCGGGATCCAGTTCGCCCGCATCGACGGTAAAATGACATCGGTAGCCCGCGACCGCTCAATGCGCCGCTTCTCCACAGACCCCAAGTGCACTGTGATCCTCGCTAGTTTGAGCGTCTGCAGCGTTGGTCTGAACCTGGTTGCCGCTAACCAGGCTATCCTTGCGGATAGCTGGTGGGCCCCTGCAATCGAAGACCAGGCTGTTGATCGTGTTTACCGGCTTGGGCAGACACGCGAGACTACAGTTTGGAGGCTTGTCATGGAAGACAGTATTGAGGATCGAGTGCTGGCGATCCAGGAGCAGAAGAGAAAGTTGATGCTCGCTGCCTTCCGGGAGAAGGCGAGCAAGAAGGTTGATGATCGAGCGACACGTGTGGCAGATCTGGAGAAGCTCTTAACGTGAAGCGCGAATACGCAGCTTCTTTATTCTTCTTTTCTTTCCTTCCTACTCTTGTGTTTTTACGCTTCTTCTGTGAGCGGATTTATTTATTGTGTAGAGCCCCTGTTGTTCTGCGTTCGTTTATGGACACATATTCTCCTTGTTTCTACACGGCTACCTATGGGCTACATACACCTTATCTTCTATGTTCATCAGTCTCGGGCTATTTTGGAGAAGATGGAATCAACACGGTTCAATCAGTTTGTAATATACTTAACCTTCCATAAGCATTGGAATTTTGTGCAACCGAGTCCATATAATCCATCAGTCTCATGTCTGAGTATCTTGTCCTATGTAGAAAACGCCAGCGCAATGCCAGTAAGGTAAATTGCATTGATTCCCCGCTAGAACCGGACAGAAAAGTGTTCAAAAAACGAAAAAAGTTGCAGCGGCACAGCCCTAAGACGCATGTAAAATATTTACAGCGTTGAATAGTTCAATAGCTGGAACGGAGTAGAATGTAATAAGAGAATAACCGTGAACAGGTCTCATGTCAGCTTGCAGTTTTTAGGAATCGTTTCACTGCTGCTTGCATGGGCCTGCTGGTCGTTCGCCTGCCGAACCTGAAGACGGTCTGGGGATTGGTCATTGCTGCTCAGATGCAGAGGCTTGGGTGTAGACTCTTTAGGTTGAAGCGGCATTGATTGACTTCTTGGTGAGATTCCCTGCTCAACGCCTGGTTTAGGGGGGTAAAATATAGGAGAGATTCGTCTTAGCGGTTCAGACCCGACCCTATCCGAAGATGTCTGCCTACGGTGAATCGCATTCCGAAGCACTGCTTGAGCATCCGCAAGGCCTGGAGTTCTCGTCACGGACGGCGCTGACCGGTATGTCGCTTTAGTGGAAGGTTTTTTGGTGGAAGCCATGATAGGGTGTTGACTTTCTTGGACTTGACCATTTGGCGACTGACTATGCGACGGTTGCGATAGGGTTTGAGGCTTCTCTTCTCCCTTAACCAGGTTGTGTTCATCAGGCGCAGGGCTACAGAGACCAGAAACTTGCACGTTTGGTAAAAAGGGGGACGCCCTGTCGAGAATTGAATCCGCGACTGCGACATGTGCGGAGATTATATCAGGCGCGAGAGCAGGTGGACCGGTATTATGCGCACTTTTCGGGACTGCCGGTTGGATGGATTGCTGGACTGCATGATTTATGCCAGCAGTTGGTGGTACGCCGTTAGGTGGATTCTGCAGCAGTTGTGATTGATAAGCATTAGGGCCGACTGAGACTGGAATTAGAGAAGCGGGTTGAGCTCGATAAGGCACTTGCATCTGCTTGAGTTGTCTCTCAGCCGCTCTTTTGGCATACGCAGCTGGGTCCGTTCGGCGGAGGGTTTCGTCGTCGAACGCCTCCTGCACAGTCCTCTTTTCATCTTCAGTAAGCTTGTCATCATCCTCAACAAGGAATGTCTGGGTAAGCTTGATATCGCGGATTAACTTATATTCTGCGCCTTTCTTCTCGTCCTCCCGAAGGATCTTGTCCAGAACATCTTTGTCTTTGCCGATATGCTCTGAAACATCCTGTTGAGCGACAGGCCTTGCAGGGAAAAGATAATCGCCGGGCTTCTTGTGCGCAGATCGAATAGGGTTTCTCTTATCCACAACGCGAACAGCGAGCTGCGTCTTGTAAGTCGCCTTTTCGTGGATGATCTCTTGAAAAGTCCCGCCGGCTATGAATCTGTAGACAAACACAGGCTTTCGCTGCCCTAGGCGGTACGCACGTCCAACTGCCTGCTCTTCCCAGATTGGACTGAAGGAGAAGTCAAAGATGATAACGCGATTCGCGCTCGTGATATTCAGGCCGAGACCTCCTGCTCTAGTCGAAATAAGGTATACCTGCTTTTTGCCCTGATTGAATTTTTTTGTAGCTGCTTGCCTGGTAGCAGCCGGCGTCTGACCATCTAGTCGTGAGTACTGTCGATTGGTGACCTTCAATAAATGTTCTAAGTAGTCAAGTGTATGTAGACTTTGTGAAAAGACAAGAACTTTATCACCTGCCCTGATAGATTCATCAATGATCCTCTTCGTTATTACCGTACGAACTGAAAGCTCCACAGCCCTCAAATCTTGGACGTTAGCAAAAAGACGGGTCTGTTCGGCTACAAGCTCCCCCAGGTTTCGGATTCCAGCATTTTCGATGAATTCATCGCCTAGCCGATCTGGAGATACTGCCTGGTCAACGTCGCTCGTCTTTCTGGTATCATTCGTTTTCTTTGAGGGACTCTGGGCCTGACTGACTAATTTATCCCGGAAACATGCTGGGTGATTGCAGCATAATCCCAGAATAGATAGCCACGACCATAACTGGGCCTGTGTGACCTCATCCATTCGTCCTTGTAGAATAAACGCTGCGTACATATCATATGCCTCTTTCTGCATTTTGGTGAGAGGCACAGTCAGAACAAACTCGACTTTCGGCGGAAGATCTCCCTCAAGGACTGTGATGTCCGCACGGTTGATCTTTGGCTCCAAGATCTGCTTGAGCACTTGGAGCTTCATCAAAGACTTCCGCTTCTCTCCATAGGTACTGTCGGCATAAAGGCCTTCCTTTATAGGTTCGATATAATTTGCCTTGAATTCAAGGAAACTTCCGAGGTAATCATAAGAAATCCAGTTGACCATAGTATAGTAGTCGCCAAGATTGTTCGCCAGAGGAGATCCAGTCAACGCAATCCGGCTTTTGGAACGAAATCGCATTGCCGCCTGAGACGTCGCGGAGTCTGGGTTCTTCATTTTATGAGCTTCGTCAGCGATGATGACGCTGGGGCCCTCTAAAAGCCAATGCTTGAGGTCTTGATGCCTAGAATCTGACAGTGGCGGGCTTTTCTTAGCTGTTGCCTGGTTGAAGACCCAATTCCGGAAGATATCGTAAGATATGAGTAGAACTCCGCCCTTCTCGTACCACATAGATACCTCGGCCAGGCGCACATCCATATTGTCTTCTGAGGACACCTGTCTCACTGTGAGTAGGACATCCTCGGGGGTCCACATAAAGAACTCATCACACCAATTCCCAATCAAGGATGATGGGCAGATGACCAGCGTTCGGGCTTCGGGAAGATCCTTTCTAGGGCGAAATTCTTCAGGAACCTGTTGTTGAATCATTGGGTCCGGAGAATTGGCAGCTGCAGTTATCGTCACGAGTAGTGATATGCTTTGGCGGATCAGCAGTTGAGAGACAGACAAACTCTGGATCTTCGTGATCCACAGGTAGGAACTTACACCTGCATTGTTTTCCCCAGTCCCATCGTGTGGGCCAAGAGACAGCCTTCTTGGTTCTTGTCCTCGACCAGTTCTCGCCACATGAATTGAATGCCGCTCAATTGGTGAAGTTTGACGCGTTTGCCGATGTGAGGATGTAGGTAGATAATTGGCTCTTTGAAGCTAACAGCATGACGGCCCGGGCTGTCATTGCTTACCCCCATGCTTTGCAGCCTTTTCTCCAGCCTCTTTCTCTGCTTCTCTTGCCATCTCATCCGCTGTTGCGCACTTGCCTGGTGCAGCTTTGCTGATTGACTTTCCTGCACGGCCCTTTTACGCTTTTTGTGAGGTGTATCTTCAGGTCCCAAATCACGGTCTGGGCCAGCTTCTGTATCGCGTTGCCACGCTTGCCAGCACTCCAGTCGATTGACAAGCTCATAGTAGTATGTTTCAAACCCGCCATTCTTGTTATCCTCGAGCTTTTCAAGGGCTGCTTGGACACTCCTTTTCTTGATACCTTTAAGATCATGACGCGCACAGTGAAGCCATGATATATAGAAGGAAGATGTTCGCATGACCAGATGGCTCATGGAAGCCCCCATCCCCTCTACATCCCGTGAACCTTTGATTAGACATTCCAAGGCTCTTCGCGTATGGGTTTTGAGGCTCAAAAGCGAGAAATTCGGGACTTTCTCTACCATCAAGTTTCGTTCCTCATCGGAGAGGCTACAAACCAGCTTTGCGAGCAACCTACGACGATCTTTACGTTCTTCAATCAGCCTCCATTCCAGTGACATGATCCCATTCATGTCGTTGATATTGGGCATTGAAAGACTTGGTCCTCTTTCTGTCTTCACCTGCACACTACTCTCCGCTGAGCCAAAGCTCGGCGGGGGAGACATCGAGGCGCCCACACCTGCTATAATGGTGTTGGAATATTTGGGAATGGCGACAGGATTAAGAGGAGGGGTTTTGATCATAAAATCGTCCGGTTCAGGCGTCTCTCCAGTAAGATCAATCACTTCTGGCTTCTCTTGAACTTGGTGAGGGTGAGAAGCAGAGGGAGAAAGTGAACGGCTGCTTGATTCGAAGACTTTGGGGACTTGACCTCTTGTCCTGCGTCTTTTACCAGAAACGCTGATGATATCATTGTCGGTACCAGAGGGCGAGAGACTTGCAGGCGAATTCTCAAGAAATTGACCTTGAATTATCCCGGGTGCTCCAGTATCATCCACAACGAACTCATCGTGAGAGTTGTCCTCACCGATACTGGACTCTGAATGCAGTGATTCGTCGTCTCCAACCTTTGTTTTTGGTAAATACCGTCGTTTAGGAGGCGCAGAGACCTTGTCTGGGGCCTTTTCCTGTGTCAGCATTGAAGAACGCCATTTCTGCTTCTGGATTTCGAATACAGTTTGCTCCAAACATTGGCATTGCGTACGCAGTTCTGCCTCTGTGCTGTATTCATTCCTGCTAATCTCATTGCTCAACTTGTGCAAGCGGAGCTCGAGCAGCGCAGTGTCCTTTGATAAAGCTTTGACCTCCTGGTTAACACTATTCCTCTTTCTGGCAGCTAGCCAGAGCTTTCGAGCCTTGTACTTTTCCTTTGCCTGATAAGTTTCGTGCCACTCGGTTTCAAACTGCGAGACACAATCCCTGATAACAGAATCAACCTCAGCCGGACCAAGGTCTTTAGACTGAGGTAGCATGGACTCGCCGGCTTCCTCATATATCTCTTGCCAAGTTTCTTCGTCAAATTCGCCTTCGGAACCAGAATCTCCATAGATAGGGAGTTGCTCTAGACCTTCCTCAACTGGATACTTCTGCAGCAAATAAGAGAACGAGTCGGATGGTCCAAGGGATTCACTGCGAGGCCTGGCATCTTTATCCACTTCCGGTCGGTTTTTTAACTGCGGCCACTCATCTAATTTTTCCTTGGTTGCGTTGACTCTACCCTGCCTCGTGGTGTATAATGTGAAATGTCTGTCCTTGCTGAACTTTACCATTGCCGGGTTATATGGAGTTATGGCTTGATATGATGACCTGCCGTTTGTGTTTAACTTGACTGGTGACTGTTGGAAGAAATACTTCAGGCGGTTATTCACGAACGTGCGCTGGGCGGTGGGGAGTCTGGGTGATATCAGTGTGAACGTCTGATCATCAGCTTCGAATTCAGGATCATAGAAGATTTGTTCCACCGTGACGCAATCCGGTCCCATATACCAGCTTTGTACCTCACTATCACCAGACCTTTTAGGTATCGGATTGTCGATTCTTGGTTCCACGGGGAGGCATAGATCAAGCTTCCGTCTTTTGTTGCCATGTTTGTCAACCACGACTTGCTCATTGTAACGGGGATGAATGTGCTGTATCCTTCCGCACGATTCTCGGAGCAGATTCTGGGACAAGTCTGGAATAGGCAAGTCGAACCTTGAGCTATTTTGGTGTACATCATTGACGTTATCACGTACTACGCCAGTGACGGATGAGTCTGAAGTGACAAAATTGATGACAGGTTTAGCCAGAGCAGGAATATTTGGGCCGACAGTGGGCAATGGTGTTGAATGTTGGGCAGTCGGTGACTGCGCACTGGTATGAAGTGGCGGTTGCGGGAGCACCGGGGACAGCGAAGGCATTTTAGCAGTCTGCTCTGATATGGAAGCCTGATACTTAGGGGAAAGTCTCTGGAGATAGCGAATAGCCGACATTATAGAGCTCCGGTGTCCCAGAGCTTTCAGTCCTAGGTCGTCCCGCAAAGCCTCTTTCCCAACATCCTGCAAGAGCACTTCCCCGGTTATGAGATTCTCTCGAAGGGAAGCCTCGAAAGAAGCGGGCGGTCGTGGTACCATAGAACTTGACCGCGACCATGGTGTCTCAGGATTGTGACAAAGATAAGCCACCACTTCATCGACAGTCCAGTCGAGAGGGTCACTACTGTTGAATTGCATCATGCAAGCACAGGCATTGGGAGAAAAAAATACTAATCATCCAAATAATTCAACATAAAACGCAATTATGTGGCAAGAGATCGTCAGAGAAATGGAAGATCATGGAGGGGAACCTGATCGTAAGGTATCGTAGATAGCGCTAAAGAGATGAATAGCTTTAGAATGTGAACAGAAAGTAGATAAGAGAGTTGACAATGTAACAAGAAAAACTGGAAGTAATAAGTCGCTAGAGAAACAGAACCAAGAATGTAATAAAAAAAAATCCAAACTGAAATCAGCATGCAATTACTCGTCGTGTGATAATAGCCTTGAAATATAAAGACAAAGCGCGCCGCGCCGAGTGCGATGTAGTCTTACTGCCGGCATTACTGTTGGAAAGCGGTGGTGCAGGCGGTGCTGATAGCTACGATAACGACTTTGATTAGTAATTGAGAAGCTACTCCCCCCCGCGGAGGGCCTGAAGAAGTTGGAGCGCCCATTGAAACTGGCAACAATCCATTGCTGCTAAAGTTGACGCTCAGGAGAGATTTATTTGACTATATAACCCTATACATCTCTTATTACAACGAATTGGCACCGATCACCATGGCAGAATCTGTCTACACGAATTACCCCCCCTCTCTGAACCCCGCACAGAAGGACTTCCTCGTGAGGACAGTCAAGGATTGGGCGACACAGAATGGCCTTATGGTCAGACCTGCACCTACATTTGTCTCGAAAGAATCCGACCCTCGCGGCGTATTGGCGACAAATGCACCGGTGACTCTGTTTCCTAGCCCGTTTCCGAGGACGTGCTTCGAAGAGGCCAAGGCGCTGCAGACTGTGTACAATAAGCTCTACGCTGCGATAACATGCAATGAAGAATGGATTGGCAAAATTATGGAAGAGTAAGGGTTATCTTCTGAGTTCACTTTGTTTCGCTATTTCCTTGCGTCTGTTGTATTTTTCTTGAGGCATGCTCTATCAGAACCACAGAACCTAGACTAAATATGGCCTCTGACTGTAGTCTCATTGACGTTGATGACTTCATCTCGAACCTCTGGAAAGTGCATCTTGCCGTCAAGGAAGAGGGCTACGCTCAAACTCTTTCTCTCGGTCTTTTTCGGTCTGACTATATGGCACACGCTCCGTCAACCTCAACGATTCCCGAGTTGAAACAAGTGGAGTTCAACACAATTTCTTCATCTTTTGGCGGATTATCGTCACTTGTGGCGTCCTTACATTCTGAACTCTTAGATTCTCCTCCGGGCAGCCCCATCGCTTACCCGTCACACCCTTTGCTGAAGCCAAAAGCCATCCCTGAAAATACTGCAGTAGAGACGTTGTCCGCAGGTTTGGCAACGGCTCACACCGCGTACGGACAATCCAAGTCGCAGCCACAGCTGCCTACATGTATCTTGTTCGTGGTCCAAGAAAATGAACGAAATATATTCGACCAGTTGGCTCTTTCGCGCCAACTCACAAAGGTCCACAAGATACCCGTCTTCCGTCTGCTAAGCTCCGAGATTCTGGACCATACCTACATCCCCAGCTCCAACCCCTCGCGTCCTCTGATTTACCGCCCGCCACATGCCGAAGAGACACACTTTGAAGTAACAACCGTCTACCTCCGTTCTTTCTACACACCAACCGACTACAACTCCGACCGTGACTGGGAGGCAAGAACTCACCTTGAGCGCTCCGCAGCAATCAAATGTCCAACAGTCCTCAACCAACTCTCGGGCTCCAAAATCGTTCAGCAGGTCCTCGCCACACAAACGGGACCAGACCATCTCGCAACCTTCCTTGCCGACACTGACCCAGCTCTCATTTCCCGTCTCCGCGCAACCTTCGCCCCGCAATACGACCTCTCCGTATCTGGAAAGGGCCGAGAACTCGCACTCAGCCCCTCGACGGCGGCAAACCACGTCCTCAAGCCCCAGCGTGAAGGCGGCGGCAACAACATCTACAAAACCGCCATCCCAGACTTCCTCAATTCCATCCCTGAGAACGAGTGGAAGCGCTGGATTCTCATGGAGCTTATTCATCCTCCAGCGGCCGCGAAGAACATCGCTCTCCGTAGCGACGGCGAGGTTCTCGCTTGTGGAGTCATCGGAGAACTAGGCATTTATGGCACTATTCTATGGGATCAGAGTAATAGTATGATTCTTCATAATGAGCAGGGAGGGTGGTTGATGCGGACGAAGGCCGAAGGTGTGAATGAGGGTGGTGTTGCAACGGGATTTTCGAGTTTAGATAGCATTGTTTTGTTCTAGATGATTTTTTGGCATTGTCTTAAGATATATTCTTTCTATGCATCAGCATGAATTTGATCGGGATAAAGGTTTTCTTGTCTTTGTTTCCATCACATAACCTCTACAGTAGAAGGTCGTCTTAATTAAGTTGATGCCAAGATTGTCATAAGAGTTAGGGCTATGCTTCGCAAAAATGTTCCGAGATGGTATGGGGGCTAACACAGTCCAAGGAACGGGAGGCTAGATTGAAATATACAACAAAGCAAAAGTATCATTGAATTCTAGAAAGACCCCAGTAATCGGTTGCACATGTCGCAATATATAGTACACTTTTGGTACAATTAAGCATGGCGAGACAACCGAGCTCCAACGCCATTACTGGGGCTAGACAATAGAACAACATATTGGACTATGAGCCGAACCACAAAACGCTCACATAAATTATCCCACCCAGCGCCAGCAGTAGAACCAAGTAAAAAGAGAATGGGAAAGCAGTAGTAGTGACAAGTGCAAAGCAACGCTTTGGAACGCCAAGGTCGCCATCCGCCAGACAGATGCTCCAACCGTGGGAAGATAATGTACAGCACAAATGCAGGTCGGAACGCCGTAGGGTCCGGTATACCTACAGCATAATCATGACAGTATGGTACAGGTGGAAATGTGCATGGGAGAAGATAAATTCAAGTACGAGGTGAGACAAGACCAGCTTGTAGGAGAGAATGGGTGGTGTTGCCCAATCTCAGCAAAAAAGATCAGGAGGTAACAGGGGAGTAAGAGTGATAGGGCATCTCAAATACATGGCGTTCGCCTTTGTAGCACTCCAATAGCATATCGTCAAAGACATTCCTCTGTTGTCTCTCGGGAACTGTATCCAACAGAGTAGGATCGTTGACTGGGAAAATACCTGTGGTTGGAGTTTGCGGCTTGCTGGAGGATCTGGTGAATAGCGAGGGTGCGTAGTCCAGGAGCTCCTCGGGCTGCACAGGGAAGTCCGTGAAGCAGTCTTGAAGACAGAAACTATGGAAATTGAGGGCTGAGCTGGATGTCCAGAAGGTGGAGCGCCAACTTAGTCTGTCTTGGTTGCGTAGGAGAGAGAACAAGTCACTCTCTTGTTTAATTTGTGGAGTGGGTGGTCTATAGCCAAGCCGCCTTGACATGTTAGCTCGGGGTCTGAACGTTCTGGATAACATGATAGAGGAAGAATGGTAAGAGGGCGGGAGAGCGTACAGGTCGAGATCCGGTAGGCTGACTGTGTCTGGGAGCTCATCATCTGGAATAACGCCCCGTATGATGGGAAGAGCATCATCGAAACAATTGTCTGTTTCATCATCATTGACGTCTTGGTGGACGTATCCGACTGTCTGCGCTTCGTGCTCAACGACGTCCGGTGCCTGGGGAATGACTTCCGGAACCTCTGGCAAGGCGTCAGGCTCGTCAGGCTCAGTGGTTTCAGAATAACCATTAGTCCTGAATGGCGATTCTCGACTTTGAAAAGGAACTTCCCGCTCGTCGAACGCGGTTCCGTTGGCCGTAGACTTATTCCCCATCTTCCTAATCCGCCAGCCTTTCGGAATTGGCACACGGCCACCCTGCTCGCCTAATTGAGGATTGACTAGACCCGGAGTGATGCCGCGAGTGGAGTTCGAGTTGATGTCCAGACCTAGCTCCTTCATCCTTTTAAGGAGGTCGGCTTCGAGGTGTGCACTCCGTTTATTTCCCGAACGCCACGCCTTAAGGTTGAACGCCTGTCGGAAGCGCACGCCCCGTTGTTGAAGCGCATTATTCTTGATACGGAATTCGGGGTGCATGCGAGCCGTAATGTCCTCAAGGCATATGCGCGGGTCAATGCGCTGCCATGCCTCTACGCGGAACTCCTCTACGGTAGAAGAGATGTTGTCTGGTAGAACAGGGAGGTTTCGCAGATACTTCCCGTGTATGGGGTAGCTCATGAGCCCTGGATCTTTCAGCTTTTTTTCGTCATCGTCGGGGCTCAGTTGGTAGAGAATGTCTGGCAGTTCCTCCCATGACCAATGGGCTTGGTCGGGGTGGTAAGAGGTGCGGTTTCGAGGGTCGTTCGCGTTGGGGCTATCCTGCCTGGGAGGGGCTTTTTCTATGTAGGTTCAGTACATCATTCACGCCAAAGCAAAGAGATCTCACTTTTCTGCAGCCTTCTAGGCACCTTCTTAGAAGACCTTAGAGTAGGCTTGGTGACTCTGTAGCTTTTCATCGTGACAGCTTGACTGATAGCCGCATTAGCTATCCTGTCCATGACCAAGTAGTGCAAGATCTGAAGCATACTTTAACTCCTTTTAGAGCGTGACTAACTTTCTGTGAATAATACCTGTTTCCACAGCAAGATCTGCACCGGTATGCACAAATATGGCAGTTGAAGCTCAGGAAAAATCGTGGTGAAGAGGATGGGGGGAAGTGAAGATGATGAAGACAGAACTAGAGAAGCCATCTTTAAGCTATTGTTCCCCTTTCTCGAGGACAGACAATCGGGGTGGTTGGCAAGAGGTTCTGAACTGGGGAGAGGTCGAGTGGTGGGGTGGGGGACTGGGTGCAGTGATCGAAATGCGCTCAATGGGCTACACTTGAGGGACCGGTACCATAATATCTGACTGCGAGAATGTCAACCTTAGATCTATGACCACCAAACTGTTAGGGTAGATAGCAGCTCACTTTCTCTTCAAAATGAGCCCCATAATGGCTATGCTGGCGTTGGTTGTGGCATCGCGATATCGTCTTGTTCTCCCCGGCCTAACTCAACTCGACTTCGATTTCCCGGCTAAGGCCAAAGGTGAGCAAATCTGACCAGCCACATGGGCCAAAGTACGGCCAATCCCATGGGTCAGGCGCTGCAGAAGTCTTTTCTATCAGGTGGGCTGGTTGATGAATCTGAGACAAGGTAGTACTCTGCCTATAGGCATTCAAGGAAAGATAGGCTTCCAGTATCAAAAGCTATTCGCATAAGAAGAGAAGCTGCCATTCATGCATGCCTGACAATAAAAAGGCTGGCCTTGACAATGGTAGTTGCCGGTCTTTTATTGGACTATTGTGTGTCAAAAGAAAGAAGAGGCATGGGTTCTGGCTTGCCCAGCTGGACAGCCAACTTGCTGTGAAGAACGTTGCCCATGAGGGGTACCCGAATTCTTTCCCTCTTGAGAACAAGTCTCACCGAGACTGGCTGGAAGGGACTCTTTTTGCTTACGCATCCTTCGCCATCCATAGCCAAGTTCATCCTAGAAATACATTCTGCAAGGCTCCGTGGGTACCCAGCCTGGGCTCTGTAGTTATTCCTTATTTGTTCCAAATGAATGCAAGTTATAATACATAAAATTGACATAAGAAACTGGCCCATCAATAAATAAAATGACGAGACCAACCCGAACCATACAACATAAGAAAATGGACTGGATTAAGAACCTGAAGCACTAAACGAACACCCTATAATATTGGTCTGGAGAAGATTTTAGAAAGGGAAAAGCATCAGATAGTTCCTATGCGTTTCCGGGGACCCAAAACGGATCGTCCATTGTGCACCTAGGATCCTCCCACCGAGAGGGCAGCTGCCAGACTTGCCCGTCACTATGCTTAGCAGACGGAAGTGAGGAAGGCGAGAGCACTCCTGACTCTAATATCATACTCTCAAAGGCGGTTTCCGAGGGAGATACATCAACCTGTCCGTCGTAATGAACACGCTCGACAGTGTCAACTGGTGTGGGTAGGCCACTGGGATCGATGATATCCGTTATGTTGATTCTCCTAGCGGCACTAATTATACCGCAAAAGTCGGTAATTGTCGTAAGATGACGAAGGATGATGGAAGAGATCTTACCTGTCAGCAGCATCAGAAGTTGCTCGTTTCTTGGAGTGTGGGATAGCTTTCGCCCGCGGTTGAGGTTCAACCGCGTCTGGAGCATGATAGACCATCGATTGAGCAGGCGGCAGAGCAATCTGAGACGAGAGATACTCCATTTCAAGGGGTTGCGCCTCGGGAAGATTTCCGAGAAGGTGATTAGGTTTGGCTTGCTGAGCATCGATAGGGTGCGCAAACTGGAATGAAGATATGATACCATCGTACAGCTCACGAGAAATCACGGATTCGTAGGAAGTATGAGACGACAAAATATTTCCGTGGACGTCGATTATAAAGAGTACTGGCCCTGCAGAGAACCAGAAACTCACGCTGTCCCATGGGAAAGCCTCATAGACCCAGTAAGCGACGGAGTCAGGCGCATCAAACCGACGGACAAGAACCTCCTGCAGCGCAATGCGACCTCCTGCCTCACCAACAGCCGGGTTGATTAGACCAGGAGATAGCCCACGAGTGCTATTTGTCGACCAGGATTCATAACCGCACTCTTCGAGGAGACTGGTTATTTTGACGTTTTCATTGCTATCAGGCCCCGCTTCCCAGCACGTTATGTTGCAATGCTCCCGGAACACTTTGCGACGATTATGAATTTGTACACTGGATATGTACTTTCGGTAGAATGGATGGACCCGGTCAATGATGTCCTCAGCAGTGATACGAGGGTCGTGACGCATCCACGCTTCAAGGCGCCAACCTTCCACATTGGAAGATATCTGCCGCGGAAGAATAGTCTCAAAGTCATTGACGTGTTTCCCGAATATCCTGTAGGAAGATTTCTGAGCCGGTAGTGTCGCTTTACTGCGATATTCTTCGGGAGGACGAATAACATAGAGGATATCGGGCAGATTGTCTAAGTTCCAATTCGCTTGTTCAGGTATGTAGAACATATCCGATAGGGTGTAGTCCTCTATACCAGGTCGTCTATACACAACACCAAAGACGTCAGGTTGACTGGATAGATGTTGTACTATAGGTACCAGAACTCGCTGCAGATCGATCGAGAGATGATCGGAAATCGAATTGAAGGACTAAAGAGCATCGCCAGCAGTTAGCAACACTCTAAACACCAGGACTAAGCCTTAAGGTCACTTACCATCCTGGACCCTGGCCTGTGATGCCAACACTGAAGACGATAGCAGGATGTGCCGTGCAATAAACCCAGTGCTTCAACCTCCTGTAAGAAATGGCTGGGGAATCGACTCCTGGGAGTAGTCTGAGCAATTCTATTCTCCAGCAAAGGGCGGTTAAAGGATGCTGTAATCTGAGGACTTTGCGAGACAGCCTACAGAAAGACTGTCTAGTGTTAGTGCTAGTACTCAAGCATATCATAGCTCATAAACTATTCTTCATACCAGATCTGTTTCAAGAGCAGAGAGAAGCCAGCCAAAGCTAACCGCATAAAAGCTTTGCGAACTTAAAGGGACTGGAAACACATAGCCAGCGAGGCCTGGCTCAGAGGCCATATTTTTAGGCTTATGGTGGCCTCTGGGATTTCTGCTCGTTGGAACAAGTGAATGGCATATTGCAGCACGTCTCATCATGGAGGACAAGCGGGTTTTCATTATCACATCACCAGATATTCACTCACTATACAATGAATATCAATGTTACTTTTATCTTGCATAGGCCTTGGGGTGCATTGATACTAGATGTCAATCCAGAGCGCCTTTCCATTGCGGTGTTGATCACTCAGATTTGAAAGCATTAAAGGCCTTTATTAAGACTAGGGCTCACAGTGAGTTGTTACCAACTGAAAATGAGTGAATACCATTGTCGCAACAGCAACATTTTAGTCAAGCAGAAAGAAACTAGCAGTATTCACGATTTCCATTGTCGCTTGTCACCACCTGAATTCAGTCAGGGTCGGTCACCGCGATTAATCAGAGGTCAATCAACCCACAAGCCCAGCCCCAACTGAAACCATCTCTTTCCCCATCACTTCGGCATGCCACCGTCCCCCATGTTCCGCCTCGTTCGAATCGCTAGCACAACCTCCCGCAACAAATCTCAGAAACTTGCCAACAGATACAACCTACATATATCGTGCAGAGTGAAACCGAACGCGTCCGGCCGAGAGGGCATCACAGCAGTAGGAAACGAGACAGTCGATGTATGTGTAGCTGCCGTTCCTAGGGACGGAGAGGCAAATCTAGCTGTATCTCAGGTCTTTGCAAAGGTAAGCCATATTGCCCTGTTCAAATCAATTCCATGACTGGATGCGTTTGGCGTGAGCCAGAAGGAGTCCTTGGGGAGTGGATAAGCTGATTAAGGTATGCAGGTGTTCAATGTCGCAAAATCCGACGTCGGAGTCATCCACGGTCTGAAGTCTCGCGACAAAGTTCTCTGCATCTTCAATTTAGATATTGGGACCGAGACTGAGGAGAAATTCCTCGAAAGAGCTGGTAAACAGCTGCAAGACGCCGTGATCAAGAAATAAAACCGTGGCGGGGGCTAGGATCGGTATCTAGCTGGTCCTGGACTCCGCGGAGCCTTGTGCGGAAATCTCCCACTTTTTTCTTCGACGATCGATGACGACTACAACGCGATATCTCCAAGCGAAGATTCGTGAAAAACACGCGATTTCAGGAAATATACTTGTTAAAATCAATCACCACATTATAACCACCAAAGATGGCCTCCACAAAACGAAAAGCCCCCGAGGACTCTAGCGCCAGTATAGAGACCATCAACTTCACCGCACGCAATCCTCCCTGGACCTACCTCAAGCTTCAACTGTACGCCCGCGCACCCTAGTCCTCCGTTTCTGCCTACTCTTCGAAATAAAAAAATTGACTAAAAACTTGCAGAATACACCAACCGAACACCTCCGCAGCCACAAAATCCGCTCCTCTTGACCCCCTCACAGCCCGTACTCATCTCTCTTCCGCCCTCTCCCAATTCCTCGGCCTCTCTGGTAGCTCAATCCCTGTCGATATTCTTTCCGTGTCCCCAGACTCAGAGTCAGTCACTGCCTCATCGCAGCCACAATCACAATCACAATCGCGCCCGCTTGAGAAATTCATCTGGGTTCGTGTACCGAGGCAGGACGCCCCTGCTGTTGTTGCAGCTGTGAGTTCTTGGATTGGAGGCGTGGGAGAAGAAGAAAATGGTGGAAGCGTGGCGTGGAGAGTATGCGCGAAGGGGAACTTTTTGTCCGCGCTGGTGAATGGCGACGGAGGGGATTTGTTCAAGGTGTAGAATGGGTTGGAGTTTACGTCGCTATGGCTTATGAATACCAACTTTACGACAAGATACGTTGCGATTGCGCAGCGCGATGCGACTCTCAGGTCCGGACTGGGGTTGGCACAATTGTTCTCAAACCACTTCACTCCGCGAGAGTGCTCGCGCCCTCTCGGTGCGCTCTATAGGCGGGAATCGGGCGACTTACTCGAGATGAAGCAGCTCGAGGATTCAGAGATATATTCGTCCCGACAGGTCGATGACCAAGAGATGACAGACGAGCAACGAGCAAGTCTGCTTCGAACATACCAGCCAGTGCCGCTTCGTATATTTGTGACTGTATGGCCTACAACCGCGGGAGGAAGGACCTGGAAAGATATATGATACGATCACAGTTCAACAGATTTCATTATGGTAGACAACCCCAGAGTCACAATTTCGTACGTATGTAAAGACAGACCCAAATAATATTCACAGCGGACAAAAGTCTCCCGGATAACGAGTGTTCAATGAACAGATTTCCAACCTCAACACCAGGCCAAAACGACAGACAGATAAGAGACGCACATGCTTATTCAAGGAAGACGCCCGATCCCATGCTTGCGACGCAAGAAGGTTTAAATTCCCTCTAAATTCCATGCATTTTTCCCGTTTCGTGTTTTGTTCGCAGTTGCCCCCCACCCCGGGGGGAGTGTTCTGCTATACCGATGGCTGCTTGTTAAGCTTCGTACTCACCTCCTCAAGTACGGTGGATGTCTTGGACGCTGTCGGCGACGAGTTAGCAACGACTTTAGCGCGCAAAGCAGCACGGATATCCTCTACGCTGCGCTCCTTCCATTCGGGCTGACCCGATGTGCTGAGTGGGTAGAGGACATAGTTGTCCTCGCGGGAGGCGAATTCGTCAACACTTGGCGGCGGTACGGCGGTGACAATATCCAGTTCAAGCGCGATCTGTCTGCAGTATGTGTCAAGAGGCAGATCATTAACGTCGTGGCCGAAGGGGTTCTCGATTTCGCTGCCAATGGTTGCGAGGCCAAGAATAATGTACGCAGCGACAATGGAGCCAGGGATAGTGACCCAACCAAGGGAGTCGTAGAGTTGGAAGGGGAGGACAAGGACGTAAATCCAAGCGATTTGCGCAATTGCGATGCTGTAGGCGACTGGGAGCGGGGTGTCGAGGACGCGTTCAGTGCCAGTGACGACTTCGTTTAGCTGGGCGAGGCAGGTAACTGCAGAAGTTAGCAATGTTGAAAATCATTAGAGAGACGTAGTACGTACTAGCCTGGGACTGGTGGAGACTGATGTTGAGTGTTTCGTTTCGGATGACTGAGTCAACATAGGCCGAAAGGTGATTCAGGATCTCCAAGGGTAGGTGTCCCAAGGGCTTTTTGGAACGCTTGATGAGCTTCCGAGGGTTCGACTCCGCGAAAGAAACGCCCAAGTACTCGCCAGTAACTTTCCAGATCGTCCTCTTCTTTGGCTGAATGACTTGGCGATCGTGGGCTTCCTTAGCAAATGTGTCCAGATACCCAACTAGGCCAGCTAGATCTTCGTATCCGACATCCGGTTCGAACCGCAGCTTATGCTTCAGAGCCACTGCAAATGCCAAGATAAGGTTGATCGCGGTGCTAGGAGCTGTTTAGCGTATTGCTTAATCCATCCTTACGGGGACTTACAGCTTCCTCAACAGGTCCTCCTTTCCTAGCTCACCTTCCCGCTCGAGTGTGTTGATCCAAATGGTACGGGACAGGTTACGAGACGTCTGCACAAGCAACGACCAGTACTTTCGGCCATCC
Organism: Aspergillus foveolatus; assembly: GCF_047715535.1. NCBI lineage: Eukaryota > Fungi > Ascomycota > Eurotiomycetes > Eurotiales > Aspergillaceae > Aspergillus > Aspergillus foveolatus. The sequence goes on along the minus strand of NW_027396087.1, from coordinate 48,242 downwards.
GCCCATCTTGACAGTAGTCAGTCGTGTGCTCAATAATGTCAAATAGGAGTATTGCGCACCTTTCGTAGGCAGTAGAGCTTCGAAATGAAAGTGACAAACCAACGACGAAACCGAGAACGGTGAGGAGGATATTATCAACAGAAACTGTCTTTCGGTCAGCTAAGAAACAAAGCCATCCTTGATCGGGTACTGACGTTTATAAACAAAGCGCGAAATCAGGGTTATACAAGTTGACCAGCCGGCGACGAAGGTGATGGGGAGGATCATCTTCGGCATGATGCTGCCGTGCATTCGCATCATGATGGGCCATTTCGAGTGTTTGTCCAGGTCTCGCGGGCCGTGCTAGCAAGGCGGATCTGTCAGTACAATTGTTTCCGTCTCCAAGTATTGTTCAAACTCACAAAGTACCGATCCAGATCATCAGAGTCGCGCCGGTTGAGCATGAACTGGGAATCACGAGAGTCTGCAAGGTTCTCCAAGAAGGTGGGCCGTGGTGTCATTCGTCCAGGGCTGGAGCTCTTCTCACTTGGAGGGCCGCTGTGTTGCCCTTGAGCGTGGTTGGCATGGCGAGTCTCTGCCTGTACTGGAGCAGGACCGTCCGTATGAGCAGCAGCATGGCCTGCGTCAGCGGGAGGTGCAGAGTGCGCGGTGCCTCCGTCCATGTTGGTATTTCAGGTAATGAAATGTTAAGATGGGGTTAAAGAATGTAGTAAGACAGTCTAACCAGAGAGTGTCTGAGAAGAATATAAACGAAGACAATAGATTAGGAACAAAAGCGACAGGATTCGGGTCAATTCATGGATCAATAGATAATGAACAAAGGAACGAATGTTGGAGAATGAGAATCTGGGGGCCGAGAAGAAGAGAAGGGAAAAAAAGATCTACGACCGTCAAGAGCCAGCCTATGGAGATGTGGAGTGCACGCTGCACAGCCAAGCGACGTGGGTGAGGTCAGCAATCGGGATTGGGGATCGAGTGACAATTTTAGATGCTACGACGCGAGACCGCCACCGGACAAAGAGTCCAAAGGAGGATACGCTTGTTGGCTGCCACAGCTCATAGTTCCTTGTTCTTGCGAGAGCATTGAATCTGACAGCGAAAAGCGCATAAAGGAACCTTGGGACAGTCACGGCAGAGCCCGCGATGCCTAGCCATGACCCCAATAGAGCCATTGGCCGGCCCCTGGTTTCACTCTTAGCGTCTTAGCGGGCAGTCGGACGCCACGCAGAGCAACGGCAGGATCCGCTCATTTCACAAGATCTCTCGATTGGCCAGCACTGCAGTCCAGACCTTTGATGGCTGTGCGCATGAAACGCGAAACACGACGCTGGTGGGCGGCCAACTCACTCGCGGAAGACGGAGTTTCTGTTCCTGGAAGAACGAAAATTTATCGTCCATGAATCGAGCCGCCCTCTTCCAGGCAAGACCGATCGACTCGATAGTATGAACCCTGGTTTATAATTGGAAATATAGCCAGAGTAGCCCATATTCGTCGATATTGACTCTGTGTGAAGCTGAACTGCCGTGCGACGACCACCCTGCATTCGGCATGAACTCCAGTGACAGTCTGAGGATTCGACGGCAATGAATCAGAGCCCTGCTATTGGCGGTGTTCTGAAAAACCTTCAGAATGCAGCGGGCGAGACGGGAAATTGGCACGACCAAAGTTTGCATGTTTCACCATGCGAGGCTTGAAGGATGGTTGGTCCACGACAAGTAACTCTTGGCCTTCAGCCTTCAGGGGTATCTATCGCACCGACATTCATCGCCAATGGCCAGACGGAGTCGCCGAACTATATTGGACCTCAGCTCTTGGTACCAAGGAGTCCAAAATCCAGACGATTTGGATTCAGGAAAAATATCCCGGCCGACGTATGACCTGTCCCTGAGGGGCCGTTGGAGACGTTCTGCCGTCGAATGGCTCGGTGATAATCGACCAAGCAGCAAGTCGATCTAATGCCCATCCGGCATTTCTGCCAGACACTGCTTAGGAACCATTTAAGGGACTTGGTTTGACCCGAAAGCATAAGGATTGAAACTATACGAAGCAATTCTGAGAGCGGTGGTAGTTCTGACTGATCTCTCGCAGGCGGGAGCAATGATCACGGACGCGTGCCTTGCAACGTTTGTTCAGTCTGATCCTCTTGGGCTGAATGCAGCCCAACCAAGTTCGAGGTCTCTCATAGGCTCGAATGAAGGCCCTGGTCTTGCATGGTGCATAGCCTTAGAATGATATGCGCGTAATCGCACAGACCGGCCAAGAATCGTCCAAGCAAAGTTGATACGAACTGGCTTTTAGAAAAGCTGAATCGGAATATGTAGGGAATTCTGCTCGCCTGTGACTTTGAAGACGTGGGCGGAGTTTGAAGGTACTCAGAAGGTATTATCACCCTGCAGCCGGTTCACTGGATTGAGATCTGAGCCTTTCGGCTACACTGTCATTACCTGTGGTCGTGATGGTACGCGACGGGAAAAATCTCCCGACCGTCCGTTTAGTTGGAACTGGGAGGACAAGAGCGTCGAGTCTTGGACGGAGGCTATAATGCGAACATCGGCAACAGCGTCTAACCCAGACGATTATCAGTAGGTAGCGAGTAAATATTGAGCAAGACTACCTGAGCTGTGTGATGTATAAGAAGATAACTAGAAGTATTCTGAAACCCGGGGCCCCATGTCTTAGAAGAGAACCGAGTAACCAGAGCCCCCCCGCATTCTGCCTTCATTTAGGACAAGGTGCGGCATGAATCGCGATAGCTTCAGACAACCGCTCTACCCCTCAGAGCTTGTCTTTGCAATGTCTGTCCATGCAATTCTTCTCGAAACTCAAGGTGTACTTCGTTGTTGTCAAATCTCTTTGCTTACCCGTCGGAGTCTGCTTAGTGCTTACGCTAAACGAGGAACGAGTCCAGGACTTAGGGATATCTCAGGGAGATAAGACTTATATCCGCTGGTCTATACTGAACTTCATCGTTGCACCCTTATTTACGCATTGCTGCGTCCTGGGTATATAAGCACTCGAAACCATGGAAGTCCACAACCGCCATCAGCATCACAGAAATCAATATGGCAGCGTCATCTAGGACCTGGTTAATCACTGGCGCTTCATCGGGCTTGGGTAAATCGCTGGCACTAGCAGCCCTCAAAGCAGGCCATAAAGTTATCGGAACTACCCGTGACGTCGGCAGAGCTGAAAAGTCCTGCCCTGATTTCTCGACAGATGGTGGCATCTGGATTGAGCTAGACCCTGCTCAGAAAAATGCCTACTATCTATTCGCCAAATGTGCGCAAGAGCATGATGTTGACGTCCTAGTCAACAACGCCGGATATGCATTTATCGGCGGCGTGGAGGATACTAGGTTAGTGCAGTTGCTCGGAGTCGATACTCCAGTCTCTCAGACAATGCTCACATGTCGTGCGCAGTGAGACCGACGTCAGAGATCAGATGGAAGTCAACTTCTATGGCCCTCTGCGAGCTGTCCGAGCCTGTCTGCCGGTTTTGCGGGCCAAAGGCTCTGGCCACGTCATCCTTGTTAGCAGTGGCGCAGGGTATGTCACTCTTGTAGAGTATGTCTTTCCAATATTTGGACCTGTTCCTGACAAAGATTGGACAAATTAGCTTCATAGCCCGCCCAGGAAGAGGGACCTATTCCGCCAGTAAATTCGCCATAGAGGCTATGCACGAATCGCTCTCCTACGAGGTCAAAGAACTCGGTATCAAAGTCCTCATAATCGAGCCTGGAGCATTCCGTACACCCTTTGCGAGCCGAGTCCTCACTCCTACTCAGTTTGAGCATGGCCTCAGCGAGGACTATAAGGACACTATGCTCCAGCATATGGTGACTGCACATCGAAGTATAAAGTCAATTCCAGACCAATTCAAGGGCGACCCATATAAAGCGGCGCGGGCAATTCTGAGCGCGATCGCGTCGGATTACGAGTATCTTCGCTTGCCGCTGGGAACGGACTGTGTAGCTGCTTTGGAGGATAAAATTGGACAGCTGCAGAGGGATTTGGCCGCGACCAGAGCGATCGCCACAGCTACCGACGTCGATTGACGTAGACAGTTAACTGCATTACTTGAATAGCTGCCAATCCGATGAGGGACTTGTCCTTTGACCAGATTTTTGTGTATTCGAATTGACACCCACCCATAATGGACGCTCAGAGATGGCGCGCAATAGAAGGGCCCGGCAAGACTCGCAAGTGCATCATCCCAAGTGCCGAGTGCCGAGTGCCGACTAATGCCGTCGATGGCTTGCGAAGCGTGACCGTGAAATCGTGATTCAGGTAGAGCTGTTCTGTGGATCATCTCCAAGGCAATGGGAAGGCCCATGCCCTCTTCGTGGCGAGGGCGAGGTCGGGGTCCTCGGGCCCCACGACATCCCGAAAACGGAAATAGGAGCTGGAGCCGTGAACCCTCTTTGAGATGAAATCTGCTCGAGTAAGTACTTGAAATAGACAATTAGAACTCTTAAACCAGTAGTGGACCGACGTCTTGGATTCGGATCTAAAATGATCGACCGGAAGAACCGTGCGGGCCACGGCCGACCTTGGGCTTAACAAACGAAATGCTGGATGCATGGACCAGAATTTCAATCAAGGACCATAGAAACCGAAGAAATGCATGATGGCATTGCTGGCACATGCCGAGGAGCATTGATCAGCCTGGCATGTCGCCACCGAAAAACGGGCCAGAAAAATTGGGCATCCTTTGTAGAGGCAGACGGCTGAACTGTTATGCAAGGAGTCGATGAGGACAATTCAATACTAGTTCAATCCTAGTTCAATCCTAGTTCAATTCTAGTTCAATTCTAGAGCGGTAAGTGTTGAAAATGTATTCCGGTATGCGGCGATTGAACCGTGAAGTTTGGATTCTACCTTGGAGGTTTGAACAGTGCAGCGCGAGGGTATAGCTTCAGGATGAATCTACCGAACCCTTGGAAGGTTAAGGTGCTGGCCGAATATTTGGACAACTCTAAGTGGGATGATCAGATTGGCACCGTCCACGTTTTGCAGATGGCTAACCTGCATCCACAACCGTCGATGTCTCAAAATTTAAGCGTGAGATCAAATACTGGATCAAGTTGCCGGGGCCGATTCGGCACTGGATTGAACTATGTTATATTTCTTGATTTCAAAAAATAACTATCAAAAATAGCTTTTCTTCTGGTAGTGAGTACTAGTAGTTGATTGGCGATAGCTGACAGCGCACATCCGGAGTCCTTAGCCGGGGACAAACCTGGGCTAATAAAGTCAAAATGCTTAGCTGCACCTTTTCCCCATTCCCCCAAGGCCGCAAACTAAACCTCACATGCTCTTATCTAGCGAGGCTGCATCCTCGGTTTATCATCAGCCAATGCCAGTGCCAGCGCCAGCCTGCGAGCGAGAACCATCTACAACTGAACTATCTACAAGGAGGTCAATTAAGTAGGCACCGCGCGGGGTCTGTGGTCTGCTCCTCCACCTGGCATAAAATGCGCGGCTGCAAAAGGTGTGTCGCCACCATCAAATCTCTGTTCCAGAGTGATCCTCATTCCAAATCAATCGTTTCTCTCAATTGTTTCTTTCGCCTCGTGATTACCTGTCTGATTGGTTCAGCAGTCGGTTTCAGCTCCACGGTTCTGTTCCCATTTGGACGACGGCGCTCAGGTAACGAACTTGCGACATCGTGTGGGTATTAGGCGGCCCGCTCACCCTTCTGTTCAGCCATCAAGGCGCGTTCGCACCAAAGCGTCGCCAGATGATTTCTGGCTAACAACGAGCCCCAAGCCATACTCAATGCAACCACGGATACGAACGATAATCATTAGAGTCGATCAGACGATGTTTGGGAAATGTCTCGTGTTCCCAAGGTCAAGCTCTCTTCCCACGAGGGATTATCCAGGATAGCGAGGGACTCCATCTAGTCAGTGTAGAATCGGCGTCGCAAGACACGCGAATACTCGGATGCGGAAGAGCAGTGATAGCCGTCTCTGTTACCACAACCAGTAACCGCTTTGCAGTTCTTCACAGCGGACAGACAGAGGATTCGCTCATTGGGCACCCTCATCTGATACCACGGGGGAAACCCGCCATTGATACTGCAGCAGAACTCCGATAATAATACTACGGTATATAGCGCAGCCGTCCCTCGCACAGCATTCTGGTACGCATCCGTGGATCCTCGATACACTATTGATGTTCCTCCAATTATTTCAGCTCTGTCTCGGTCTTTTGAGTTTCGAAGGAACCCCACCTCATGCAGGTTCCAGGCACGCTGGGAACGAGCAAATTGTATAATAATGATGGATATTTCTGGCCTTTCTGTTCTGTTTCGTCTGCTAAAGTTGCGCCTCCCAGCATACTTTCGTCCATTCCTTTCGCCTTTCTACAGAGCGATGAAATGATCGAGATACCGGCGTACCCAGTGTCTTGACACTTGACCCCAACCGCGACAACGTACGGAGCCTAACACTCGATCGCTGCCTATCCTGGAATCCTGGTATCTAAAGAAGCGATTGCCGCAGCGCGCTACCATCGCAGTCCAGTAGTCGACCACGAAAATGAAGCTCCCTCCTCCCGAAGTGCTTCTTAGCTGGCCCACGCCGAATTACATTAATCCTCCCACTCGCAGTCATGGCGTGCTCATAGCAAGCATTATCTTCTTGGCTTTATCGACTATCATAACTGCCCTTCGGTTATATACTCGGCTACGAATCACGCGCACAGCTGGTCTGGACGACATTCTCGTCGTCTTGGGGTTGGTAAGCTGATATGCCGGCGAGGTTACCAGTCTTGGCTCGCTGACTGAATTTAGGGCTTCGGAATCGGCATGGCTGTTGTCTTATGCTTAGCAACAGAGGACTGGGGCTGGGTCAGACATATATGGGACGTGCCGCTGGATTGGATACCGATGGTCTCCAAACTGAATCTCATGTTCCAGATCTTCTTTTCTCTATCTTGCTCTCTGACGAAGCTTTCACTATTATGGTTCTGCAAGCGCCTACTTATTGTTGGAAACAAGGGCATCTATTCGACGTACAACATCGCCATGATAGTAGGCATGATGGTTGTGGCCGTTTCTAGTGCGCTCTTCGTCCTTATCAGTATCTTCCAATGCCGGTGAGTCCTTGTCAGTTCATCAAGCCTGGTGAGATTCTAATTTTGCAAAGACCGATCAAGGCATACTGGGATCTAGAACCCAAATACCCGCACACTTGTCTTAACGACGGAGCCATAGTCTTTTCCGCCAGTACCATCAACATCTTTACGGATGTCTTGACCACTATCCTGCCCATGCCGTTAATCTGGAAACTGAAGCTGCCCGCTCGGCAGCGCCTTGCTGTGATGGGTATCTTCGGTCTGGGAATCATTGTTGACGTCGCTGGCGCAATACGGACATACTACGTCTGGCAGAGTATGATTGCCTCCTACGACACCACTTGGAAAGGGTGGCCTGTCTTGCTGGCAGCAACAGTGGAAATTAACCTCGGCCTGGTATGCAAGAGAATCCCCGCTGCCTTTTCTCATAGCTAATCGTCATAGATTTGCGCCTCTGCTCCCGCATTACGACCACTGATCAACTTTTTCATCCCCCGTCTTCTTGGCACCTCATATCGCTACGGTTCAGATCGCGGATACCGCTCGAGAAATTTCGAGAACTCGCGCCAGTCGTGGAGACTCAAGTCATTGACCGGAAACTCGTCGAAACCATCTAGGCACTCGAACTTCTACAATGTCGATGCAAAAATATCCAGTGATCACCTGAAGGTTTTCCGGACGGTCGAGATGGAGACGCATAGCGAGAGTCGCACGTCTTATGATCCAACCGGGACCGCCTGTAATATCACCAGCCGACCTCAATCTCTGCTCGAAGAGGACGTCGCGCGTCTCACCAACGGCAGTGAAACTCTCAAAGACCGTACGTTGAGCGAAAGGTCGATGTCGCCTCCGACGCCGTCTATACGAAGTGATGTAAGGAGTATTCCTTGCCGTCACACAAAGGAATCTGTGTAAACCGACCTTCACTATTTTCTAAACATCTCTTTGATGATTCTTGTCTATCTTTAATTATCTTCTACACTATGACTTATGGGATGGTTCTGAACGAAAATCTGGCACTCCGCACAAATAACGAGTACATGTAAATATGTTACGAGGGCAATTGTAGCCTGCTCAATTGCCAATAAAAAAGTTCGACTTCGAAGATGGTAATCATTATTAGTGATAGCTGCTTCTCCGCAGGTCAACTGCTGGAATACATTGTTGTCAGCTGATGATGAGGACACGTTGGCTATGATCAATAAGTGGCCGTTGCGCTCAACAGCCCGATTTTATGTTATAGTCCCCGCAGTAACACAACATACTATAGTCATATGTTCTCTAAGAACAGCTTGACTGGCTGGTGGATACGGCTCTGCTTACCTCGATTATCTACTTAAACGGGTAGACAAACAGTTGCCATCTGGTTAGCGAGTGTTGACAGACCTCGCTCCCTTTAGGCATCTGTTTCCGATCCAACCCCAAACTTGATGATCGCGGACAATTGCCGATAGGTACCCCGTGACTCTCGGTGGCTTCAGTTCACGCGTCAGCACCGAAGGAGGAATTTCGTGATGCTTTTCGCCGGAGGTGGAACCGCCACACCAGAGAGGGAAAGAAAAACGGACGTTGTTATCAATTGCTTCTGGTCTTGGAGATCTGGATGATGGTTCGGTGAAGTTGACGAATGTGATTGGCTGAAATCGCCGAAGCTGCCATAGCTTCTCCTCCGCAGGGCTGCTGCGATCACAGCAGTCCATCAAAATACCAGTGGTATTTAAGACCGCATGCCCGCATTTCGTTCGCAGAGTTGGCCTGAACTTATTTGTATCTCAACTTACTCTGTACGATCTTCTCATACTATTTCTCCGGTTTCGTATCCAGCCGAGTGGTCGTCTCGAAGCTTGTAGTATACTTCTTATCTCCGCCGCTCTTATCGGAGCTCGATCAAAGGGCTCTTTCTCCCACTTCCTTTACGTCCTCTTTCTCCTTTCAATCCTGATCCTATCCGTCAATTCACACAATGGCCTCTGCCTTCCGCTCCAGCCTGAAGTTGCGGGCTTCCGCTCGTCTCCCAGCTGTTCGCACTATTACAACCACTCCCCGCCTTCGAGCTGCGGAGAAGCCTTACTTCTCCAATGAGCCTACTACTCCCAAGCTGGCCACGGCCATTCCTGGCCCAAAGAACAAGGCCGCTAGCGAAGAGCTCAACGAGGTCTTCGATGTCCGCAGCTTGAACATGCTCGCCGATTACACCAAATCCGTCGGAAACTAGTACGTCAATTTGCCGTCAATCTACCCCGCGCAGTGTTCGCCAGGGCTAACAACGAACCAGCATCGCCGATCTTGATGGGAACATGCTCCTCGATGTGTACGTAGTCAATCACATTTTATCTCTATTTGTGAAAGAAATGGTAATTCTAACCCGGCTGCAGCTATGCCCAGATCGCGTCCATTCCCGTCGGTTATAACAACCCCCACCTCCTTAAGGTGGCCGCTTCTCCGGAGATGGCTACCTCCTTGATCAACAGGCCAGCTCTTGGCAATTTCCCTTCCGCTGACTGGGCCCATATTCTGAAGACTGGCATTCTGAAGGTCGCTCCCAAGGGCTTGGACCAGGTGTTTACCGCTATGGCGGGTTCTGACGCCAACGAGACCGCTTATAAGGCCGCTTTCATGTACTACCGTCAGCAACAGCGTGGCGGCCCTGAGAAGGAATTTACCGAGGAAGAGCTTCAATCTAGTATGCTGAACCAGGCTCCCGGATCTCCTCAGCTGTCTATCATGTCTTTCAAGGCTGGTTTCCACGGTCGTCTCTTCGGCAGTCTTTCCACGACACGCAGCAAGCCCATTCACAAGCTTGATATCCCCGCCTTTGACTGGCCCCAGGCTCCCTTCCCTTCTCTGAAGTATCCTCTCGAGGAGCACGCTAAGGAGAACGCTGAGGAGGAGCAGCGCTGCCTGCAGGAAGCCGAGCGCCTGATCAAGGAATGGCACAACCCCGTCGCTGCTATCATCGTGGAGCCCATTCAGTCTGAGGGTGGTGATAACCACGCTTCCCCCGCCTTCTTCCGCGGTCTCCGTGAAATTACTAAACGCAACAATGTCCTCTTCATCGTCGACGAGGTCCAGACCGGTGTTGGTGCCACCGGTAAATTCTGGGCCCACGACCACTGGAACCTTGAGACTCCTCCCGATATGGTCACCTTCTCTAAGAAGGCTCAGACTGCCGGTTACTACTTCGGCAACCCTGCCCTGCGTCCCAACAAGCCCTACCGCCAGTTCAACACCTGGATGGGTGACCCCTCTCGCGCTCTCATCTTCCGTGGTATCATCGAGGAAATTGAGCGTTTGTCTCTGGTTGAGAACACTGCCGCGACTGGTGACTACCTCTACTCTGGCCTTGAGCGCCTCGCGAAGCAGTACCCCGAGCACCTGCAGAATCTGCGTGGTAAGGGCCAGGGTACGTTTATTGCTTGGGATACTCCCAAGCGTGACGAGTTCCTTGTCAAGGGCAAGGGCGTTGGTATCAACATCGGTGGTAGCGGACAGAACGCAGTCCGCCTGCGGCCTATGCTGATCTTCCAGAAGCACCATGGTAAGTTCCCTATATCGCTACTAATATGAACACGGCTAACTTCTCACAGCTGATATCCTCCTTGAGAGCATTGAGAAGATCATCAAGCAACTGTAGGGTGCTCTGGGCTAATGATTGCTTATTGTGCGTTTATTCCACGGCGTTATGATGGTAAAATGGGAGCAGGTTGTCTCAAATCATTGCATTTATCACAATTATATATGAGTTCAAGTTCGAAAAATTTGACGATCCGATGATGGATAGTTCAAGCTATTGCAGCTGGTCACTGAATGCTATCAAAAGTCTTGGCCTCCCAGAATCGCTTGTATAATATGTAAACCAGTAGATATCATAACTCCCGCGGCGAAATAAAATCGGCTTCCAGAAAGAACTACCCGTAAACTCCGATTCGTGTGCAAATATTTAGCAGAGACAGAGCAGAAAGGGTATCTCTTGCGTTCTCTGATATCCTTGAGCAACAAAAACTTTCGGCCACAAGCCACGTATGCCTCGCTTTTACGCATAGAGTAGCAGATAGCCCAACAATTACCCCTCTTCCTCAGCCGTACTTCCATCTCTCGGTATGTACTTTATTCCAGCATCCTCTAGATGCCCAATAACTTCGGTAGGGAGCGAGCCTGTGACTTTCACCGCATATGTCCCAGGGACATAACCGTCCAGTCGTTGCCAGCGAGCTACCCAGCTTGTTGCCGGGTCATTGACGGTGACTAGGCCCTCAAATACCTGTGAGGTGCACTCTTGGATGTTGTCGTTGTTGCCGCGGAGGCCAAGGACATTGTCGCAGTTCGGACAGCCTTCACGCATGAATTTCTGATTGAGAAAACCAGTTAACCATTGATGCTGATAGATACGGGTGCACACGGTCAGGGGCTTACGCTGTGTAGCTGGACGAGTGAGCAGACCATGCAGGCGCGGAGAGTGCGCTGCTGGCTGGGCGCGACGTAGAAGGACATGAGGCGCGCGCGTTGTAGTGTGAGGGGGAGGATCTTAGAGACTGGAGACTAGACTGGGACTCAAAATTTATAGTGGAACGATATGATGGGGTACGGGCCGTGAGGCTGAATGTAGTCAAGTCAAGCTAGGCTGTCTGTTCATCATTGTTCAGCTTTCAATCGGCCGGGGCCCGGCCGATGTTTCTCGAACCGCTGCGGCAAACGCCAAGACCGGAGCAATCGCCCTCCAAACGGGTCCGAGATTTAGACTATCGACCAAGAGGCGTTCCTCGAGCCGGCGGCATTGGGTTACTTCTCAGGAACTGGGTATAGATTTCATTACTTCTTCACTCTCCACTCTACCTTCTTCTAGTGATCCTGCTGTTTAGCATCACATCTACTCTTCTCTACTCTCCCCTCTGCCTTGCCCGCGTACTCTCTTCCGCGTGCTCTCTTACCGAAAACTCCTCCAGCGCCCCCCGCCGACAAACCGGTCGATTTCTATCTTGCGATGGCCTCCCAAGATGTTGAGGAAGCCACTGCGCTGAAGGTGCAGGGTAACAAGGCCTTTGCTCAGCATGAGTGGCCCACTGCTGTAGATTTTTACACCCAGGCGATCGAGAAATATGACAAAGAACCGTCATTCTTCAGTAACCGGGCTCAGGTACGTTGCGATATTTTCAGTCCAGTTTGCCGGAGTCTTTATGGCACAATTATCCATGGCTAATATTGTGATTACCATGACTGTAGTGCCACATCAAACTCGAAGCATACGGATTCGCGGTTGCGGACGCCACGAAGGCACTGGAGCTGGATCCGAACTACATCAAGGCGTACTGGCGACGAGCTCTGGCAAACAGTGCGATTCTGAATTATCGCGATGCGATGCGAGATTTCAAAGCCGTTGTGAAGCGCGAACCGGGTAACCGCGATGCGAAGTTAAAATTGGCGGAGTGCGAGAAGCTGGTGCGCCGGCTGGAATTTGAGAAGGCGATTGAGGTTGCAGACCCGCCGTCGGCTTTTGAGAGTTTAGATATTGACGCTATTGCTGTGGATGATGGATATGACGGTGTGAGACTGGGGTCGGAGATGACGCAGGAGTTCATCGACGATATGATTGAGCGGTTCAAGAACGGGAAGAAGATTCACCGGAAGTATGCGTTCCAGATTGTAAAGGCTGTGAAAGAAATTGTCTATGCCGAGCCGACGATGGTTGAGATTGGGGTGGATGAGGGCAAGAGGTTGACTGTTTGTGGTGATACGCATGGTTGGTCTTCCTTCTGTCGATCCCCCTGTGGAAAGAGGGGAGGTGGTTTGGTTGAAACTGACAACGATCGTAGGACAATTCTTCGATTTATTGGAAATCTTCCGGCTGAACGGATTCCCTTCCGACACTCACGCGTACCTGTTCAATGGCGACTTTGTTGATCGTGGCTCGTGGTCTACTGAGATTGCCCTTCTTTTATACGCGTACAAGTGGCTGCGGCCAAACGGTATTTTCCTGAACCGTGGAAACCACGAAACGGACGATATGAACAAGGTATATGGCTTCGAAGGTGAATGCCGGGCCAAATACAACGAGACAATGTTCAAGGTCTTCTCCGAGTCCTTCTCAGCGCTACCTCTTGCCACCCTGATTGGCAACAAGTACCTTGTCCTCCACGGTGGTTTATTCTCCGACGACAAGACGACGTTGGATGATATCCGAAAGCTCAACCGCCACAACCAGAAGCAACCCGGTCAGCAAGGGTTGATGATGGAGATGCTATGGACTGATCCCCAGACAGAGCCTGGTCGTGGACCCAGCAAGCGAGGTGTTGGTCTCCAGTTCGGTCCTGATGTCACAAAGCGCTTCTGCGAGAACAACGGGCTGGAAGCTATCATCCGCTCGCACGAGGTGCGCATGAATGGGTACGAGGTTGAGCACGATGGACGGTGTATCACCGTTTTCTCTGCTCCGAAATACTGCGATACGACAGAGAACAAGGGTGCTTTCATCAAGATCGGACCAGAACTCAAGCTCGAATATCAGGTTTTCGAGGCGGTGCCTCACCCAGATATCAAGCCGATGGTGAGTCTTACACGTGTCTTGCCTTCTCTTATCGTGAATGAAGTACTGATAGCATCTAGGCTTATGCCCAAAATTCACTGATGTCTCTGATGTGAGCTGAACTCGACTTTTCGCAGTGTTAGGCGTTTGAGGGACAGGTACCCTAGCTATCGTTCTAGTCGGAGCAGAACGATCATGGCCATGGCCTCGCCAATTGTGGCGCAGTTTGCGGACTTCTTGAGACCTTGGGATGGGATCGTTATTGCTTGTCCTTTTTTTGGGTGGATGTCTTAGTATATGAATGTACTCGATACGGTACTTACGATTCCCAGATTTTGCATAGCGGAACAATCTACCATAGGGAGCATCTTCTTCCATTTATGTCATGGTGTCTATGTTAGGATAGAATATGCAAATCTAGGTAGCATTGGGCAAAGAGGCATTTTAAATGAGTACATCTATTGCTCGCTTTTAGCGTCGCTTGCTAAGTAGTCTGAATTTGTGATATACTCGACTTACAAATTGGCCACACCTCGTATACCGTACACCGTAGTCTATCGGAGCAATCTTACCCAGCGATGAAGGACACGGCCCCGCCGACCCCGCGATCGTTGTCGAATGCAGTCATCAGTCAACTACTCCACAACTATGTTTCTCGCGTATTTTGACGACTTCCATCGTCTTTTGCGTCTCTTTCGTTCCATCACCCGCTCCCATAATATCTAAGTTCTTCTGTCAAAATGGAGTTTGACCCCCAGATTCGTAAGCGCAGCCATCTTTTCTGCAGGACAGAGAATAGGACTAACACCGCCTCCAGCTCCATACCTCACCTCCGACCCGAAGAGCTTTGGTTACAAGTCTGTCAACGACCGATGGCCTGTGATTGTGGTGAGCACACTTCTGGCTAAGTACACATGCAGCATCTGATAGTAGAGCCGGCCTAGACTGGAGCCATTGATGACCTGCATCGGACTGTCGCCGATGTGACGGATGAGGAGAAGCGCAAGGAGGGAAAGACCATCATTGAGGAGTTGGCGAAGCTTAAATATGAGATACAGCATGATAGGCAGTTGACGTGGGTTGCTTTACTCTCTTAAGAGCACTTTTACTCCCGGGATGACGGTACTGATTGTCATTGTGTGCTAGGCCTCTCGACGACGACGGCGAGCCAGGTATCCAGGAGTATAATGAGGAATTAGAGAAGCGAGGAAACCCTAAGTGGCATAATGTGTCATGGCTTTTTTCGGAGTGTTATCTTTGTGAGTTCATCGACATTGGGCATCGTACTTGACGATTGACGCTGACAATATTGACACAGACAGGCGCGTGAGCACGCTCTTCGCTCGGTCGAAACACTGGAAAGGCTACGATGTGTTCGCCCGCCAAAAGATGTCCACTTTTAAATCTTCCCGACCTGCCGTGCTCGAGCTGGCCGCCAGATACAAGGAGCTAGCCTTGGAGGCAAAGGAAGGAAAGAACACCGAAGATTCCGATCGCCTGCTCTTCTCGGAGATGTGCGAGATCTGTCTGTGGGGCAATGCCACTGACCTCTCGCTTCTGACAAACCTCACATACGAGGATATTCAAAAACTACAGGGCTCGAAGGCACGCAAGGCAGCAGAGGAGAATATCATCGTCAATGATCTCAATGCCGCATTCGATGTCCTTCGACGAGCCAGGGAAGAAAAGAAGGGCGAGCGCCGCGTCGACATTGTTCTGGACAACGCCGGCTTCGAGCTCTTCGTCGACCTCATCCTCGCCGGATATCTCCTGTCGGCTGGTATCGCTACAAGCGTAGTCCTTCGGCCCAAACTGATCCCCTGGTTCGTGTCGGACGTTATTCCACGCGACTTCGCAGACCTTATCCAGGCCATCGCTGACCCCCAGAGCTTCTATACTGCCCCTGACGAGTCTGGAAATCAGCAAAGCCCTCTCTCAGACAAGGAGGTCGTGGAGGTGAAGTTCCTCTTCGACCAGTGGAGCCATTTCCATGCGGAGGGCAAGCTAATCATTCGCCCTCACCCCTTCTGGACTGCAGGCGGCTCCTACTGGCGCATGCCGCACGTTGCACCTGATCTCTTCGAAGACTTGAAAGAGGCCGAACTTGTCCTGTTCAAGGGTGACCTTAACTACCGAAAGCTTATTAACGATGTGCGTTCACAATACTATTAACTCCTACCGCACCCTGAATTTTTCATATTTCTACTTCTATTCTGAGACACTAACAATCCCTCCAGGCTGCCTGGGACCCGACAACCCCCTTCGCGACAGCCATCGGCCCACTAGGCCCGCACTCCGGCATCCGCGTCATGTCATTCCGCACCTGCAAGGCCGATTGTGTTGTCGGTCTTCCAGCCGGCAAAGACGAGGAACTGCGTAAGGCTTACGAGGGCTCGGGATCCGAAGGTCGCGAGTGGGCGTGGAGCGGGAAGTGGGCTGTTATCTCTTTCTGTGACGGTAAGGCTTGAGTTTCGTTACTGAAATAATATGAAGTCGAATTGGGATAGATTAGACGGTATGATAAGTGGTTGGGGTGCGTATAGGAAAAGAGCAGTAAGATAGACAGACTGCGCTTAGTGCTTTTTATGCCGGTTGTATATAGCGAGAATATATAGATGGAAGACTAGATGGCAAAAAAAGAGAATAATACTCGTAAGACATTAATAGCATTTGTAAGGTCAAAGGAAAACTGGTATCTCAATTTGCCCGAACGAGGGTATAATCCCCAATCTGGAGCATCGTAAACTGCAGGGTAAGACGCCAACCCACGCTAACATAAGGAATGAAGATCTCAGATGCACACCAGAGGCAATCTAACATACTTACAATTCCCTCGTATATGAAATCAGGAAGAAACATAGTAAATAGCAAAAGAAGAAAAGGTCTTAAGCTCTCACTGTTGTCCGCATGTTCTCCTTGCCATCATCTCTAACAAGTTTGCGGGAGTCATCCCTTCGTCTGAGGCGCGCCTGGGCAGCCATCATTCGGTCCAGCGACAATGAATTCTGCTGTGAAGTAGTAGTGGCAGCAGCAACAGTTTGCCGTCTCCGTGCGCGGTCCATTTGATGTGTATCCGGTCCTGAGGACGAGTGGTCGGGAGCGTATTTCGTAGCTGCGCGTCGGGACTGGAGGCGATTGGTTTGGGCCTGGTGACTATCATCTAAAGATTGACGTGGTACATAGAGTATATGCGAGTTACGGGTTTCTGGATTACGCCGTTGGTTTGAAGCGACCCACGACCCAAAATCGGGCGGCGAAGACGGCGGGAGAATATCGGTGTCGTCTCGATAACGAGGAGGCTTGAATGATCTTAGAGGAGATATTCCCAGATTATTGAATTTTTCGTCAATATCTTCAATGCCCATTTCCTTCATCGCCTGTCTCAGATCCGAGTCTGTCAGATCGGTCCCTACACTCAACGGAGGGCGATCCTTGCCCCGCGGACTTGGACTGGGTGGTTGGTCAGTTTCAGCGGTTTCGTCAAGGGCATCTTTTTGAGAAATGGTGGCGCCAAAGTCGTATGTATGAATCCTTTCATGATCTATGCGGCTCTCTGGGCGAGCTCGCGCCCTGAGCTCCGTCGCACTCTCGAATGTTCGTAGTTTGGTTTTCAGCATATCAATCTGTTCCTGCATCTGGCGGCGCTCTTGGTCAAATGATAGCTTTAACTCTTCTTCCTGCTTTCGATGCTGCTGAGATGCTGATTTTAGTCTTTCACGATACTCCTGAATCCGCGTCTCCAGCTTGGACTCCCGCGACTTCAGCCTCGCTTCCCTCTCTTTGCGTCGGCCTTCATATTTTGATGCTTCCTGCTTGAACCGCGCAAGTGTGTGTTTGAGAGACGCGTTCTCCTTCGCCAAGTCAGAGGCTTTTTGCTCGGAACTCAGAGCAAGTCCTTTGAGTTTTTCAAAGTCTGACTGCTGCCGCTTCATGTCCTCAATTTTGGCGTTCGCCTCTGCTAACGCCTGCTGGGATTTCTGTAAAGCTTCCGACGTCTCTCTGGAAGCAACGCTAGGTTCTGATGCTCCTGCAATTTCGTCGATTTCGCTGCCGACAACACCGTGCTGTTCTAAGGTCTTACGTAACAAGCTGACCTTGTGCTTATATTGTAGCGCCAGAGCTGTCTGCTTCGTCAGATCTTGGACAAGTTGCTCTTTGTCTGCCCGCGTGTTCTCCGCAACCATAGTGGAGGCAAGTTGCGTCACATGGCGTTCCATTTCCTCAACCCTGAGTTCTTCTTCTTTCAGCTTTGCAGCTAGGCGGCAGGCCTCTTCATCCTTCTTTTTCGCATACGTTTTGGCGGCTGAGCGATACTGGATCAGCCTCCTTATCTCCAAGGCTGTTTTGGACCGGTAGCTGTCAAACTCTGCCTTCCAGTATTTGCCAGACCGAGAGCGTGGCTCGTTCATGTTGATCGTATCTTCATTGTCATTTCCTTGAGCGGGCGCTGCGTCAGAATTAGCAGTACCTTTTGCCGAGCGAGTCTCATCCGGCTTTTGAGAGGATTTCTCAGATGTCCTAGAAGATTTTTCGCGTGAGTCCAGTAGCGCCTGAGTGAGTTTGCTCCGCTTTCCTTCCGACGAGCTCGATGCCCACTGACTGCTGATAATTCCCGTAGCGGGTATTGGCGTCTTCACAGGTTTGGTTGAGACATCATCGCGCTTGCGTTCATTGTCGATTACGCCCTCTCCAAAAGAAACTGTCTTCCGTCGATTTGACACGGTGCCGGGTGTCATGAGGATACTTTTCGTCGGGGATGCCATCGCGTTCACAGCCAAATCGATGTCGCCTGGATTGGTTTTTGAACTGTCTCCATTTCGCTCAATCGGCCTTGGCAAGGTGCTGTTCTTGTTTAATTGTTGGTTGTGGGCCTGCTCCTTGAATTTCAGGTGAACGTTGGTATTGTCTTCATCGTCGGCTTTGGGGGTTCCGAACAACGCGCTCTGAAACGCGCGAAGTGCGAAAATAGGCGCAGGAGTCTCCGGGGGCTCCATCACCTTGGAGTCGTCTGAGAAGTGCAGCAGAAATTCAGTCAGCGCGTGATAGTCTTAGGAGAAAGCGCTGCGCTTGCCGCGTCCGCTTTCTCTGGGGAATGATAAACTCGCACCTGCAGCGCGTTCAGTTTGACCGCCCATCCATCCAAGCATCGTGATGGCACAGACTTATTCAGGCAGCAAGTGATAGGGCGTCATCTGGCTCGGAATGGAGCCACCTTTGACGACAAAGCGGAGACCGTGACGTGGTTGGACGTGCTTTGTTTATACTCTAAGCTGTAATCCTCTGCTGGCAGAACTGCCGGGCGGTGGCGGAATAAAGACGGGACGGGCGGGGCCGTTGGACGATTATTGGCATGGCAGTTCGATCACCGCTCTTTCATCTGGACCAGGTTTCTTTCCCCTCTTCTGCTGTCAATGCCCAATTGGTGTTGAAAGTACGCTTTCTCGCCTAGTTGTCTCTTCCATCTTGTTTGTCTCTTCATCCTAGACATGTCCTATTCCGAGCCATAGAGGGCTGCAGCTTCGGCTGCATCTTTGTCGCTGTTTGTCGTGACAAAGACCATCCACTCAAATCGGTGTTTATCAGTGCTCCTATGTACTTCACCGCGCCCCGCTATGCCTCACCATCACAAGAAGAAGACAAATGTCCTCAAGAACTCCTCTCCCAAGGTGGAGAAGACGCGAGTTTTCCCGGATTCAAGGCCTATTGAACTGCCAGTAGTGGCTCCGACGAATTACCAAGAAATACACCAGGAGGAAGTTGAGGCTCTTCGCTCAATTTATGGCGACGACTTTGAAGATGTGCAGCAACGGCGGTCTGCGTGGCACGTAAGTCTCCTTTACCCGATCCGATCTAAACCTCTGGTGCCCTGACTTGTCGAGCAGCGCTCGTCGGAAGTTTCTTTTAGACTTCATTTGCGAGCACCCTCCAATGCCGAAGTTCGTTTAGACTTGCTCGTCGAGCTGCCAGCCACCTATCCCAAGACGTGCCCAAATATCACCGCAGAGAATCTAGAAGACCTCCGACAAGGCGCCCAGTCAAGGATTCGCGATATCCTACGAAATAAGCCTAGGGCCCTTCTGGGATCCGAGATGATATATGAGTTGGCGGATTCGATCCAGGAAATCTTAGAGGATGCTGCGGAAGCTCAGGCTCATGATCAGGATATTCCCAGTTTAGAGGAGGAACGGATGGTGCAAGAAGCAGCCGCAATCGAACGAGCGGAGCGTGCAAAGGAAGAAGAGCTCCGAAAGCAACAAGCAGCTTCAGCAAAGGAGGAGCTAGAGCTCAAGCAACTGGTACAAGATGCTATCAATAAGCGTACGAAAGCACTGTCACGCCGGAAAAGCAGATCGTCCGGGCTGGAAGTAGCTGGCGATTCTGAGGGCATGGTCAGTGTACCTGGAGCAATTACCTTTGATCCGCCGTTGGTCATAACGGATGCAGACGAGGGTCCATTAGTTTTCCGAGCGGTATATGGGAAGACTTTGTTGAAAAGTGTACATGGAGCGAGTACATTTATAGTGAGGCCTGTGGTTCCAGAGAGCCGACCTTGTGCCCCTCTCCTAGTCTTGAAGGAGCTGTCAATCAATGAAAAGGGAGCTGACGCCCTAGCCTTCCGTGAGCAAATGCGGCTGAGTGAGGACAAGCTTGAAAGTCTTAAGAGGCTTCGGCACCAAAATCTAGTTGACTTCTATGGCTTCAAGATCCAGACGCCACTGTACTCTGGCCACTCCGAAGACAGTACTTGGACAGTATTCGCTTTGGTTGAGCATGCGAACAAGGGCTCGCTTTCCGAGTTTCTGGACATAGTTGGTACGGTACCGGTTGAAATGATCCGTAGCTGGACTATACAGCTTCTTGAAGCACTCGAGTACTATCATCGGCATGGCTTTGTCCATGGGAACATCCATTGTGGGCGTGTTCTGTTGTTCAGGAATACCACGGGTGGGACAATTGTGAAGCTGCTCTCAAGTATAGAAGAAGCTCTACCAGACGCAGCTGGAAACAAACGGCTTCTCATGGCATCCAAGTCTCCCTTTTGGTTCCCACCGGAGCTAACACAAGGGAACTCTTCTCCAACGATGAAGACTGATGTTTGGGACCTCGGAATAGTGTTCCTCCAAATGGCCTTCGGAAAAGACGTGCTTCAACGATATACTTCGGCCAATGCGCTCGCGGACAACCTTGAATTGTCGCCCCCGCTGCATGATTTGCTACAGGAGTTCTTTAGGCCAAGCCCAAAAAAGAGACCCACAGCATTTCAGTTGCAGCCCTCGGAGTTCTTTCGTGTCGACAGTCCTTTGATCATGCGGACGAGTGCCTCGAGTTCCATGTCATTATCGCGGCGTCCACGTTTTGAATCCTTTAGCGGCGGCCTCCCTTCATTTTCACGCTACCACCAGGATTTCGACGAAGCTGGACGCTTGGGTAAAGGTGGCTTTGGTGAGGTTGTCAAAGCACGCAACAAGCTCGACGGTCGTTTTTACGCTGTCAAGAAAATCTCGCATAAATCTGCCGCTGCATTGAAAGATACTTTATCAGAAATCATGCTGTTGTCGCGCCTGAATCACCCATATGTGGTACGCTATTTTACCGCTTGGCTTGAGGAGGATTATGATCAGAGTGACGAGGAAGCAATCTCATTCACAGACGGATATTCTGTTGGTAGCAGACGTTCGGAGGAATTCGAGTACAGTACTACAGGCGGTCTTGATTTCATTAGTTCGAGCGGCTACCCAAACATAGAGTTTGTGCCGGACAGCGATGAAGAGGACGCCGGAACGATATCTACTAGAGAAAAGGGCTCATCGCCTGAAACCTTTGGCACCGAAAGTGGCACGGGCAAAGAACTTAGCCGAGTCAGGTCGGGCTCGCATGGCCGGCCAATGCTCACTGCGCTATACATTCAGATGGAGTACTGCGAGAAACACGTAAGTAAATCATCATGCGCGTCTTCTTTCACTTTTGTAATCAGACGCTGATACTGATTCTGCAAGACGCTTCGAGATCTCATAAAAAATGGCCTCTATGACGATGTCGACAGATCCTGGCGTTTGTTCCGCCAGATCCTCGATGGATTGACTCATATTCACAGTAATGGCATTATCCACCGCGACCTCAAGCCCGACAATATATTCATAGATGCAGCCAGCAATCCGCGTATTGGAGATTTTGGTCTAGCCACGAGCGGCCAGTTCACAACCGCTGTACGCTCCTCTGCAGCGGCAGATTTCGGAGGCAACCTAACTCGAAGCCTGGGTACAACTTATTACGTCGCACCCGAAATGAAATCCGGTTTTGCGGGACACTACAATGAGAAGGTCGATGTAAGTTTATCTTGTCACTTTGTGTAGTCGGTTGTCGGTTCTCGATTCCTAATTGAGCCAGATGTATTCTCTGGGAGTCATTTTTTTCGAGATGTGCCATCCATTACCAACGCTTATGGAACGCGATCAAACATTACGAGCTATCAGGGAAAGACATCATGTGCTGCCCAGCACCTTCCAGGATTCCGAGAAAGTAGTTCAGGGAGAGATCATCAAGTCGCTTCTAAGTCATAATCCGGCCGAACGACCATCTGCTTCAGAATTGCTCCATAGCGGTCAGATTCCACTTCAGGTCGAGGAGGAGACTTTCAGACGCGCAATCATGCATCTGCTCTCTGATCCTAGCTCTCCCGACTACAAGAAGATCCTCTCTGCTATATTTTCTCAATCTCCAAAAAAGGTCGAGGATATTGCCTGGGACATGCATTCACGTGCCCCACCGGCAGCGAACGAGCTCCTCATGCACGGTCTTGTCAAAGAAAGGCTTACATCGATCTTCCGCAAGCACGGTGCCGTGGAGACTACAAGACAGATGCTGTTTCCGAAATCTCAACATTACAATAGTGGCGACGTAAGGCTTCTTGACGCATCTGGTAATATGCTCCAGTTACCCTTCGATCTAACGCTCCCGAACGCACGTGCAATTCCCCGGCAAGACCCTTCACTCGAAAAGACCTTTGCTTTTGGTACTGTCTACAGGGATACACCTCACGGTGGTGAGCCAAGAACTCATAAAGAAGTGGATTTTGACATTGTGTCGCGCAATACCTTAGACCTGGCCTTAAAGGAGGCAGAGGTGGTTAAAGTTCTTGACGAGATCATTGAAGAATTTCCACCGTTGAAGGCCAGCCCTATGTGTTTCCTGATAAACCATTCGGACCTGCTTCAGCTAGTGATGGAGTTTTGCCGCATCAAACCTTCCCAGATTCCCTTGGTTAAAGAGGTTATCAGTAGGCTGAATGTCGGCAAATATTCCATGCAGAAGATTCGAAGTGAACTTCGCTCACCCGCAATTGGGGTTGCTTCCACCTCGCTAGACGAACTTGCCAGGTTTGATTTTAGAGGTAAGATCAATTACCCTGTGTGAAACCATGTTGCTGATTTGGGCAGACACGCCCAAGCAAACGCAAAAGCGCTTACGGGCAATAATGGAAGGCACTGAGTTCGCCGAGCGATTAACGCCGATTTTTGCAAGAATCAATTCCCTAGTTACTTTCTTGCAGGGCTTTAAGATCAAGCGGAAATTCTTTATCTGTCCTCTGAGTAGCTTGAACGACAAGTTCTTTCGAGGGAGCATACTCTTTCAATGCATATTTGACGGCAAACGACGCGATGTCTTTGCGGCCGGTGGTCGTTATGACTCTTTGGTGCAGGATTTTCGCTCGGGCGTCACGACAAACCGTGCTCAGCCTCATGCAGTAGGCTTTAATTTAAGTTGGGACAGGCTCAGTTCTGCGATGATCGACTACGTCAAAGCTCCGACTAAGGCATCCCTCAAGCATCCGGAGACAGACGTTGGAGCGTTCTGGAAGACGAGAAGGGTGAGTGGGTACCGACGAACACCCTACTGTACCGTGCTTAACGATATTCCTAGTGTGATGTACTTGTGGCTAGCTTTGACCCAACAATCCTACGCGAGATGGGTGTCCAGTTGACTCAAGATCTCTGGTCCAATAATATTAGTGCCGAATTGGCAGTGGATGCATCCTCTTTAGAAGAGCTTCTTACGAAGTACAAAGAGCACAATCATAGCTGGATTGTCATTGCAAAACAGGACAGCAAAGAGCGAGGCTTCAAAGTCAGGTGTCTTGTGCCGAAGGAAGAATTGGATATACGCGGCTCTGAGCTTATACCTTGGCTTCGCAGCGAGATACGTGCGCGGAACCAACGGGAGGGAGCGCCAGAGAATCCGCGGTTTGCGCGGCTCCCAAGTCAGTCTGAAGTGAACGCGCCTGCCAGCGATCGATCCAATGATGTGCGCATTCTCGTATCACAACATAGAAGCAAAAAGACAAACCGGAGGAATATTGTCGAACAAGGTAAGCGTTAACTCAGCCTACCCCAGATGCTGGGCTAACCAGACTCTAGCTCTTACACGCGCGCGAGAGGTTGTCGAAAAGTCCCTTAACGGTCCAATTGCAGCCATCGACACTCGAGACGATTTGCTTGAAGCCATAAGGGACACCCGCCTGTCTGACCCGGACAGCTGGCGCGCGGTCATACAAAACGCGCCTCTCACCGAGCGCAAGTACTTGCAACAAGTCTACGATCTGCTTGCTGAATTTGCAAGTGAAAGCCATGGGGATAGCGCCGATCATCCCGGGAATGCTTTCATCTACAACTTCAGAACAGGTTCGTGTTTGTATTATGATCTAGGGGGTGGCAATGAACGATGAGGAGTACATAAGAGGGTTTTTGTATTTATGTGTATGTGGTATGTGTGACGCATGTGATGATTACTCTGGGTGATGTGGAATTTCAGCATCTCCCCTCAGCGACTTTTATGACGAATTATACCCCGAACTTACCGACCCGATTACAGAGGAAGAAAATGCCGAAACCAGGTAGCATTTATATTATACATGCAAGATAATAGAAATTAATCACTCTCATCATCACTTCCATAAGCTACCAACGGGCCTGAAGCCTGCGGCGCTGGTTTGGTCGTTACATTGCCACCATTCAGTCCTCTTAACGCAGCAACGGCCGAGCTGGAAAAGATACCGCCGCTTGATTCAACTTCGTTCTGAGGCGTTGAAGCACTTCCACCCTCAATCATGAGCGGTTGCTCAGGGGCCTCAAGTTTTGCAGGTTCATTTCCCGTACCCTCAAATTCCTTCGCCCTCGCAAACCACACCTCATCTGGAGGTTCATACCCCTGCAGTCCATAACTCCCCTCAATCCTCTTTCTCTTCTTCGCCTCAGGATCTCTCCCCTCCAACTCCGCCACAAACTCCGCTGGCAGCGCCCTCCTCACAGCCTCAGCAGCCTGCTCCTCTAACCTCCTTGCCTCCCTCTTCTGCGCCAACGGATTTGGATCAACGGTCGCCCACCGCACATTTAGAATCTCGTTATGATCCAGGCTCTGGTGCGCCATGGCTTCCTTTGCGAATTGTGCATTCGCTTCGTTGGTGTAGGTAACGAAAGCGACGCCGCGCGATGTAAGCACTCTGGTCCGGTCAATTTGGCCCCATTCTGCGAAATGTCGGGCGACAACTTCCTCAATGTCGTCGGTTACGTGGATGCGGCCGACGTACAGCGTGCGATTCTGGCGCATGAAGGAGCCGACACCGCCCATATCGTCGCGGTAGTCGCTATGTTTGTCGCGGCCGAAGCAGTCGACGTTTGGGTTGAATAGGTCGTGCAGGGTAGGGAGGCGGTGGAGATATTCGCATTCGTGGCCTTTGGGACATACCTGCCGGTAACCTGTTAGCAAGCTTTATCTTACGCGTAGACAAGTTTTTTAGGTCGAGAAGACATACCCCCCGAGCAAAAAACAAACAGAAATAAGAGCCCGGCACTTTATCTGCGCGCGTATACCCACTATCTCTTGCGATGTTGCATCGTGACGGCGCCGCAGTTTTCGAAAGATACTTGTCCTCGCGATCGCCGCCAGACCACTTATTGTACCAGATGTTGAACACGGTTCCTGTTTGTGGGGGAGGCTCGGACTTTAACGTCGCAGGATCAACCTGCGGTCGTGCAGGTCGTCGTTTCCGCCGAACGATCTTCTTCGTTTTCTTCTGTGTGCTGTTCGCGTCTGTGATACCTATTTCGGCGGTTTCTGATTGTTGCTGGACAAGAGCGTTCTCTCCATTTGGTGTTATTTCTTCTCTTTCGCCATCTTGCGGCGTTGACTCGACTGACGGCTCTGCTGTGGCCGCTGTAGGTGGTGTATCGATCACTGCTGTGTCTGCCATCGCTGAATGTTTGAGTTAGTTGAATGAGGTTGTTTGACGTTATTGATAAAGGCGGGAATTTCAGAGACCTAGGCAGATGATTACTTAAGCCAGATTGGGCCTTGGCATCACGACGAATTTGAAGCTGCGGAGATTCCGCCGACAAATTTGGAGAGGACTGAATCCGGGGAACCGATTAACTTGTGTAGTCTGTTGCTGCTTGTTTCAAATAGTGCGCCTCAGGCCTTTGGACTACTCAAAAACCTGGCTCTGGTGTATACTGCTGCTATTTAATATTGATATCTGATTCCGCGGGGCTCTTCAACCAGCAAGATGGTGAACATCACAGAGAAGATCAAGGAGTATGTGGTCGAGATGATAAGTTGATGGGATTTGGTACTCATCTTTGATATCTGACAGGATCGAGGATGAGATGCGAAGGACGCAGAGTAAGTTTCAATAATCTACTCTATCAGAAAGCAACCCCGCAACTAACTCGAGTATAGAGAACAAGGCCACGGGTGCGGTCATATCATGGCAAACCTTAAGTATAAGTCGACTAACTAATAATTATCAGAATACCACCTAGGACTTCTCAAGGGGTAAGTTCTCAATTCCTTCCTACTAATCCTTGGAACCTAGCTTACCCGTCTCAGAAAACTGGCCCGCTTAAGAGCACAACTGCTCGAGCCCACAGGCGGCTCTGGCGGCGGCGGCGCAGGCTTTGATGTCAGCAAGAGCGGTGATGCGCGTGTTGCACTGGTCGGTTTTCCGTCCGTTGGTAAATCGACCTTCCTTAGCAAGATCACCAAGACAAAGAGTGAGGCTGCCGCTTACTCTTTCACAACCCTTACTGCTATCCCCGGTGTGCTGGAGTATGGGGGTGCGGAGATTCAAATTCTTGATCTTCCGGGTATTATCGAGGGAGCTTCTGAAGGGAAGGGAAGGGGGAGGCAGGTTATTTCCGCTGCTAAGGTGTGTTGGCGCTGCAAGGCAAGGAGTGGTATCCAGATACTAACTAGTGCACTGGTAGACAAGTGATCTGATATTGATGGTTCTCGACGCTACTAAAAAGGCTGAACAGCGCGCCCTCCTCGAGGCTGAATTGGATGCTGTTGGCATCCGGCTTAACAGGGAACCACCGTGAGAATACCCAACAGTATCCCTTCGCAAACTGACATAGCGTTTCACTAACGTCAGCCCAGGAACATCTACCTGAAAGCAAAGAAAGCAGGTGGCATGAAAATCACCTTTCAGACACCACCCAAATACCTCGACGAAAAGATGATCTACAACGTCCTCCGAGACTATAAGATGCTCAACTGCGAGGTCCTTGTCCGTGACGAAAATGGTGCGCCTACTTCTCCCGCTTCTAGTTTCCCGTCTTGATCATCACATTTTAACATCTATACCAGCTACAATCGACGACTTCATCGACGTGATCATGAAGGACCACAGGAAATACATTCCTTGGTAATTCCACACTTCCGCGCTTGTTAATTCTGGCAGAAGGAAGCTGATTAGTCCAGTCTCTACGTCTACAACAAAATTGACAGCGTCAGCATCGAATTCCTCGACCAACTAGCCCGCGAGCCACACACAGCAGTCATGAGCTGCGAGCTCGATCTCGCTGTACAAGACGTCGTAGATCGCATCTGGAAGGAACTCCGCCTGATGCGAATATACACGAAACGGTACGTCGACTCTTAACTGCATTTCCGGGAACTGAAACCTAATATCACCACAGAAAAGGCGTCGAGCCTGATTTCAGCGAGGCGCTGATTGTTCGGAATAATTCTACAATTGAGGATGTCTGCGATCAGATTCATCGGACGCTGAAGGAGACGTTCAAATATGCATTGGTTTGGGGTGCTAGCGCAAGGCATATTCCGCAGCGGGTTGGGTTGAGTCATGTTGTCGCTGATGAGGATGTGGTATCGATTATTGCTAAGTAGATGAATGATGAAAGGGCACGGAATGAATATATATTATTATAGCATTGGTAGAAGAGATCACGGCCAGCTGATAGAAATCCAAAAACCTACGTTTGTTTCAGAAAGAATGTCAAAATATATTCAATTTATAGGAGAATATTTGAACTAGAACGATATATGACCCAAACATAAAACATTAGACCCAAGCCGTAACCAAGACTCCGTAGAAGATATTTCCCAAATTCACTTAAGCGGTAGCAGCAGCCGCCGCCGCAGCAGCAGCAACGTTCTGCATACCGATAGTAGGGGCAACATCGACACGCTCCTTGGGCAGGAGATCAACCAAGAGAGGGCTGGGAAGTGTCTCCCGGCTAGGGTGGAAGGCAAGTTGACTGTTCTTGTACTTCTTGACACTGTCGATGTAGATGTCGAAGAGGTACGAGGAGTCAAGAGGGCCGCCCTTGGCCTCGGGGTGGAACTGGGTGCTGAAGATGGGGCGAGACTTGTGGATCATACCCTCGTTGCTCGAGTCGTTCAAGTTTACAAAGTAGGGCTTCCAGTCAGAAGGCAGGGTAGACGCATCTACAGCGTAACCGTGGTTCTGGCTGGTAATGTGGCAGCGACCAGTGGTCAAGTCGAGGGCAGGAATGTTGTGTGCACGGTTGCCGTACTTCAGCTTGACAGTGCGAGCACCAGCAGCAAGGGCCAAAAGCTGGTGACCCAAGCAGATGCCGAAGATGGGAACCTGCGAAGTCTCCATCAGGCGGCGAAGGTGGTAGGTGGTGTCCTGGCAGTGGGTGGGGTCACCAGGGCCGTTGGAAATGAAGACACCATCGAAATGGTGAGCGACCTTGTGGATGGGATAGTCGAAGGGGAACACCGTAATGCTAGCTCCGCGGCTGACCAGGCTACGCAGGATGTTCTCCTTGACACCACAGTCAAGGACGGCAACGTGGCACTGAGGGTCGGCAGCGCTCACGTGGAAGGGAGCCTTAGTGCTGACCTGACGAACAAGGTGGATCTGTTCAGGATCGGTGAAAGCCTCATCCTGATCAGCGTCGTACTCCTCACCCACTGTGATACGAGCGAGGGAGGAACCCTGCTCGCGGAGATAAGTGACAATTGCACGAGTGTCGACGCCAGAGATAGCAGGAACGCCCTCGCGGGCGCACCATTCACCAAGACTCTGGACAGCGGTCCAGTGAGAGTACTGCTCCGCAACGTCGGCAACGACGACACCAGCGGCCTGGAGGTTGGGCGACTCAAAGTACTTTAGAAGACCATGGCGGTCCCTCTCGGTAGACGGCACACCGTAGTTTCCAATCAAAGGCTGGGTGAAAACCAGAATCTGGCCCCGGTAGGAGGGGTCGGTCAAAGATTCGGGATATCCGACCAAAGAGGTGGTGAAGACCGCCTCACCGGAAATGGTGGTACGGGCACCGAAAGATTTTCCGTGGAAGATAGGACCATCTCGGATCGTGAAGGTTGCCCTTTCAACGGGCCTGTGGTTCCGGACAGTAGCCATAGTGCGAGCCTGGTAGACAGGCAAAGGAGATGGGAAGGCCGGAGCCCTGGCGGGGACCGCCTTGAAAAATCGGCTGAACATCATTTAAGTATATTGGTTTTGTAGAGACGTGAATATCGAAAATTGTTCGAGGGACGCTTCAATAGTTTCCGGAAGCTTTCCAGAGGTGGTCCGAGATGTAATCCTGGTGAATGTTAGCACGGTGAACTTCCTGTACAGGGTTGTGGACGAAGAAAAAATCGTCATAGAAAGAGAGCGAGCATACCTGAGAAGTGAAGGTGGAAGGTGCCGCTGGCATGAACGCGATTTTCTTTACCAGTTATTTAAACTGATATAGGAATGAAGTTTGGTTGAGATGTTGTTTTAGAAGGACATGGGCTTTCGTAGTTGTGCTCTCGAGGCTTGGGAAAGAAGTGAGTCAAGAGCTGGAGGGAAAATCCAGTTTTAAGGGTGCGAATTTTCCTGTGGAGTAAAGGTGGCCCGAGAGTCGGCCCGGTTGCGCCTTCCTTAGGTCCTTCCCTCACCGACTTCTACGTCCGCCCTGTACTAATAGCCTATTTAATTTCTGTGCCCTAATAAAGTTACTAATTGAACAGTCAAGCCCCTGCTGCACGCTGGCCATAGGGTAGTGTCCCGCCAATCACAGCCCTCGTATTATTGCTGCGTTATCGGAGCCCTTACTCTGGAAGATAGTGTCATCGCGATCTTTCTGTGGCAAGGAGTCTTTCTTTGAGATAAGAATAAAAAAGAAATAAAATCACTGATAAAACTTATCTGATTCGTGAGACCGAAGTTTTCCTTCTCATCATGAAATCCTCAAGGCATCGCCGATGGCCCGCAGCACCGGCTCAGTGAAGAATGATGTTTGTTAATTGTGACATCACAGGCACGGCTTACTCGGAGTACTTTCGGTTCATGCTATCCTACCTAACGAATATTGAATGGTGAGATGACATACAAGCGGACGCGTCTCGTTCACCTCTCGGTTCTTTTCTGCAGCCTCGGTGTGTTTTCGTTGGTCAAACTCAAGTTTTGGTAGCACAATGCTCTCGGGATATTCCTTGAAGAGCAATTGGGGTGATCAATGGCCATACATATTAAACCAAATTGCTAGAACCAAGCTGCTACTGATCACAGAGAACGGCAATAACGAAATTGGTCTAGGTTGACCCAATGATTTGGAAGCATCTATTGCAGGCGGCGGTAGTCTGCGTCGTAATTACCAGCAACCCCGGCTACGCCGTTCTACCTCTATGGACCAGTTACCTATTCTCCATGCAATCCCAGGAACTCCTCGAGGGCCCTGGCTGCGATGGGTCGGGAGTAGTCGACCCGGACGGTCGATGCAACGGCGACGGAGTTGTCGATAGCCCTCCAGATCCCAGAAGGGAGGGATTTCGATTCGAGAATCCCTCTACTGACTGCAAATACGTGAGCCAGATGTACATATACGACGTGTTCAAAGTGCTTGAGAATGACATGGGCAAGCTCTTCACGTACGTCCACAAGGACGTCGACTTCCACGTTATGGGCCACCACCCGGTTGCGGGTCATTACCACGATCTGCTCCATTTCTACGTTAATGCGCTTCGAAGAGTCTCGGTTTGTTTTTCGGAGCATGCAGAGAAGTTCGAGGTTCACCCGCAGGCGATTCATGGCGGGTGTAATAGCCGGTGGTCTGTCCAAGAAATTCAGTTCAGAGGGCTGCTCAATACAGGTACCAAGCGTCTCTCGGCTGTTCATATATCTTTCTTTTGCTAATCCAGGCAGGGGATACCTTCGAAGTGGTCAATGTTTGGGTGACGAGATGGCATGAAGGACAGATAGTGGAGGCCAGAACGTATATTGATCAAGGATCGGTCACCGATGCTCTACGCAGGAATGAGCTATGGACAAATGGAACTTCGTATCGAGACAATCTGCATTATATGCCTGGACCTGCTGGAATGCCAGACTTGGACGAGTTGAAGAAACTCATGCACTACCCCGATGGGCGGAAGTACGATGACTTATGAGCCACAGCTGAGCTTAGTAAATATGCTGTAAGACTAGTCAGAACAATTTGAAAGATGAACTTTAAGACAGCTCTAGTGCTAAAGAATTGAGAAGTCAAGAAACCTCGGTTGAGAGTGGAAAACCTTAAAATGATTGGAGGTACCTGACACGTGACGCCTTAGCTAGGATGGAAGCCTTTTGGAGGCTGAAAAGCCATAATCCTGTATATTTCTCTATTCTGTCCTCCTGTGATCAAGAGGAACCGGCTGCCGACCATGGCCGATCAGGGCCGAAAGAGATCCAGGGTAGCCTGCAAAAATTGCCAAACTAGGAAGCGAAAGTGCTCTGGAGATAGTCCATGCAGTACCTGTATACAGGTGGGCACTGAGTGCCACTACGACCTGCTTTCTCGCAGGAAGAAAGATATCCGGCACTTCCAGTCACAGCCAGCGGCAAGCTCGCTGCTGAGTCCAGCAACGGTACAGAATGATATCGCCGCGAAACGGCAGCAGCAAGGTCAACAATCAAACCCAGCCGTTTTGGCGGGACTCCTGCTGAAAGCCCTCGAGGCGAATTCGGGCGCGGCATTTGCGCGGCGCCTCAATCCAAAGAACGATGTGGCGGGAGCTCCAAAATTGCACCTTTTTGGCTGGAATGTTGGAGCCCGTTTTCCTACTCCAGAATGGGCGGCAGCCCTGGCATCTGTTCAGCCACGGGCAGTGGTCGAGATCATCTCCCAGGATGAGATGCGATCTCTGGCTGGTATCTTCTTTGAGAGGGTGGATCCCTGCTACCCTTTTATCGATCAGGATACTTTACTGCGCCAAATAAGTAGGCGATGGCTGCCGGCCACGTCCGAGTCTCCGGGCTTTGATCCTTACGACGCCGTGCTCTGCGGCGTTGCTGCTTTTGGCTATCTGTTTTCCCGCCGACGAGCTACAACGACGGAACTGCAGCTTGTCGAGTCTGCTCGGTCGATCCTTGAGCAGAGCCTGCAGTCCGAACCGGTCTCTCCCCTTGAAACGGTGACGGGCTGGGTGTTGAGGGTCGCGTACCTTAGGATGACGGCCACCGCGCACGCAGCCTGGATGGCCAGCTGCTCTCTAATGCACCTCATTGAAGCGACAGGAATGCATATCGAGCCGTCATCAAATACAGCATTGGATCTAGCGTCAACAAGCGAATCCTGCGACCCTGAAACCCGACGGCGCCTCTTCGCCATGGCCCGCCATCTGAATGTCTGGATATCCTTCGAACTCGGTCGCTCCCGCGTCGTCCTTCAAGGCGCAACCTCTCTCCCCCCAAGCCCACGACCAACAAATCCAAATCCAAATTCTACAGCAAGCTTCTCAGCAGGAACAGAAACAGCAACAGACATCTTCAACCTCCTTCCCATCTCCGAAAGCCTAGATCCAAACGAAGCACAGGACATATCAAACCTCGAGATTGCCCTGACAGACGTTTGCAACATAGTCTACAGCCAGCCCCATCTCATCCTCGTCCAATGTAACCTAATGCTCTGCATCTACCGCCGCCTACGTGCCCTCAACTCTATCATCTCAGGAGACCTCCTCGACCGCGTCCTGGCGCTCTCGGGGAGGGGTCTTAAGGCCGTCTCCGAACTCGTTGCAGTCAATTCCCCCTGGCACCAGATCGCAAATGTCCCCTTCCAGGTTGTATGCACTCTGGTGGCTATTGATAACCGTGCGTCGCTAGCGATGCTGCGTGATTCGATGCATACGCTGCACGAAGTTGCCTCGGCGTATGATACGGAGGTTATGCGCGAGGCCTATACGACAGCCTATCTGATGATTGTGATGCATCAGCGGCGGAAGGAGGAAGATATCCGGACGCTTAGGGAGGTGCTGCAATTTAACCCGTCAATGTCTGCTCCCGCCGAGACTCAGATTCGGGAGTCTGCCGTGCAGTCGGATCACACGCTTATGGATTACCCGGGGTTCTCCTGGCTGAGTGATATTCTCGTTGATATACCCAGTCTCCGGGATTTCGATATGGAGCCGACATGACACCACAAGATTGGCGGCTTTCGCTCTGCTATTCAGGGTTCCGTACTACTGTCAAGCCCATTTGGCCTCCGGGATACGTGACACATGCTATCCTGTCTATCTAGATTCTTAGGTGCTATGCCGAGGAATAATCGCTAAACTTGCAGCGTATTAAGCTAGAGACCGCCTATTCAGCTTTATCCCGCTTTCTGGCGCAGCGTTGATGCCGCGGCCGGATTCCCGATGAGCGTGCCACTAAGCCCAATTTCCACAGCACCCACAAGAAACCGAGGGAAATAACTGCGATTGTGCCCAGCTCAATGACCTGACTATTGAAGATACCGCTATTTTCTTTCAGTGTAAGAACGGGTACCTCCAATTCCTCTACCAGGTTGCCACCTTCACGGCTCGGCGAAGGGTGTAGCTGGTAGAACATGGTTCGAGGGCCAAATAGTCCCTCCCATCCCAAGTTCACACGATCAAATGGGTTCACTCCCATTTTTGTGCCATCTTCCGCGCTACACGCCCAGAAGACCACGGGCCAGGGTACTGATGCGCGCCGGTACCCTGATTCTGAGGGGAGCAGATATCGCAGGTGTAGAGGGATTGTGACGTTCCACTCTCCTGCAATCTTGTCAGACTCAGACGGGCTAGCTAGTTCAAGTAGCCAGTTCGACCCCCAACGAGATATGGACCAGTCTGGAGCTTCGAGGTCCGTCTCTCCTGCCACTGCCCGGAGAGAGGCCAGATTATGAGACTTGAGGAACAACGGGTCTGTGGTTGAAAGCTGGTACTTATCGCCGAATAGTTTTGAAGGCAAGGTGAGGTAGGCATGCAACGCACAGGTTGCGTCAGGAAGTCCCGGGGGCTCCTTGAGCGCTTCCGGTGCCATCGAGATGGTCATCGTAGGATGCAAACCAGTTGGAGGCGGAAACGTGACCGAGTACGTTGCATCTTCATGGAGAGGATGATGTCGTGAGGGGAACGAGAACAGCGTAGGTTCTTAAACCACAGATTAGTCGCTGCCAGTTTGGACGAAAATTATGAGGACATACTCAGCTCCTCATCCTGCCCAACAACAGCCAACAGTCCACCGACCTTTATCTCCTCCGGTTCACTCGCGGGCTCTGCTCCCAAAAGCCCAGCCTCCACTTTATCTGTCCCACCTTCATGCTTTCCGATTGTCTCTGTCCATCCCTGTCCCTCTGGAGCCTGGGACCAGAACCCACTCATTGTCAGTGCATGCGATATACTATCATAGTTGATATCTACCGAATCGGCAGATAGGATCGACGCCGCCCGTTGGTGGCATTTATCATCTATCCCACAAAACTTCTGCTGAATGTATGTCACAAGGTTCTCGAGAGACGGTAGTAATTCGTAAAATTGGTAGGCAGTCGTCGAAGCGAAGCGCTTAGAGAGAATGGGAGGTGTTATGAAGGATTTCTGGACAATTAGACGTCAACCTGGGTCACTGAAGCAGGGAACGGGAGAACTAGGTCCATACCTCAGGACTCTCACATCGCAACCCGTCATCAAACACCTTCTTCAGTAACGTGCACAGCGGCTCCCTACCCAGAACTGCGTCAGTATTCTGTATTCCCGCGCCAGCTTTGCAACCCACCCAGAACCCTGGGCTAGTTACGATAGGCTCGCTTACCTCCCCTCACTATCCCGCTTCGCCCTTCCGGATTCGACCGGCGAGTAGAACACATGCAAGCCAGGACTTATCCGACTCGACAACGGCGAAACAGCTTCAAATGCCCTCTTACTCGCCCACCGAATATGAAGCTGGTGGCATTGTCTCAGGACCTGCCAGAGCTGAATACGGTTTGCAAATTAGCCGCCAATCATCGCAGTTTATTGGCAATTCCAAAAGAGCGTTGCGATGAAGCAGTAGGTATAGTGCACACCTCACTAGGTAATTCGTCGAAGCTAAAGGTCACGCGTTCTTCGCGGGCAGCGTCGAGAGATTCGACGTATAGGGCGTCACGGGTGAGCGTTGTTTGTGAGGGGTGGAAGGGTAAAGAGGGTTTTTGGATGTATGTTATTCGTTGGCGCATTGTTGAATTTGTCAATTGTCAAGTCTGAAATCAAAGTAGGAGTATGGAAGACTTGTACAGAGTGGTACTCTAGACTACTGGAGACCACAACCCCGACAGGACAGCTCCGCTCGACGGGCCAGGCTTGAAGCTCCTTTCCGCATTTGGCACCGGCTTATCGCCGCTTTTAATTAGCCATCGCTCAGTGGAATACTTTGATGGCTGCTGACGGGCGAGGGGAAGTAAGTAACTTTCCTCTACGCCAGATATTTTGACGCGTTTTGATTTTGTATTTAAAAAGCATGCGTTCGTATCAGGCTCGCTCTGTAGAACCCGTGCCGTAAAGATAATCCCACCAGCACTTACCATGGGTCGAAGTTTAACAATTCAAGAGCATTTTTAAATACCTTCACCTTGATGACCGAGTTCTAAATCGTCTTGCCTTGTGTCTTTTCAGTTATGCTAACAATCCTTATCAAACTGCACCTCTGATCTACAGATTGCACTGTTGAGTAAACATGGATGACATCAGCGGAACCCCGCAGCGCCCAACGTGCCCGCACAAACTCTATCGTTCGATCATGAGCCGCATCACGCTATTTGCTCTTTGAATCGCAGTTCTTTGCAATCAGAACGCAAATCAGCATGAGCGGGAGCCAAAGCTCAGGCTCACCAGGCTTACCAGGACCGCCAGGACCGCCAGGACGCTCTGCTCTCGTCGTCTATGGCTCCGAAACCGGCAATGCACAGGATGCCGCCGAAGAGGTGGGTGCTCTGGCAGAGCGTCTCCATTTCACAACTCAAATATCCGAGTTGAATCATGCTAAACCGGTTTGTTCTCTGCCTTTAGTGGCACTCCGATATGGACACCGCTAACTAGGCTGGCTATCGCTAGGACTCGTTAAGGTTGTATACCATTGTCGTTTTTGCTGTCTCGACAACCGGTCAAGGAGATCTGCCGGCCAATGCTCGGACGTTTTGGAGATCGCTGCTTTTGAAGAAGCTGCCGCCCACTTTTCTTAGTGGAGTGAGATTCACGTGGTTTGGGCTGGGGGATAGCTCGTATCCCAAGTTCAACTGGGCTGCGCGCAAACTGTATAAAAGGTTGTTACAGCTGGGCGCGGATGAGATATACCCTGGTGGAGAAGCGGACCACCAACATCCTTCAGGGTATGTCGCGATCCCGGCTCCCAAACTCTGTATGCTGATATGGTCGCAGCTTAGAGGGTACGTTTATTCCTTGGTTGGCAGGGTTTCGGAAGCACTTGCTGGACAAGTATCCTCTTCCCCCGGGGCAGGATCCAATACCAGACGACGTCCAGCTGCCGCCAAAATGGGTTCTACAACTGCGAGACCAGGAAGACGCTTCGGAGGACGTCAGTCCTCCTGATACAATGGGCGGGTCAGTAACAGGGGACTTTCCGGACTCGTACCGTCTCGACAATGACCATCGGCCACTACATGATAGCCTGACGGCATCTCTCGTCCAGAACAAACGTGTGACCCCGCAGACGCACTGGCAAGACGTGCGTCATTTGATTTTGACTGTCTCCGATCCCATTTCATATGCTCCAGGGGACGTAATAACGATAACCCCGAAGAACACTGCTGAGGATGTCCAAAGTCTCATTGAGATGATGGGCTGGCAGGAGCAAGCGGACCAGCTCGTCTCTTTAGTCCCTCGTGATAGCACTCTTTCGACGAATGAACTGCCTAGTCCGCCCATCCACAGCCTGGATTCCCACCCGGGACTGACCCTGCGCGAACTACTTATCAACTACCTAGATATTAGAGCAATCCCCCGCCGGTCATTCTTCGCAGCAATCGCACACTACACCACATATGAGATGCACAAGGAGCGACTGCTCGAATTCACCAATCCAGAGTATCTTGACGAGTTCTGGGACTACACAACGCGCCCGAGACGTAGTATTCTTGAGATCCTACATGAGTTCGATACCGTGAAGATCCCGTGGCAGCATGCAACGTCCACGTTTCCAATCATCCGAGCGAGGCAATTCAGCATCGCCAGTGGCGGAGAACTGAAGCGAACTCCAGAAGGCGGGGCAAGATTCGAACTTTTGATCGCCATCGTCAAGTACCGAACTGTGATCAAGAAGATACGAGAAGGAATCTGCACCAAATATATTTCCAACCTCCGACCAGGAAGCACACTCAAAATCCAGCTGCAACGAGGCGGTCTCAACTCGTCCGTCGGCCAACTAGTCGGTCCTACGATGTTGATAGG
Source organism: Aspergillus foveolatus (assembly GCF_047715535.1). Taxonomy (NCBI): domain Eukaryota; kingdom Fungi; phylum Ascomycota; class Eurotiomycetes; order Eurotiales; family Aspergillaceae; genus Aspergillus; species Aspergillus foveolatus. Next base: position 10,666 of record NW_027396087.1, on the reverse strand, counting down.
ACCGGGCACAGGTGTTGCGCCTTTACGATCCATGCTATGGGAAAAAGCCGCGATTGTCAGGTCCTATCAAGAGAAAAACCCGGGCGTAGATCCGCCAATCGAGCCCACGATCCTCGTGTACGGCGGTCGGAATCGAGCCGCGGACTTCTTCTTCGAAGACGAGTGGCAGCAACTGAGCGACTTGATCAAACTCAAAGTCCTGACGGCATTTTCGCGAGACCAGAAGCAGAAGGTCTATGTCCAGGATGTTATTCGGGAGAACTCAAGTCTGGTCTTCAACCTCCTGCATGACAAGGGCGGTGCTGTGTTCGTTTGCGGCTCCTCTGGGCGGATGCCCCAGGCTGTCCGGGAGACCTTGACAGAGGCGTTCCAGTACGGAAACGATGCCGGGACACAGCAGTTCAGTCGACGAGAAGCTGAAGATTACCTAGTTGGGATGGAAAAGACGGGGCGGTATAAACAAGAGACATGGTAGATACAAGGCTCCTTTGGACGTAGTTAGGCTGGCACCTCTATATACCCGAAAAGCTGGCTGTCCATAAGATCCCGAATAGAATTATAGAGCAATATTCATCCCATTTCAATGGGTAATCATCCCTGTAGCAATGATGATCGACACGCAGTATGCACCTTCAGTACCGAGCAACGGCTACTTGCGCGGACATGGCAAGTGAGCAGAAGGCTAACCTCGGCTGCGGTTGGAAGCGGGACACTTGAACAGTCTGCCGTACATCATAGGTGGTCGGCGTCGGCAGGTCGCAGGGCGGAGAGCGCTGGCTGTTTTCTGCCCCGGTCACCGTCCGATCGACTGTCCTCCTCCCTCAAGACCTTCAGTCCCCGCAGTCTGAAGTCGATTGTCTCTTTCTCCCGTGCGAGAACACGTCTTAACTCACATATTCGTCATGGCCAGTGGACTCCGGATCCTCGTCCCCGTCAAAAGGGTGATTGACTACGCGGTGAGTTTGGCTCTACATGATTTGGATTGGCTTATGAGCTCCGTTCTCGGCTCGGCGCAAGTTCGAGCACATGTCTTTCCAAGGAGTCGTTCGATTGCTGGAACACGGCTATCTTCACTCTACTATCCATCTTCCTAGTATAATGTGCTGACCTGTAACTTAAGATAAAACCCCGCATCAACAAAACCCGCACGGGCGTCGAAACAGCCGGCGTCAAACATTCGCTCAACCCCTTCGACGAGCTTTCCATTGAAGAAGCCATCCGCTTGCGCGAGCGCAAAGGCCCTCTGAAAGTTGACAATATCCTCGCCCTCTCCGCTGGTGGCCCCAAATGCGTCGATACTCTGCGTACCGCCATGGCTATGGGCGCCGACCGCGCATTCCACATTGATGTCCCTGACAGCAATGACGGCGGGCTGGAGCCTCTCACCGTCGCAAAGACACTCAAGGCTGTTGTAGAGAAGGAGAATATCAACCTTGTCCTCCTCGGAAAGCAGGCGATCGACGGAGATCAGGGACAGACGGGACAGATGCTTGCTGGATTGTTGGGGTGGCCGCAGGCGACGCAGGCAAGTCGAGTTGAGGTAAAGGACGAGCAGGGGACCGTTGAGGTGGAACATGAGGTCGATGGCGGTGTTGAGGTGCTCAAGGCAAAGTTGCCTATGGTTATCACAACGGATCTGAGACTGAATGAGCCGAGATACGCGAGCTTGCCCAACATTATGAAGGCGAAGAAGAAGCCGCTTGAGAAGTTGACGTTAAAGGATCTCGGGGTAGAGGATAAGAGGAGGCTGAAGACTCTGAAGGTTACAGGTGAGTTATTTCGTTTTCCAGTTATGGTCTCAACGCTAACCTGTAATAGAACCTCCTGCCCGACAGGGCGGTGGCAAGGTCGAGGATGTCGATGGCTTGATTTCGAAGCTCAAGGAGCTTGGTGCTTTGTGATTCACGTAATTTATAGTATGTTGCTTTTAAGTTAGACGGTATTTGATTTTCTTTTGAAGTACTCTACGGGTTTCATGGCCTCCGGTACGACCAGGTGCATATTGCATTTACTAGGGCTTACGTAGATGAAACGAGGCGTCGTTGAGACAAAACAAACATGTGAATAGGCTTTTATAGATATGTTAGGCAGATTATGCTGCAGGGGATAGTATCACAATCATTCATTCATTGAGTAAACAAATCCTGCAGCCCATCATTGACCATGGAAATTCGCCACACACCCAAACGCCAACAATGCTGAAAATAAAAAAATAGGTATATGTACCGGGCCAAACAGAAAGCAGAGGAGATCATGACGAAACTCTATCCAAGAGGCAATTAAGGAAGAATATCCCTCAGCACCTCTTTCGCACTCGAACTCAACGTCATCGGGAATTCAACGTTAACCCGCACAATGAGATCGCCCCGTTCACTGGGCTTCTTTGAGATTGTCATGCCCAGACCAGGGAACTTTTCCTCGTACCCAGGCGGTGTGGGACCGGGCTTCGAGACTCTGAGTGACTTGCCGTCAATGGTACGCACGATGCGAGTCCAACCTGTAAGGGCTTCTTTGAGGGATAGGTCGACCGTTGTGATGAGGTTGTCGCCGTGGCGTTTGAAATTGGGGTGTTCTTTCTATGGTACAGTTAGTGCCTAATTCCATAACAAGGGAGTTATTGGGGCTTGCGGATTCATGTAGCCGTGAACTTACCTCTGTCACAATGAGATGCACATCCTGGCGACCACCTTCTTCCTGGTCGCCGACACCCCGATACTTGATCTTCGATCCGGTCCGCAACCCAGGCTTGATAGTCGCTTCCAGCGTAACATCCTGCACAGTCCGCTTCCCACTCGCATCGAACGTCTTGCTCTTCACAGTAACTGTCTTCTTACAACCACTCATAATCTCCTCCAGCGTCAGCGGCAACTGCTTCTCCACAACCGTCGGCTCCGGCGTAGGCGCCCGCTGCGACTGTCGCTGGAACCCAGCGCCGGCTCCATTACCACCGGCACTCGCTCCGCGACTGCTTCGGAACCGCGGACCGCCGCTGCGAGCACCGCCACCAAGACCACCACCTAGCATGCTGAAGATGTCATCGTCGCCAAATCCGCCCATTCCGCCGCTGGCCTTGGCAAAGTTTCGGAAAATATCGTCCGCGGAGCTGAATTGGAACCCACCACCGCCGCCCGGTCCCGTTGAGAAGTGGAATGTGCGTGTACCGCCGCCGGGCATGCCGCCGAAGGAGAACCCACCGGGCATGCCGCCTCCCTCGAAGGGGTTGGGACCGCCGCCGCCGGGTGTTGGTGCAGGACCACCGCGTAGAAGGTATTCTAAGCCGAATTGATCATAGACTTTGCGTTTTTCAGGGTCTGAGAGGACTTCGTAGGCTTGAGAGACCTCTGTAGCGGTATTAGCTGGGCCCCAAATGTAATGAACAAGAAGGGAAAATCATAACATACCTTTGAATTTCTCAGCAGCTTTAGCATCATCTTTATTCTTATCTGGATGGTACTTCAACGCAGCCTTCCGGTAGGCCTTCTTGATATCTTCCTGCGAAGCGTCCGGCTTAATGCCAAGCGCATCGTATAACTTTGTTTCTGCGACCATAATGTGTACGTGATTTCGAATTGAGCTTCAGTTGTTGGTTAATAAGTGGAGAACCCAATCAATTCTCTGGGTTGGATGCAATACGCCCAGAAGGTGTGTTGTCAAAAGGGTCGGTAGGTAATAAAGGCTGTTGGAGGGGAATTCGAATGACGTAGAAGGTTCGGCAAGGTATAGTGCGGGGAGCTGTTGGTAGTATATCAGGCAGGTAAACACACAGAACAGCGGTAAGCTGTTAGAGTTAGGGCACGTTTCGAACGTACACCAGCAGGATGAGGATGTCGATATATACGGAGGATGGGAGTGTCAGACGGTGCCTTGAGTGATGGCAGTGCGATCTTGCAAGAGCCCCAGGGAGTGACGTGTGACGTTGACGGCAGCACCAGCCATCGAAAGTTCTAGAAGCTTCCACAAACTTGCTGTAGTGGTGAGACACAGTCGTCTTGAGAGTGATTCAACTAAAATAAAACAGAGGCGGAAGTGTTCAACGAACTCAGCACAGTGGCAATCATATTATAGGGCCAGATTGGGAGACGACACTGGCCGGTGGTGCCTGAAAGTGGCCCGCTACAACTTCAGTTTACCTGTTACGGAAAAGGCTGGCGTTATCGGTGGCCAGCCAAGCTCCACTGCTCATTTATCTATTTACCTGATGTCCTTTTATTTACCGACATTTACTTTACATGCATTTGCACGTGAAACAAGCTATATACATCTATACATGTAGATATAGCAATATATATCTAAATACGCTCGCGATGAGGTCCCGGTTTAGAGACTTTCCTCCACCACTATGTAATCTTTGATCAATGCAGTCCCGTTCGTCACGCTTTGAGTCTGTTCTTCAGTGCAGTAGGACGACAGTGAGAGGATATAGCAGGTCGGCTCCGGGCTGTCAGGCACGGTGTTTGTGACATTCCATGTCGAGGAAGGTCCCTTGGTGGAATATGTGCTGTTTTTAGCCGTGGAAATCTTTCCTGTCGCGATGTCTCGATTGAACATTGCACGGTGGAAGATCTCATAAGCCGTCTCCGGCTGGTACGCGGGCACTTCATGTCCGGCCTGATATACCCGGGTGAAGGAGAAGTTCCCATACTGGCGTACAGAACCGCCGACATACGAGGAGTTGGTATGCAGCGGTGCGTATCCGGCAGCGCGGAACTTGTCGGCATCGCTGTAGTCAACCTGCAGACTTACTTGCTCACCGCCGTTCCACGGGCAGGCATAGTCGCGGTCGCCGTAAACGAGGGCCACCTTAATGCCCGAGTCGAGCACATAAGCTAGATCCTCCAAGTAGCCGCGAACATCAGATCGAGCATAATCGCCAACGGATCCAAATGCGTTGTAAACGCTGTCAATAGACTCGGTAAAGTTGATAGGAACCCCAAGAGCATCCTGAACCCAGTGCTGGCTCAGATAACCCAGGTAGTATGGTGGAGGAAAAGGGTCCGGGTCGAAGTGCGCGATGTCATAGTAGCCCCGTCCAGAGAACAGTGGGTAAGGACCTTCCACGTTGTTGCTGCAGTACCTGTCCGCTGCCTGGCAGGCTGCATTCACGGTCTTGTTGTTGCCATACATGCGAGGGTCCCCTTCGGCCGCAAGCTGGCGGCATCGGATTATTTGGTCCTTGCAGCCACCGGGCTTGCTCCATGCATTCATCGCAAACTCATAAAGAGTTTCGTTAATTGCCTCGATTCCGTAGGTGTTGTTGTACGCAATCTCAGGGTACGACGGAGCCTGCACAAGCAGGTCGATACAGCCGTTTATGATCCCGAGAGTGTCCAGATGAATGTAGTGTGATTCTCCGGGTGTGGTAAGCGAGCCATTAGAGATCTTCTCATTTTGCTCTTGGAAGAACGCAGAGAAAGACGGACCATAGCGGCCTCCATAGGACTCGGTCCAGATGCTGACCCGGTCATCACGGGGCTTGTAGGCGGGGAACTCCGTAAACCAGGTTTGCGCAAACGACCAGAGCGCGCGGGCTGCGTTCTCGGTGGTATTTGCAGTAGCAGAGGCGTTGAGACTGGGGAACGTGCCCACGTAGAACGTATTGTTCTGCTCCGGGACCGTCGACCATCCAGAAACGTCACGCACACCTGTTAATTGATCGTACGTTCCATTAGTAGGAACATCATAGCTGAACCCGACCTGGTTCGGTTGGTCGATGTAGAGCATGTTGACGTAGTTGTTCCATGACCAGGGGTTCAGCTCTGTGGAATTCGAGTCCATATTCACCCGGCATGGCCCGTTCTCCTGCATGAGCCCGATCATAGAGGAACTTCCCGGGCCGCCATTCATCCAGATTGAGAGCGGCGCATTGACGGGATCATTCCGGGACTCGAAGAACCAGAAGAAAGTGTTGATAGGATACTGCTGATCCAAACCGAGATCGTTGAGAGTGCCAGGAGGCAGGTGGACATAACCCGAGTAAGATTTCACGCCTGGGGTTGTCTCGCAGATTTCAGGCTAAAACTGTTAGACATCCTACCCATCACTTAATGGGTAGAAAAGCACACCTCTTTGTAGGAAATTGTGACGCCCTTCTGGTGCTTGGAGTGAATGACCTTGACACCCTCGGGAGTAGGGGGAAAGTACTGGCCGGCGGCAAGGCCGACCAGACTGGCCGAGAGGCCAACGACCGATGTTAGCGAGGGCATGGAGAGACTCAGCAGCACTCTTGCAACCCAGCTTGCTAGCAGAGATGAAAGAATGGACTCATCGCTGGGGCTTACCATGCTTCTTATCCAGCCCTTTCCTAGCTGAAGTGGATAACCCGCTAATCTGTGTGATAGGGGTCAATAAGCAACGGGTAGCGGGGGAAGTGCCGATCAATGTAACAATAACTGGGGCAAAGAGCAGCGACTGGCTAAGCTCGCTCTAGAGAACGCTTAGTGCTCGATTGGTCCCACTGCAGTGTAACTCGATTGCCTGATATTTGATAAGAGATTATTGGAATTTTGTCAATTCTCGTTCTCACTCGTTCTCAACCTTGGAAGCCTCGAATCTACCGTGGTTGGGAGCTGCGGCTACCCTACGGGTAGTCGGCCGGCCAACAGACCAGTACCTGTCATCGGCACTGAATGGAAGCAAAGGTATATTGGTAAACTTGGTAGACTTGGTAGACTTGGTAGAACTAATAGCTCATACAGAGCCTATGGGATATATAACTGAAACATGAAGGGTGTTATCATACAATCTAGCCATTTCAAAAAGAATCACCGACCAGGTAGTGTACCCATGTTGTCCCCAGTATCCGCCAACGCCCAGTACGCTTTAAACAATGCAGAAATGCTGACAGGAAAAAAAAGAAAAAGAGAAATAAAAGATGTCGCTGAAGTCAGGCTCAATGCCCTCAGTTGCGCCACTGCCGAAGGGCAAGTGGAACCTCAACACAAAGCTATTCACAGATGTCAAGCCGGAGCCTATATATACAGGAGGCCAGAATTATAAGAGAAGGCGAGCGAATAGAAGGTATTAGTGAATGTCGGAAGCGGGATTAGGGTTAACGGTAGGTTTGTGGTTTGTTCAGGAGTGTGTTGCTGCTGGAGTAACCTCATCTTGCGGGGGTTTCTTGTTCTCGATCTCGGTAGTGTTTTCGCCAACGGAGGAAAGGTCGGTAGCAACATTTTGAATTTTCGAGCTGGCAGCCTCAAGCTGCACATTGAGGCCGTTTTCCGGCACCGGATCTGTTGACTTGACGCTGGATACAGAGTGAAAATCGTCGTCTCTGAGCGACGATGCTTTGTTTGACTCCGAGGTCGCGTCGATAGGCGACGCGTCCGCACTCGAGCCTTTTTTCGTGTTGTCAGTAGAAGTGGCGGGTCCGCTCGTAGAGGCATGGGTAGAAACGGAGGTCACGGAACGGTTGTCGTCGGACGATGCATAAGGGTTGGGAGAAACCGGGGTAGCAGTCGACGCAGTCGACGCTCGTTGAGGGTTCCGTGGTGGAAGAGACGGAGGCTGTCTCTTAGGAATAGTTACGAGGCGAGCACGGGTGAAAGTTGGCGACTGGCGTTTAACCTCCACAGGCGCTGTCGGAACCTCCACAGATAGGGGTACATTGGAGCTGGTAGAGCTATCGCGCTTCGAGATCCTAGCACTACTAACCTCATGTACCTCGAGGTCCTCATCGTTGATGAACTTGTCCAGCATACCTTCGGCCTGGACCGGGGGACTGGTTTCACGATGCTCAGGAATCACCGTATCCCAGCGAGCCTCCTCATTTTCAGTCAGAGACGTCTTGGGCTCAGAAAAGTCACGGTTGCTCCGTGACGATGCACGGCTGATGGACGTCGGGGCAGTCAAGGGCTCATCCAACGTCTGTGTGCCCTTGTCGGCACTTGCATAACTTTGGACACTGGTTCGCCAGCTGTTACGCCGCGAACTTTCCATACTTCGCCGGAAGGATGCGTAGACGGGGCTTCCTGGGTTCGGCCTGAATTCAAAGGCGTCATGACTTGGCCGGGCTTTCGAGCCGGCTTCGCGAATGAAGAGACCTTCTGCCTCCAGGGCCTTGACCCCGAACGGATCGGGATCCTCTGGATCTGGGACGCCGAACGGCACAGAGTGATCGAGATCGACATCACCAGGCGTTTCGCCTGGAGGTGGGATTAGCTCTTCCTTCACGTCCCGATCGCCTTGCGCTGACTTTATTGTCTGAAGGAGAGGTTCGATCGACGCAGGTGGGTGACTGGCTTTACCGGCCAGGATATCAGTCACGGAAATGCGTTCCCCATAGAATCGCTCGTTCTCATCTGTACGCTCAATGATTATAGTGCCGTCCACCTGAACACCAGCGTAGAGCCCTCGACTCTTCATGTAGGTCCAAATGGGAGCCTGTCTCTTGTGGACTTCCGATTCAAGCACGCCTCCCATTCCAACAGGGCCCGCTGAAGCACTGACTTCTCCGCCCAACGTACAACGAACTTTCTTGAAAGCCTCCAGAGCTTCGTACGTGTTGATCACGACCACGCAGTCGTAAATATCGATACCAGCGAGAAACCCTATACCCGCAGTGTGCAGCATTATACCGGATGGGGGACTCCATTCGCCTGTCTCCGGAATCCGGGCTAAAAGGACACCGCTGCCACCAGAGCCACTCAGCCAGAGACCGGTGCGCATTGTTGTGAAAATTGCTAGGCCCTTGGCCTGCTGGATGACCTTCGTAGGAATTTTCTTCAGCACCCGTTGCTTGCCTTTAGGCTTATCAATCTTGCCGGTTTCCTTGTTGATACTGCTCTCAGAACTCTGTCGATCAGACTCTGCCTCGGCATAGAAACCATCTTTGCAGAAGCTGCGCAAGATTCGAGCGGCCTTGTCGCTCTCTCTGTCAATAGTCATGGGCCAGAAAGCTTCGGCACCGACACGGTTCGACAACCGGTTAACGGGATCTCCCAGCTTGTCCAACGCATGCCATGCTTTATCAAAGCCCTTTTTCGATGTCCCTTTTGTTCTCTCCCAAAACGAGGGAGCCATTGTGGGGGTCGGTACGGCTCCCGCTGAGAGGACGACGGGTTGGCGAATACCGACGGCTCGGACGGATCAATGACGGCGGAGGCGGCTGAGCGTTCCAGCTATATAAGCACAATGTTGGGCCTGGAAGAAATCGGAACTGCCGGAAACGGCAAGCCTCCCAACAGTGGTGGAAATGCGCCAGAAGAATGCAAGATGGCGAGCCCGCGCAAATATTTGCTGCCACAGCCGAAGAATGCGCACCTGGCTTTGGAATGTACCGCGGCGACCAATCCAGCAATCACCAAGTCGGCCGGCTGTGAGTGGGAGACTCTTTCTCTGTTCTGACTGTTCTGGATCGCTGGAGCCTATTTACCGAGACAGATCCTGGACTCTGCGGAAAGATCAGACAAGTGGCAACAGAAAGAGGAGGAACCGCGGACCGCACGCAAGCTAGCAAGGCTGGGATTCGGGGAAGAACAACCAAGGAACAGGCTCGCGGACTTACCTACACTCTTAGCACCGATGCCGGAACTCGCGGTAGCAGGGTTTCCAGGGTGAGTCAAGGTGAACCAGGGTATAAGCAGGGTATATCATAAGCAGGGTAGGTCAAATGGTGTTCCCGATAAGGTTGTTGAGGCGACCAGTACTATACACTGCAGATAGACGATGATGGATGATGCGTCGCCAAGGTCTATTGCAGGAAACAGTCCGTACGATAGGAAATCTCCAGACCACAAGGGGAAGAGGAGGAGGAGGAAGAAGAAGAAGAAGAAGAAGCAGAAAAGAAGAAACAAACGACGTGGGATACGTAGGCTGCATAAGCCTAATAAGTACTGTGACTGACTGGACGGTTAATGCTCTGGTAAGCAGCAGGCATCGGCCCAGTCAGGCCTTTTTCCTCATCAACCATCAATCCAACGGCTGGGTCGGGAAGGCATGGTTGGAACAGCAACTAAAGGCTGGACCGGCAGCCAATGGAAAGAGGAGGTTTCAAGGCACAAACTACTGAAGGCTGCAGAAGCAGGAGGAGGGGAAAAAGAAACGAGGCTAGAGTGAGGAGTATGACGGAGACGATGGGTCATGGCATCATAGCGCAGCCCCAGTCTTGATCTCTTGGTCGATAAGCGGCTCCGTTAGACTATCTATTGAAGTACTCCTCACACTCCTCTCAAAGAATAACAGAGAATACTGCTGAGGGTGTACAAATCAATGACCTATCTATTTACCCATCTATTTAACTGTCCTTGTTGACTTCTGCAACTACAGATCCTACTTTTTTATGTTTTGATAATATGTAAAGTCCATCCAACACCCGACGCTTTACCGTCGCCGACGTACCCGATGAGCCTGACCCAGCCCATCCAATCCTCCACCAAGAAAATATTATTAGTAGATGCACAGATTTTTCCCGCACAGACGAGTCGGGAACCAAAGACCAAAGGGCTGAATCATAATATTAATGATGAACAAGACGTCTTTCCCGATCTGACTTTTCCTGCCCGCCCAGGCACCATACAAGGGGCATCCATCCATCCAGCCTCTTAACTATCGAATGTATCAGGTCGCGAAATATGATACCTCAGTCAATCGCCTCAGCCCAGCCTCTGGCATTCGCAACTCAGCTAGCCTCTAGCTTTGTCCCTTAAGAAAGAAAAAAAAAAAAAAA